>NW_028165834.1:643021-1050521 GCF_964263955.1 Coregonus lavaretus
AAGTTAAAATAATCTAGTTGCCGTGCCTTTAAACAATTGGGAAAAATGACTTGTGTCGTGCACAAAGTAGTTGTCCTAACCGACTTGCAAAAACTATAGTTTGTTAACAAGACATTTGTGGAGTGGTTGAAAAACGAGTTTTAATGACTCCAACCTAAGTGTATGTAAACTTCCGACTTCAACTGTATATAATAATTGTATAAACTAAGTGTGTCCAGTACATATAGAGTGAGTGATGTGTGTGTGTGTATATTGCTGTATAGATAGATATATATTGAGGTAAATATTTGTGTGTCCAGTACATGGAGAGTGATGATGAGCATGATGAGCTGTTGGAGACAGATGAGGAGGTACACAACGGCAGGGTCACTCTTCTCAACGGGAACGGACCTCCGTACTTCCATAGCTACCTCTACATGAAGGGTGAGTACATACACAAACACACAAACACATACACACACACAAACACACACACACACACACACATACACAGTACTTACACACAGGCCATGTTTCTCTCCCATCCCTTTAACTGGTCGTAGTGGCGTAGTGAACCTGTATGAGACTGTGTGTGTATTCTCTCTCTCTCCTCTCTCTCTCTCTCTCTCTCTCTCTCTCTCCTAGCTGGTCTGATGATCCCATGGCGGAGGCGGTGGTGTGTGTTGAAGGATGAGACCTTCATGTGGTTCCGCTCCAAACAGGAGTCCCTCAAGTCTGCTGGCTCCATAAGAAGGGAGGAGGACTGTCCACTCTGTCCCGCAGGTTGGGGTGTGTGTCTGTTTGTTTAGAGTGGGATTAGAGGGGAGTGTTTGGTGTGTGAGTGTGTGTTAACCCCTACACCCTACCCCCCCCTGCAGAACTGGAAGATGCGTTGGTTTGTTCTGAGGGAACACAAACTGATGTACTTTGACAACGACAGCGAGGAGAAACTGAAGGGAACCATCGACATCCGCGCCGCCAAGTAAGACTCTAATACCCACAATGCAATGCTCCAGTCTTAAGCCCTATCCACAATGCAACTCACACCCAAAGCAAAACATATTTCCTTCCCTCTCTGTTCCTCACAGGGAGATCGTGAACAACCATGAGAAGGAGAATGCGTTGAACATCGTGACAGATGAGAGACGTACAGGTGTTTGCTGAGTCGCCAGAAGACGCCAGTATGGAGACACCAAAGTGTTTGACTTATGTATTTGGCCATGGTCTCTAATAACCAACCTTGTAGAACCATAGGTCTCAGATACACCTGTGTTTTGCTCACAGAGAAGGGAGACATGATGCTTATGAAAGGAACGATAATATCAATTTTCATCTAAATTGTTCTCTCTCTTCCCCCCTCTCTCTCTCCCCTCGCTCTCTCTCTCCCCTCTCTCCCTCTCTCATTTTCCAACCTCCTCTCTCTCTCTCCCCCTCCTCTCACTGTCTCTCCTCATCTCCCCCCCCCCCCCCCCCCCCCCCCCCCCCCCCCTCTCTCTCTCCCACCCCCTCTCTTTCTCTCTAGTGCGTGGTATAAAGTCCTCAGTAAGGTTCATGTGTATACTCCGAGCAGCTGATGGACATGTCTCATGAACAGGCCAACCCCAAGAACGCTGTGGTCAGTCTCTACACAGCTTCTAACCATGTATACACATGTTATAATGACCCACACATCTTATACACACACTTTACCATGATAATAGAGTATGTCATCTCATGTCATGTTATAGGGGACTCTGGACGTGGGGCTGATCGACTCAGTCTGTGCCTCTGACAACCCTGACAGGTATGAACTAGCTACTGTGGTTGACCTGGTTTGGGATTATAAATTAGATGTGTGTTATGTATCGGTATCTAACCTGTGTGTGTGTGTGTGTGTCCAGGCCCAACTCATTTGTGATCATCACAGCGAACCGTGTGATCCACTGTAACACTGACACTCCAGAGGAGATGCATCACTGGATCAGCCTGCTGCAGAAACCTAAAGGAGACGCCAAGATAGACGGACAGGAGTTCCTGGTTAGGGGTGGGTAACACACCCACACAAACACACACACACTCATACACATACTGACTGAGTTGGAACATAGGTCTGCTGTGCACCATGAGATTGTGTTAGTCTTCAGGTCTCAGACAATGTTACTCATTACACACCCACATTTAGCAGACGCTCTTATCCAGAGCGACTTACAGGAGCAATTAGGGTTAAGTGCCTTGCTCAAGGGCACATCGACAGATTTTTCACCTAGTTGGCTCGGGGATTAGAACCAGCGACCTTTCGGTTACTGGCACAACGCTCTTAACCACTAAGCTACCTGCCGCCACACAGCACTGATACACAACTCACCACACAGTTCTTGTGTGATGGCCCACAAGTGATACCTTCTCTCTCGCTCTCTCTCTCTCTCTCTCTCTCTCTCTCTCTCTCTCTGTCTCTCTCTCTCTCTCTCTCTCCTCTCTCCCTCTCTCTCGCTGTCTCTCTCCCCTATCTCCCTCTCTCTCTCTCTCTCTCTCTGTATCACTATCCTCTCTCTCTTTCTCTCTCTCTCTCCATCCCCTAGGTTGGCTCCAGAAGGAGATGAAGACAGGAACTAAGAGTAATGTTCTGAAGCTGAAGAAACGCTGGTTCGTGTTAACCCATAACTCCCTGGATTACTACAAGAGCTCTGAGCGAAACTCCTCCAAGATGGGAACCCTCGTCCTCAACTCCCTGTGCTCTGTCTTTCAACCTGAGGAACGAGTGCACAGAGAGACAGGTGAGAGGGAAGGAGTGAAAGGAGAGGACGAAAGGGAGGAGGGAGTCAGAGGGAAGAAATGGAGGGTGTAGGGGATCGGGGGTAGGGTCTATACTGATGCCCTTGTTGTCTTTGTAGGGTACTGGAACATCGTAGTGCACGGACGGAAGCACTCGTATCGCCTCTACACCAAGATGCTGAATGAAGCTCTGAGATGGATAGCAGCCATACAGGCAGTGATAGACAGCAAGACACCTATAGAAACACCTACAGTACAGCTCATCAGAGATATCAAGGACAACAGTCTTAACCCTGAGGCGGTGGAGCAGACCTACAGGAGGAATCCCATCCTCAGATACACTCAGCACCCTCTACACTCCCCCCTACTGCCACTGCCCTACGGAGAAGTCAGTAAGTAGAGTGGACCATCACAATACAGCCTGCATCATACACATGGTACTGTCCCTTCCTGGTAATCCTCCTTGTACTGTCACTTCCTGGTAATTCTCCTTGTACTGTCACTTCCTGGTAATTCTCCTTGTACTGTCACTGACATGAACATGAAGGAATTTGATGATAACTTTTCTTTCTTTCTCTCCTCCCTGCCTCCACCTCTCCCTCCTTTCCTCTCCCCCTCTCCCCTCTACCCCCCCCCCCCATCCCTTCCTCTCCTCCCCCCTCCTCCCTCCTTTCCTCTCCCCTACAGTCCAGAGACAGCAGGGCTATGCCAGTCTTCAGGATGAAGCTATCCGAGTGTTTAACTCTCTTCAGGAGATGGAGACTCTGGCAGACCCTGTTCCTATCATAAGGGGGGTACTACAGACCTGTCAGGACCTGAGACCGCTCCGAGATGAGGTACACACACATGGGCACACACATATGGGCACATACACTCTTAGAAAAAAAGGTGCTATTTAGAACCTAAATGTGTTCTTCGGCTGTCCCCACAGGAGAACCCTTTGAAGAACCCTTTTTGGTTCCAGGTAGAACCCTTTTGGTTCAAGGTAGTACCCTTTTCAGTTCCATGTACAATCCTTTCCACATAGGGTTCTACATGGAACCCAAAATGGTTCTACCTGGAAGCAAAAAGGGTTCTCCTATGGGGACAGCTGAAGAACCCTTTTGGAACCCTTTTTTCTAAGAGTGTATGCGGGTGCACATACACACACACACACACACACACACACACACATACACAGGCGCATACACATACAAACATACACACACTCCTACTCACTCACTGTCTTTCCGCTCTCTCCAGGTATACTGTCAGGTGATCAAGCAGACCAATCACGTGCCTCAGCCCAATCAGCCCAATCAGCGGGCTCATTGGCACCTCCTCACCTGTATGAGCTGCACCTTCCTCCCAAGCCGGACCATCCTCAGATACCTGCGCTTCCACCTCAAAAGGTGTGTGTGCGTGTGTGTGCATGTGTGTGTGTGTATTCCCAAGAGGTGAGTGTGTGTCCCAGGTACAGAGATGTTTATTAGTGTGTGTGTGTGTGTGTATCTTATGTGTGTGTATCATGACTGTCTGTGTGTGTGTTCTCCCAGGGTGCGAGAGCATTTCCCCAACACAGAGATTGAGCGTTATTCTGCTTTTATCAATGAGTCTCTGAAGAAGACCAAGACCAGGGACTTTATTCCGTCTCAGGAGGAAATCATAGCCCTACTGGTGAGGCAGGAGATGACAACTACAGTCTACTGCCATGGAGGAGGCTCCTGCAAGATCTCCATCAATTCACACACCACCGCCGGAGAGGTACACACACACACACACACACACACACAGTGCCCGAGAACATTAAGAACACCTGCTCTTTCCATTACATAACCTGACCAGGTGAATCCAGGTGAAAGCTATGGTCCCTTATTGATGTCTCTTGTTAAATCCACTTCAATCAGTGTAGATGAAGGGGAGGAGACAGGTTAAAGAAGGATTTTTAAGCCTTGACACAATTGAGACATGGTGCCATTCAGGGGGTGAATGGGCAAGACAAAAGATTTACGTTTCCTGTGTGTATCTAGAATGGTCCACCAACCTAAGGACATCCAGCCAATTTGACACAACTGTGGGAAGCATTGGTGTCAAGATGGGCCAGCATCCCTGTGGAACGCTTTCGACACCTTCTAGAGTCCATGCCCCGATGAATTGAGGCTGTTCTAAGGGCAACTCAATATTAGGAAGGTGTTCCTAATGTTTGGTATACTCAGTGTATACACATGCACACATACACGTCTCTGTAACATCTCTCCTTTGTGTGTGTGTGTGTATATGTGCGTGCGTTCCTGTGTGTGTGTGTGTGGGTGTGTGTGTGTGTGTGTGTGTGTGTGTAGGTGGTGGAGAAGTTGATCCGCGGCCTGGCCATGGAGGACAGTAGGAATCTGTTCTCTCTGTTTGAACACAACAAGGTGATGGACCGAGCTCTGGAGAGTAGGGTCATAGTGGCTGACGTCCTCGCCAAGTTTGAGAGGTACATAACGTGTGTGTGTGTGTGTGTGTGTGTGGGAGCGTGTGTGTGAGCGTGTGTGTGAGCATGTGTATGAGCATGTGTGTGAGTGTGTGTTGCTAACCCTATATGTGTGTATTCCAGGCTGTCAGGGACTGAGGAGGAGGAGGAGGAAGGACAGTGGAGACTTTATTTTAAACTTTACTGTTTCCTCGATATGGAGAGCATGCCTAAGGAGGGGGTGGAGTTTGCCTTCATGTTTGAGCAGGTGAGTACACACACACACACACACACACACAAACAAACACACTCCTTGTCCTACTCCGTCTCAACCAATTTCAATAAATGTCTTACTCTCACGCTCCCCCTCTCTCTCCCCCCTTTCAACACTCCCTCCTCCCTCCTCCCTTCAGGCCCATGAGTCTCTGATCAGTGGTCACTTCCCGGCCCCAGAGGAAACTTTGCAGCAGCTAGCCGCTTTACGGCTGCAGTATCTCCATGGAGACGGGGCCAGCCGCGCTGGGTGGAGCCTCGGTAGTGTTTACCCAATGGGGCGCCTCCGCTCGCGCATCCTCCACTCCACCAAACAGGGAGGTGCGGCAGGAGGAGAGGGAGGTGTAGGGCAGGTGGGAAGTGTCAAAGGGGACGGGCAGGATAGAAGGAGAACCCCCAGCTTCCTGGATGGAAGTCTGAGGCGCAGCTTCAAGACGGGCTCGCTGAAGAAACAGAAGGTGGCGATGGGCACACACACCCACACACACACAATGCATTTGCATAAAAAATGCAGACACAAATGCACATGCTGACATTACTATTGCAATATTTTTCCTTGCTGTAGTTCTCAATATGTCCTAGAGATGGCGCCTCTCGCCTCTTATGAATCACACATTATCAACTATTGACTGGATCATTGCATTTCCATATCGCCTCTGTTTAGGTTTAGGATTGATTGATTTGTTGGTTAATTGATTGATTGATAACTATGATTTGAATCCTATGTAGGAGGAAGAGGGGCAGCAGGTAGAGATGTGGGTGAAGGAGGAGACATCGGCCACCAGAGCCCATGTTCTGGATAAATGGACCAAGTTACAGGGACTCCCCCAGCACCAGGCTCTGCTCAAATACATGTCCATCGTCAAAGAGTGGCCCGGATATGGCTCTACACTGTTCGACGTGGAGGTGTGTGTGCGTGTGTGTTTTGGGTGTGCGTGTTTTGGGTGTGCGTGTTTTGGGTGTGCGTGTTTTGTGTGTGCATGTTTTGTGTGTGTGTGTTTTGTGTGTGCGTGTTTTGTGTGTGTTTTGTGTTTTGCTTCTATCTCATCCTCCCCTCCCTCTCCTCCTCCTCCTCTCTTCGCCTCTCCTCCCTCTCTCTCCCCTGCAGTGTAAGGAAGGAGGTTTTCCCCATGACCTGTGGCTGGGTGTGAGTGCTGACAACCTGTCTGTGTATAAGAGAGGCGAACCCAAACCTCTGCAGACATTCCAGTACGAGCGCATCACCTTCTTTGGAGCTCCACAACCCTGCACCTACCAGATCACTGTCGACGGCAAGGATTTGTTCTTCGACACTCCATTGGTAAACACACACACACACATATTCTGAAACACACAAACACTTACTCTGAAACACACACATGCATGCATCAGACAGTCACAACATAAATAACCTCACACAATGGAAGAATAAATCACGAATATACTGCACACTGCACAGACACATACACTGATGTTCTGTCTCTCTCTCTCTCTCTCTCTCTCTCTCTCTCTCTCTCTCTCTCTCTCTCTCTCTCTCTCTCTCTCTCTCTCTCTCTCTCTCTATGCAGGTGATGGAGATTGCGAAGATCATGAAAGCCTACATCAACATGATGGTGAAGAAACGCTGCAGCATCATGTCTGTCTCCAGCGTCGCCAGCGCCTTCGTCAGGTGATCAACCAGCAGTCAATCAGAGCCCTCCATTCAACAGTACAGGCCTATCAAAGAGCGGCAGGAAGTGGATATAATCCACGGATTGGTCGGTCGGTTGGTTTGTTGGTGGAGTCAGCCGACCTTGGAGAGGGGTACACACAAAATAGAGGACAGTCAGGAACCTAAAATGGCATCAGATTTCACAAAGGGAAAAGTGGATGGAGACTGCAGCTAACTATTCTAGACTTGGGAATTGGGTGGATTGGGTTAAATATCTGTTTATTAACAATGAGCATGGAAAACAACAATTTTGGGGGAGGAGGACAACTCCAGCACCTCCCAACCCCCAGTTACCCTGCATGTCACTGTCTTACAGACAGCAGGCCCAGCAAGCACATTCTAACTCAACCTTACTTCATCTAAATATCTATTACTCCTTTTATATCAATCTCTAATCTCTCTCTCTCCTCTGTCATCCCTCTCTCTCTGTTCTCTCTGGACCAAACCCATACCAACGACAAGCACAATAGCCCAGTCAAGCCATACCACCTGCAAAGCCCCGTCGCCCCCTTCTCAACCCCGATAACACACCCCCAGTGCCAGTCTCAGTCCCAGTCCCAGTCCCAGTCCCAGTCCCAGTCCCAGTCCCAACACACTGCCAACTAGGAGAGATCAAATGAAGCCTATTACTAGTTCTGTCTTCCTTCCTCTGTCTCTAACCCTCTCTCCCCCATTTGATGAAACTCTCTCTTTTTCTCTGTCTGTGTGTCCCCCATTTCGCCTGCTTTACTCTCTTTACAGTTACGTGTTAATTTATTCTCTCTTGCTTGCTTCCTTTCCTCTCTCTTTCTCTCACTCACTCTCTCGTTCATCTGCTGTTGTCCGTGGTGACTGAGTTAAAGGACTCACTGTGTTTTGTGTTTTCCTCTCGGGTCAAATGGAAAGTCTGGTCCCTTCTTCATCAGAATGCGCAGTACTTCCTGTGTCAAAGGAAGTGACATCACATATGGCCAAAGGAAGTGACCTCATAGTAGATATCTATGGAGCTGTGTGATATGACTTCATACAAACCCCCTCAGAGAACCAGGGCTGGAGGCCCATCCAGGGCCCTCTCCCCGGGATCATCCCGACTCAGAGGCTCTTTCCAGGGGTAGCTGTCTGGCTTGGTCTGGGGGGGAAGCTCTGTGGGTGTGGAAAGGTCTGGAGGAGCGAATGATGCTAAGAGTGACAAATGTCAACTACAAGATCAACCAAGGGAGATTGAGACGGAACCTTCTCCTATAATATATCTACATACTATGAACATCACATATATTATATATTCATGTCTAACCTACACATACACACATATACACTAATCAAACACTTACCGTTTTTGTATATCGCACCCATTGGAACCCTACATAGATTTTTTTGGTCACTGTACTGTATGTATATAAATACCATTATAAATGCCATTTGATGAATTTATTGTATGTGTAAATTAAATGCGAATGAACAGAGATATTCACTGCTGTATGTCTAATATGCCAACGCACCCTTATTCACTAGCAGTGCCATCTGACTAAATCACAGAGATATAGGGGGGTTTCACTTATTGATGTAGAATGGGTAGAGTCAGTCGCGGCGGCCATATTGGTAGGGCAGTTTGGGATGGTTGCCTACATGCGTTTCTCTGTGCTCTAGTGAAATGTAGCCTTCGTATCATCCTTCTGGCTCACGTTTCCATATCCGTGGGTACTTTTTTTTTTTTAAACAAGAGGAATCTACAATGATGTCTTCTCTACCCATTCTGTTTCTATGCTATGTGATCGTTCTCCAGTTCATGTGTGAATAGAAGCTGTTTTGAGTCATGTGACTAGTGTACTGTAAGTTCCCAGTGTCTCCCCTCCTGTAGTGCTGTGTTTGGAATGCTACCGTGAGCGTGTGTATCTGTGTCATAATGCAAGTGACTAACTAACTACCCCACCGGGGGAAGAAGGGAACTATAAAAAGAAATAAGAAGATATAAAGAAAGTGTGTTGTTGAGAAATAAGAGTATTATGTATATGGCTAACCTTTATAAGAGAATGGTGTTGTGATTGTGATTTTAAATGGGGAAGGGTTTGGGAATGGAGGAAGGGAGGGAGAGGGTGGAGGATGGGGTATTTATTTGTTATAATTATTGCAGAGGGAGGGAGGGGATAGTGTTACAGTATGGAATTCTGTGAAAGAAGAGAAGATCACATATTGAGGAGGTATGCATCTAGGAATTAGGAATGGTTGGAATATGAGAATTCTGGGAACATGGGAATTTTGTTTGGGATTTCGTCACTGCTTGTGGGCCACAGCCCCCTGGAGGACCAGTCTATAGAATCAGAATTACTGGAAAGGACATTCCAATTCAGAACAACATTCCATCCTGTGTTCCAGTGGACCATTTGGAATGACCGAAAAATCCAGTGAAATTCAGGACTGTGCCCTATCTAGGTATTCCATTTCTATGGCCCTGCCTCTCACACTGCTAGTACACAGAGTAAGATGAAGTTGCCTCTTGACACTGATCTAAAGAAGTGGAGGCTGCTGAGGGGAGGAAGGCTCATAATAATGGCTGGAACTGAACCAATGGAATGGTATCAAACACATGGCAACCATGTGTTTGATGTATTTGATAACATTCCACTGATTTTGATCCAGACATTACCACAAGCCCGTTTCCCACCCAAATGGGAAGGGTAAACTGATCCTAGATCTGTGTCTATGAGCAACCTCTATACCAGGGTCATTTTCCAGCCGCAGGCGGCCAGAGCAGGACCTGACTGTAATCTGTTATGGTTCATATTCATTATTATCATTATATATTGAAACATTGTGATTGTTTTGAGAGAGAAAAAAGAGAAAGAGAGAGAAAATTGTTGTTGTTCTTTTTTTATTTGTAACTGGCTTTACAAAATTATGCTTTAATAAATTATCGGAAATTGTCCAGTCTTCTCTTCTGTACACGCACGCACACAGCTGACGTGATTGTTCTATTCCAGCTAGGGTGACCACACAATGGTCCATATTTAAAATACACAAATGCGGGACAACGGAATGTTTTTGCGGGCCAGTGTAGCCTACATGAATACATGTTTTTGGCAAACAGGCTGAAATGTCAATTATCATCAAATGAATAGGAAGTCTGACCGAAATACGCAACAAATCTACCTTTTTTGGTAAATGAGTAGTGTTTGTTGATAAAATGCGGGGCACCGGACAAATGGCCAACATTCGGGACTGTCCCGCAATCCGGGACATTTGGTCACCCTAATTCCAGCTCTCATTGGTTGGGCGCGCGCAGGGAGGAAGGAGGACAGACCTTTTTGCCTTATCTCAACATCACTTCAAGGGTTTCTTTTCTTAAAACGGATTGGCCAATTTCTCCGTGTTGTTACTTAAATAAAACAACTTTTCCAACTCAAGATTAGCGCCATACACGAAGGAATATTTTACTGTCACAGTTTGGATTTGAAAGTTTCAATAAATGATGGATTTGAGGAGTTTAGTAGGCCTACCTGCTGTTCTGCTACTCTTCGGTGTGGTCACTGTGTTCGCGCAAACTGCCGAACCCAGCGTAGGTGAGTCAGTGGCACTTCTTTTGTTGTTTTTCTTAACCATTGATTTATTGTCGCTTATAAATTATTTTGATCTATATGACAAAAAAATATTATAGATCATACTGTTGGCTATAGTTAGTCTATGACATTAATCACCGAAAATACAGCTGGTAGTGGAGTTCTCTCAAACCAGAAATTCCCCGATTTCACGTTGTAGCCTATTTCACAGTGAATTTGCCTTTAGGTAAAACACAAAATGACTTAATGCTTGTTTTCAATTCCTTTATAATGATGTAATTTAGACTGTCATCAGCCTTATAAAATTTAGATTATTATATTCAGACAATGGCTCTTTAATTTCAAGTGTCTTGGTAGATTGGTAAAATATTTGGCCTATTCACTGTCAGGGAGTTGTTAAACGCTTGTGTAACTGAAACCTCTTAGCAGGAACAATGGATTGTTTTCAGTTCCTTCTCAGACACATTTCAGTAGTTAGAATCATGACTGGCTGGCCCATTTAACTGTTAAGTGTTTGGGTGAAACTAGTTAAAGTGCCAAAAGAGACACCTGTTCTCCATCTTGGAAGATTCCTTTTTGAATTTTTGCCCCATAGAGACCAGACTACCAGACTACCAGGCTTCCGTTTCTTATCTGGAGCCATAGATTTAACTACCAGAATGTACACAAACGATTCTGTAGAATCATACAGTCAAAAGACAAATGGAAATATCTGCAGTAGGCTAGGTCTTGCTGCAAGTGAGAAGGCTTTATTACTGCCTCTAACTGCAGTTATTTCGTATGTTATTAACTACTGATCTAATGTTTTTTTCCCCTCGATCAACCTGTTTTCTCTCCCTCCCTCTCGCTCTCCCGCCTCCCTCTCCCAGTGTGTGAGACTAAGAATGGAACAAGCTGTGAGGAATGTCTGACAAATGTGACGGTGAGTCTGGGATTAGTCTGGCACCCGAGTCAGGAACACTTTCGTTTTCCTGGTCCTGATTCCCTCACTACACCGCCTGCTCATGGGTCTAACAGGGTCACAGATGTTTTCTGGTCCTGATTCCCTCACTACACCTCCTGGTCATGGGTCTAACAGGGTCACATATGTTTTCTGGTCCTGATTCCCTCACTACACCTCCTGGTCATGGGTCTAACAGGGTCACATATGTTTTCTGTTGCACATGAATCAGCATATCAGCTCCACCCTCCACACCTATCAGACAGGTTGGGGGACTAACTGAACACTCACCTCTGTCTCTCTGCCCTCATTTCTCTCTCTGCATCCCTCCATCCTTGGCATTGTGAACTCTAACCCTGCCAATCCTGAAATCCCTACCAATTCATAGTCCATGAATACTGGCGTTATGTTGACCTGTGTGTGTGTTACAGTGCCTGTGGTGTCAGAAGACTAAGATGTGTATCACGTACCCAGTGAGGACCATCCTACCCCCCCACGCCCTCTGCCCCCTCAACGATGCACGCTGGGGACGCTGCTGGGGTAAGAAAACAAACACACACACACACACACCTCTGCTGGAGTAAGAACTAATGTCCTGTGTGTGTGTGTGTCAGTGAACTTCCAGTCATTGATCATCGCCATGGCGGTGGTGGGTGGAGTCATTATCATCGCCTTCCTGGTCTGCCTCTTCTGCTGCAAGTGTGAACGCATCGGGTATAGTGTACACACACACACACACACACACACACACACACACACTGTTGATTTGTGTAATCTGTTTCCAAAACAGTTTGGGATGAGGGGATGATGTTTTTTTGTTTTTTTATCGTTGACTGTGTGAGTGTATTTATATAATGGTATGTGTATTCATATACAGTTTCGGCCAAAGTAATTGGCACCCTTACACTTTTCTTAAATAAGTCACTATTTCTTATTTGTTTATTCAGATCCCTGTTGTTGCCAAAGCAGCAGCTACTCTTCCTGGGGTCCACAAAAAAACACAAAACATGACAAGTAACGAAACACTGATAGACAAGAACAGTCACACAAATTTAAAATACAACAATATACAAACAATACAACAACAAAATGATAAACAATACAACAACAAAAATAATGTGTTAGTGTGTCTGTGTGTGCATGTGTTTGTGTGTGTTTCCCCTTTCTTCTAAAATAGGTTGAAATAAAAAATATATATACTTTTGGTCTCCACACCTTGTTATTAGATTTTCGACATTGCAGAATACATTTTATTTTTGGAAACTTAAGTTGACAATTTTAATTTAGAAAAGACAAATGGCATGGACAAAATGATTGGCACTCCGGAGCTTATACTTGGTTGCACAGCCTTTGGCCAAGGTAACTGCAGACAAACGCATCTTGTAGCCATCAATGATGTAGCCCACTTTTCAGCAGCAAACTGCTCTAATTCTTCAAGGTTTGAGGGGTGCCCTCCTCAACTGCTGTTTTCAGATCTCTCCATAGGTTTAGGATGTGATTCAAATCTGGACTCCTGGCTGGCCACTCCAGAACAGTCCAGCATCTCTTCTTGAACCATTCCTGGGTGTTTTTTCATGTTTGGGGTCGTTGTCTTGCTGGAAGACCCACAGCATTCAATGGAGACCCAGTTTTTGGACACTGGGTTGAACATTGGACAACAAAACAACTAATAATATGCTGATTTCATGATGCCTTGCACACGTTCAATCAAACATGGGGAGGTTCAATAATGCTGTGGGGTCGCTTTGCTGCCTCTGGTACTGGGGGTCTTGAACGTGTGCAAGACATCATGAAATCAGCAGATTATCAAGGTGTTTTGGAGTGCAATGTTCAACCCAGTATCCAAAAACTGTGTCTCTGTTAAAGGTTGTGGGTCTTCCAGCAGGTCAACAACCCCAAACATGCTTCAAAAGCACCTTGGAATGGTTTAAGAAGAAACGCTGGACTGTTCTGGAGTGGTCAGACAAGAGTCCAGAACTGAATCACATCTGAAACCTATGACGAGATCAGTAGTTGGAGGGCACCCTTCAAACATTGAAGTATAAAAGCAGTTTTCTGCTGAAAAGTGGGCCAAATGCCAGTCTAAAGTTGAAGCAAGCTCATTGATGGCTACAAGAAGCGTTTGTCTGCAGTTATCTTGGCCAAAGGCTGTGCAACCAAGTACTAGCTCCAGGGTGGCCATTTTGTCCATGCCTTTTGTCTTTATTTTCTCTATTAAATTGCTCAACTTTAGATTACAAAAATAAAATAGCCTCTGCAATGTTGAAAATCAATTTAATTTATTTGAAAAGAAATAGGAAATTATTTAAGAAAGGTGCAAGGGTGCCAATATATTTGGCCTCAACTGTATAGTGTGTGTGTTTGATTTGGCGTGGTCAAGTAAAGTGTGTAATTCACACACACACACTGACCTACCCTCATGGACTGACCTCCAGACACATGTATAAGTACTAATCCGCCCTAACCTGTGTGTGTGTCAGGTCTACGAGGTTCGATGCCAAGATGGATAGACGGGCCAATAAGACGAAGGGAAAACAGGAAGAGAGGTAAGACGTCACCATGGCACACGAACATCTGTGTATTTGTCTATGTATGTGAAGCAATTTGCAACTATAGAAAGTGTCAGTATTTACATGGCTTTGTGTTGTGTGTGTTGTGGTCAGCTGGCCTACTACAAATCCCACAGGGATATATGGTGAACATTGCTCATTCAAGCCCTGTGTGTGCTGTATTTGACCTTACACTCAGAATTAGAGGCAACATATCCTTTTAATACCTGAAAAAATATTGTGTGTGTTTCATTCCTCAGTGTGTCTATCTGACAATGTGACCGTGTTTGCGATCAGAACAAGGCCCCAGGTTTCTTTTGTTAGTTTCATATCAGTTACAGCCAGAGCGACACAAAAGCATTACTGGAACAAACCTTTACATACGTCACAACCAAAGCTAACCGCCCAAACCGGTTTGTGCTCTACTCATGACTTCTTACCTACCTGGCTGGTCTGAAAGGTTGTGCAGTCCTCTAAAAATACTATGTGTGCTTACATGTGTGTGCGTCTAACCAGCTGGTTGTCTTTGTGTTAACAGGAAGGCAGAGATGAAGATGAGGCATGAGGAAATCCGAACGAAATATGGTACGACTTGAGACACGCACACAAACACACACACACACACACACACCACTCCTGTCATGTTTCCTCATTCCTGTCTGTGGAAAACCACCATCACTACCCTGATGGAATTTGATGTTATGAAAGATGATATCTAATTCTTTCTCTCCTTCTCTCCCTCTTTCCCTCCCTCTATCTCTGCCCCTCTCTCTCTCTCTCTCTCTCCTTCCAGGTCTCAGTGGGTCCAACCCATACTCCAAATTCTCCTGAGCTGCCTGCCTTCTCCTCACCTCTGACCTTTCAACCAACCCAACCCTTCTTCCCCTAAGGAATGTTGACATTGGTGACTGTTCTATGCTCAGCTTACCCTCCCCTAAACCATTAATCATAAAAATCTTAAAGATGCGTTATAAAGGTTTTGTATAATTTCAGACAATAGCTTTGAAAGTAGCGCTCACAAACCAAAATGGGTCCCCATAAATTGTGCACAATTGTGTACAACGTAATCTATTTCGTATGATATGTTGCATCCTGCAAAAATAGTAATAATAATAATAATGTACCTTATTTATACCATCTACCTTCTGTGACTACCACTGTATTAAAAACTCATATGATGATGGTGCTTAAGGGTTACTACTTGGTTATAGGATATCTTGCCTATGCTCTACTTGATTGAGAAGATGCACTCCAGAAAAGTTGACCATATCTATGTATTTTTATCTGTGTACTCCATCAAACAAACTTTTTTATAGATGTATTGTGATTCTAATTTAAACCAGAATTGTACTTAATGATGCACTTTGCAGAAATTGCTCTGCCATTTCCAGTTAACTTAATTTCAGTTTATGTGACAAAACAAGCAAGTATAGTTTAGAGAATCATTGTACCATCTAAACCGCTGTAAAATATATTTTCCATACGGTAAGCATAGAAATAACGCACATACAACAGATCTACCGCTTCTTAGACTTGCTTTCAAAGAGAATGACAGATCTATAACTCACATTTCTATGTGAATTTGGTCAGGTCGCCCCAAAAGTTACATATTGCAGCTTTAAATAGGAGGCTATTCAGAAGAGTTGAATGCTCAGAATTGCAGATAGAAATGTAGGCTACCATATAGAATGTACACACCTTGTAAAATGAGACATAAAGAATGTCAGATCTAAGCAATATATTTCTACCTGTGACAGCTTTTTCATTACAGGCACCAGCTACTTCAGTTACAGAATCTAACTTGTCAGGCCAAATGAATCAACTTTTTATTGATGTCAAGTTATGTGTAATAAACTACCCTTTGTCTGTTTATTGAACAAATCTATTTTTACTCAAATATAACTTTCCACTATGTAAGACTTGTCTCTCTTTGGATCTTATCAACTCCTAGCCGCTACTATACCCTCTACCTCATATTGAGAAACGCACAACGACCATATCAGACCAGTGATCGTAACCTCAATAATAGTAGGGATGTGAATAAACAGGAATTCCTGCAGTGCTAACTCAATCCTCAAGTCTTAGATCTCGATTTACTATTTTTATCAAGGATATTTATACTCTTTATTCAAGCATTTTATATGAGCAGAGCCACAGAGCGAGATAATCTTTCTGGAATGTAACCCAGCCCTGGATCCCTACCCATTCCAATCCTTCCCTTTCTCCCTCAAGAGAGAAATGACATGTTGAGTTGGAGCGCCCCCGACTGGTAATCAAAAGCCATGTCTCTGGTAGTGGATTTCCAGTCTTGTGGGCTACCACCATAGGACAGTAGCTTAGTGTTGCCTTCCTCAAAACCATGGGCTTATTCATTTCGCCAATTCTGCTTTAAAGGAAGCAAACGGAACAAAACGGGAAGGACCATAGAGAATGATAAGGGGCTCTAGTGGCCAAAAAGCCATATTAGCATTGGCAGCGCCATTGAGGGCTTCCACCATTTTAAAGTAGTCAACTGGGTGGGACTTCATTGGCTGATCCCTCCTGGTGACCCTGTTGGAGTCATGTCCAACCAGGTCATCAGGGGGATCAGCCAATTGTGAAGAAGAAAATTGAATTCTTCAAAATGGAGATAGCCTCAATGGCGTTGCCCATGCTGTCACAGACGCTACAATGACACAGATACAAAGATGAGTTCTCTATCTATTTCTATGGGAGGGACCTATTCCCCCCCCCCCTGCTCTCAGTTTTCTTCCATTTGGTTCTTAAACAGTAAATGTACTACGTAATGAATACACACCATTTCTCTTTCCATTATGATGAACATGGAAGATTTGGCTTGATATCAATTGTATTTTACAACATTATTCTGGTACTCCCTGTACACAGCCATGTTATGTTTACTCATTATTGTTATTCATTATTCACTGTGTATTTATTCCTTGTGTCAATATTAAAATGTTGTATCTTTATTGTTGGAAAAGGACCCGTAAGTAAGCATTTCATGGTAGTCTATACCTGTTTTTTACTAAGCATGTGACAAATACAATTTGATCTGAGTGTAATGTGTGTATTTATTTGAAATTAATCAAGGGCCAGACTCAGCCCTGTCTTTGGCGGGTTCTTAATGTCGCGTGACCGAGTATTTGGTTGAATTGCGCGTCCCCGCATCCGCGTCCCCAATAGAATATGTCATGTGATTCCGCGAAAGCCAATCAGTGTCTGCGGAACAAGAGACCAAAGCGCGTTCCCGTGTTTGCGGAGGAGAAGAGCAGATAGCTTAAAGAGGTGCAAACGAAAACACGTCCAAAATTACATTTGAACCCGCAAATCCTTTAAAGAAAACCCATCAAAATGTCGGAGGAGAAACCAAAGGTAAGGCAGGCCGTCTATTAAAATGTGATGGGTATTTAAGGCGATTAAAACAGTCTAATGCCAAATAGCGCCTGAAATATGCAATCAAAAATGGCCCGGTTTGCACGTTTGTCTGAATCGGCGCACTGTTTGTTTCGTAGCTAAATGAATGGAGTGCTGCCTCCGGATACGATATTTCTAAGTGTATTCGATATACAAGCTATTAGAGATGTTATGCGAAATATTTCGAACATAAACTAGAAATGTTGTAACATAGCTACCACTTACATTTCGAAGTTAAATTCACCGATAGCGGTTGCGGGTTTTTCTTTGTGGAAAGTAGACCACGCTAGCCAACTAGCAGCTAGTTAGCTAAACGCCGCAAGAAGAGCCGCACAAAATGTGACACAATTTGGAAGCCATATTCGAGTGATTTAGATGCATTCGTCGGCATCCACTTCTTGAAATTACTAAATTACATAATTCGTTAGTTACTGCACTGTTTATCTTCTTGGCCAGAAAAACACTATCTTCTTGGCCAGTAAACACGCATGGCGTTGGCCAGACCCCGGTAGGACCAGGTATAGCTAGGTAGTTGGTCACCCCGGTAGGACCAGGTATAGCTAGGTAGTTGGTCATAGATAGCCTGTACGAAATGGTCCCTAACCACTTACTGATACAGGAATCAGATATATATTTTTCGATTTGAGGTACTAGGACAAGCTGACCGTGGATTTTGCTATGGATAACTCTTACCTCAGTCACAGCCTTCGGTTCCACGCATTTCCCACCCCCAGACCCCGTACCACCCACAAGCGACCCTAATTAACAGGACAAGAACAGTACCTAGCTATCCCTGTCCAGACCTTACTAGAGACGTATGAGGCCTAACAGCGGTTGTACAAGTCATCAATTGTTTGTCTCTCCAAGAAAGGGAAGCATTGAAGACTGAATAACTACATTGTTCATCTTTAATTGCTGTTTGTCTCTGTTTGGTTGTGTTTCAGGAGGGCGTGAAGACTGAGAACGACCACATTAACTTAAAGGTAGCGGGTCAGGATGGCTCGGTGGTTCAATTCAAAATCAAGAGACACACACCGCTCAGCAAACTGATGAAGGCCTACTGCGAACGTCAGGTCAGCACAGCCGCCAATTGAACCACAGTCGCCAATCAGACACCTTGCCCTCCTACCTGCCTCCTCAGTGGCGAGGACTGGAGCAGGGGGCACCCTGAACATTGCTCATAGAAATATTATGAATAGAGCTGACCTGATTCCTTATACTAGAGAATATCTGTTCCATGTATTTCTAATGTGTCCTCTCTCTCCTGCAGGGTCTCTCGATAAGGCAGATCAGGTTCAGGTTTGACGGACAGCCAATCAACGAGACAGACACACCTTCACAGGTACGCTGCACAGACAACTGGCAGCTCTCTCTATTCTCTACTCACTCTATTCTCTTCTCTCTCTTACTCACTCTGAAGCATCTGACTCCATTATCCTTCTCAACTAAAGCCCACCCTGTTCCTAAACTCAAAATAAACTCTCAATGCACTTAATTACTTTCTCGCTATACTTCCCACTACATCTCCCTCTCATGGAATCCCTCTTCACTAGACCCCCCTCTCCTTCCCTCTCACACATGTTAATTCTCTCTCTCTCTCTTTAGCTGGAGATGGAGGATGAAGACACCATAGATGTTTTCCAACAGCAGACAGGCGGTCTCTGCTAAGCCCCTCCCGTTACAGTGATTGACATACCCAAACCATGCCCACTGCTCCTGTCCTCCAGTCACTCTTCGGCCTCTGTGTTCACTTGTGTTTTTTTTTGTCTGTCGCAGTTTTGTCCTGAGGGGTGGGAGTGGGGATGAATTTGCCCCTTAGACACTGATTTAAGGTCAGTTATTAGTTTACCCCATATTGGATGAGGTTACGTTTAGGAGACGGTGAGCTGATCTGTGTTAAGGGGCAACTTCTACTTTGAGGCTTCCCCATCGTCTGTGTTTCCCTGTTCTTATTTTTAAATATGTCTGGCGCGGTTTTGGATGGGGTGGGGGGGGGGGCTCCCCTCAAATGTCTGTCTTAGTCAAGATTTAACTCTTGAATGGTCTTGGACAGCTTCCGGGTCTTTCCAATGTTAAAAACGATGAGTTTTGATCTAGAAACAACCCCTACCCCTAAGCCACTTGTGTAGTGTTTTGTATTTATCCAACACCTCGAATCTACAAGAAGTGCCTAGGGGTTAGTGGGTGGCTTCTGGACCCTTCCAATGGTTTGACATGGGGGAAGCCCTGGTTTATTCGAGGGTGAAAACCAAGGGTGCATCTCGAAAGTCTTAGGTTGCCTCCAATCCTTCATTTGGCACCGATCTGAACATTCAGGCTAAGGTGGATGCCAACCATGGAATGAGCTTTCACCTGTCCAGTTCTTTAGTGTCAGTTTTACAAGAATGAAGGAAAGGAGTCTCCTTGTCACAAGGAAGCTATTTTTACTGGTGAGATGCACCCCTAGTTTTTTTTTTTTTTTAGAGGGCAGTCAAAAGGGAATATTCCCTGATACCATATATGGGATAATTTATCTTAATTTTTTCAGTGGTCAGTTCTTACAGCAACCCTGTCAGTGAATCTGTTTTTGGGTGGGGGTGTAAGTTGGGAGGGAGAAGTCATCCTTAAACACTGATACCGGGTCAGATATTTTGCATCCCCCTAATGGTTAATGTTTTGGGGGTTAAGGTTGTCTGATCCTAGATCTGTGGTTGGGGTCTACTTCTACTTGGAGGGTAAGGAGGGGGTGGTTATGGTCTTTACCCACAAGTTTTGTCATATGGTATTTGTTTGGTTTCTCTACTGATTTGTACATTGTTTGGCGTCTTTTACTACTGTAAACAATAAATATAGTTTGGTACTCAGGCTCCCTTTCACGGCTCCTCCTTTAACCGTGTGTGAGAGAGAATGGGCTCATTGAGTGGACTGCCGGTTACACATGAGAATCATGAATTGTATGTTCAATGTATTGTCTATAGTCATGTATGTTCTACCTATTGTATATGATAGACCCTATCAAGCAGTATTTGACATTACTGACGCTGAAATGTAATGTTCTCAGCTGCATAAAGGGACCAACGGGGTGCTACTGTATATTGGTACACAGACTTGTCTGTCTTCTCTTTCTATCAGCTGGTCCCAGGTCAGCATAGGTAGAGCGTGGACTATACTGTGAGCGCCTGCATTTGTGTGCTTGCATGTTTTGGTTTCTGTTCAAGCGTTTAATCCTGACCAGGGCCGTGGTGATAAAATTCTTATTTGGGCAAAAGACCGTCCTCTCTCCTCCGTGACCCGGAACCTGATAAGTGATCGACGACGGTGTCAGTTCGTTATTAGGTGAACAGAGGAGTCTGCCTCTGTCCTTGATTAAGTCCTCCCGTGGAGGAAGCACAAGTACATCCTCGGAGTCTCCTCTGCTGAAATCCACCACACTCCCTTGAATAAGTTGCTGTTTTCTCTGAGGAGGACCGCATGCACACATTTAAAAACTGTATGCTACTTATCCTTTTCTCATTAATTTTTACCACTTTGGACTTGTATTTTGGGATTCCTCTGTAAACATCATTTGCTGGATGATGTGCTAGTGGAGGAGTCTAATTTAATAAAGCTGTATTTGTTTCCTCGATAACCTTTGACCTTTTTCAAAAGGAGGAAATTATGGAGTTAGCAAAACCAATTGAGTCTTCCCGTTCTTTTATACCTGTGCCTGCGGTCAGCCACCTGTCAGGATGTTAGATCGCTCAGATTAAGCACAGTTGATTGATATCCTGATGGGATAGAGAGATACAAGAAGGAAGAAAGTTATCATATCATGATCCTGTAGCCTTGAAAATAAATAGCTAGGAGAAACACTCACTAGACAAGTCTCTATAGGACACCTTCCTCCTGCCCAGTGATCCGCTAAAGCACACAAACCTGCTCTTGAAGAAAAGGTCAAACGGAGCAGTAAAAGGTATATAAAAGAAAGCGTGAACACCCCTCCTTTCTCTCCCTACTCTGTATCGGAACAGCTATTTGAAGCCTGGCCATGGCTGAAATACACACATTGGTCCACCCTCCCGGGTCCGCACCTGAGAGTTGTACCTAATTCCTCTCTCTACAATTTTTATTACATTTTCTCAGAATGTAATATTAGCAAATCTTTTATGAAAACAGCTGTCTTACACAAATTCACCATAGGAACACAACACACACGCACATAGTTGTACACTCCTCAGCTACTACAATAATACATGGCCTAATAACAGGGATCTTGGTTAATATGGTAATAGCTTAGCTGGTATCAAGCACTCTATTGGTGGAGCAGAGGTCACCAGTGGAATGCATGTTTTCAAAATACTTTTTTTATTTCCTTATTAAAAATGACATTACTTGGTGTTTATCTAATTTTGTAGTACAGCTCTGTATCTATGGCCCATAAAACTCCACCTTGTGTATACATCTTGCTCTCTCTCTCTCTTTTTCTCACACACACACACACTCAGAAGTGTATGGGAGAGATACAGTCAGCTTCCGTTCTACTCTGTGAAATGATTGACAGACTGGTTAGTGATTTGCATGGGCCTGGTATATAAGAGAAGGTGCTGTACCAGAGAGAAGGACCAGACAGAACAAACTCATTAGGAGCCTGCCTGTCTGCCTTTGCTGAAGTCAGATATTGTATAGTAGTTTAGATCCAGGCTTCTCTTTGTCAACTGGACTTTCTCTGTTGGAAGATTGTGCTTTCTACAGACACTCTCTAAGGACTATTTCCAGACACACCACAAACATACACATACTCACACACACGGGTTGGAGATGAGCGTCAATTGGCGTTCGGATCAGTCACAGTGTTTGTGATTGACTGGAACAAGCTGTGATGTCATCACTGATGCTACTGCTGCCGCTCCTTCTGTTTCTCGGGTTAAGGGTCATCAACGCAGCTGCAGAGACATGGAGACCATGCACAGGTACATTCTATTCTATTAAATGTGCTATGATAATGTGTGTGTGGGTGTCGTAACCTATCTGGGGACACATTTGATTGTGACACATAACACTGTGCTTCCTGTCAGATTGCGGCGCGCTCAGATTATACTGTAGAGTGGCATTAAACACACCGCTATCGCTTTCTTTCATTCTTTTGCTATCTCTCTCTCTCTCTCTCCATCTTGTTTGCATGCAGCAGGGATGTTAATTCAAATACTAACTTGTTACATTTTAAATGCTTAGCAGGACAGGAAACTGGTCCAATTCACACACTTATCAAGAGAACACGTGGTAATCCCTACTGCCTCTGATCTGACAGACTCACTAAACACAAATGCATCTTTTGTAAATACTGAGTGTTGGAGTGTGCCCCTGGCTATCCATACATTAAAAACAAGAAAATGGTGGCGTCTGCTTTGCTTAATATTCGAATATTAGATATTATTTGAAATGATTTATACTTTTGATACTTAAGTATATTTTAGCAATTACATTTACTTTTGATACTTAATTATATTTACAACCAAATACTTTTAGACCTTTACTCAAGTATTATTTTACTGGGTGACTTTCACTTTTACTTGAGTAACTTTCTATTAAGGTATCTATATGACAATTGGGTACTTTTTCCACCACTGTGTTATTGTGTGTGTGTGTGTGTGTGTAAGAGAGATATCAGCCGTGTGTGTGAGGGTTTGGTGTGTTTAACTTGATTTGCCGAAACTTTGACGCAAATCACTCATGCACAGATCATGCCAATAACCTACCAGACATTTCCCAGCCATCCCCTAAACTCTGACTAACCTTACCTCATATCATGAATACACAAGAAACTACAACACACCATCTTGCTGCTCTCACCACCTAAAGCAGTTTCCCACTATTTAGGAAATGCTGACTAACTCTCTCTCTCTCTCTCTCCCCGTCTCTCTCTCACTTTCTCACTCTTTCTCTCTTTTTTCTTTCTCTTTCTCTCTCCCCGTAGACCTGCTCCCCCTGGACCTTCTGTCCCGTGTTCTCCCCATGGCAGTGGAGGGGGCGAGGGGGGTAACAGGAGGGGGGGTGCATCTGATCCAGTCTGGGGGTGTGAGGGGTGTCCGTCTGTCCCGTCCTCACACCTCCCTGGACTTCCCGTTCTCCCAACTCCTCGTCAACTGTCACCTCTTCCCCAGAGAGTTCTCCATCGTCACCACCCTGAAGGTCAGCCTCGTCGCCACTAAGGTAAGGGCCAGGGGTTAGAAACACCTGCAGCAGCATTACAACCGGAAGTGACATCATCGACGACGTGGGGAATGTTCAGTGTATTTTGTTTTTATTGCCTCTTCTCACTGTGATGATCTGTCTCATCCTGTCTTTCAGAAAAACGAGTACATATTTTCTGTGGTGGAGGAAAAGGAAGAAGAGCATGCAAGGAATGGAAAGAGGAAGGGAGGAACAGATGGAGATGGGTACAAAGAGAAGGATGGAGAACGAGGAGAGAGGGATGATGAGAGGGATGGAGAGACAGATGGAGAAAGAGAAATGGACGGAGAGAAGAGGAAGGGAAGTAGAGATGGAGAGAACAGCAACGGTCGGGGGCGGCTTCTGATTGGCCTGCGGTTCTCCAGAGACAGTCTCCACTTCCTGTTCAGAGGTCGCAGCGGGGGGGTCATGGCGCGCTGGGTGTTCCGAGGCGTCCAATTGGCTGATGATCACTGGCACACGTTGGTGTTAGCATTTAGCGGACACTACGCTACTCTCACTGTGGACTGCAACACACACCTGGAACTGTGAGTTGCTTTCTCCGGCTCTCCTTCTCTCTCTCTGTATCCCTTTTCTCTGTCTGTCTGTCTGCATTAAATGTCTGTAATGATGATGATGATGTTATCATGTGTGTTCAGCAGGGTTCACTCCAAGTCGTTGCCCTCTGACCTCAGTGTTCAGGGTTCCAGATTCCACATCGGCAGCCGAGGAAGATGGAAAGGCCTGTTCTCAGTAAGAACCAACACACACTCCAACCCTCTCTCTAGAACCTATATACACTAGAATTACACTAGTAGTAATGGCTACATGATGGCTTGATAAGAGTGACACAATGGGTAATGCCAATACTCTACAAATAACTAGCTTTCCTCTCCGTCCGTCCTCCCCCTGTCCCTCCCTCCCTCCTTCCCAGGGTCTGATCAGACAGCTGGTCCTGGTGCCAGGCTCTGGTGCCACCGCTCTTGTCTGCCCGTCCTCCAACCCCAGGCTGGCAGAGCTGTCTGTGCCCGCGGTGCTGCTGGACCTACCACTCAAAGAGACTAGGAGTGACCTCACCCTGCCTTCATATGGTATACTGTCTCTCTCCTGTATTCTCTGCCCCCTGATCTCTCTCACAAATCTGACTATTTTCTCTGACTCTTCTCTCTCTCCCGTCCTGCCTCACCCTGTACCTCTATCCTCTACTGCCCCTCCATCCACTCTGCTCCCCTCCCACCCTCTACCCTCCAGAGACAGAGGTACGGGTGTCTGTGGGGCTGGAGCCGTCCTGTTCCGGTTCAGTAAGAGGACAGTTGTGGTTCAACCCCGTCAGGAGAGCGCTCTACCTCTGTGATGGTACACTCTGGGTCCCCATGCTGCAAGGTGGGTCCTCCTCACACACACACACACACACACACATACACACACACACACTGACCTCTCTATCACTTCTACAGAGTCCCAGAGACTAGACTATGTCTTGGAGCAGCAGGTCCTCTCCACCAGTTCAGAGACGTATGATATGGAGGTATTCCTTTTAAACATAAAACAAAAAACATAAATATGAATACATTATTATACATTATTGTTTAAATTAAGACATAGTTGTAGATGAAACTGGTTTTCAACCTCTCTCTCTTTCTATCACTCTCTGTCTGTCTGTCTGTCATGTCTAGGTGTTCAGTGTACAAGGGCTGGGTTTGATGGCAGCCATGGCCCACCGCTCCCCCTCCCTGGGCTCTGCAGTCTACCTCTGGAGAGACGGAGGCTTTCACCTTTACCAGAAGATCAGCACACATGGAGCTCTCTCCTGGAGACACTTTACTATGGGGAAGAAGGTATAGGAAGACATCTTAGAGATCTTTAAATACACTTGAAATACAATTGTATTTGTTAATTTGTTGGTTTAACTTGTTGTAGATATTCCTGGTGGTGTCTAACTCCAGGGAGAGCACAGGGAAGGAGGAGACAGTGGAGAAGGATGAACTGTCAGTGATCTACAGGTGGAATAAAAAGACACAGAGGTTTGTTCATTACCAGGCGCTGCAGACACACTGTGCACGGGACTGGGAGGCCTTTCGCATCCAAGGACACACCTACCTCGCCGTGGCCAACCACAGACAAGGTAGGAACTGGCTACAGCCAATCATGGACCAGGTAAGGACTGGCTTCATCCAATCACAAATAAGCTATAACCTGACTGCAGCCAAATCTTTGTGATGCTGAAAAGACCTTGTAGAAAAGTATATTCAACTTAATTACAGTACATGAGTTGCACAGTAGGTTGATGGCACCTTAATTGGGGAGGACAGGTTCATAGTAATGGCTGAAATGGAATAATGGAATGTTATCAAACTCATCAAACACATGGTTTCCACATTTCATTCACTCCATTCCAGACATTATTATGAGCCGTCCTCCCCTCAGCAGCCTCCTGTGATGAGCTGCAATACTAATAACACAGTATATATATATATATATATACAGTATATGAGTTGCAATGATCTCTTCCTCTCCCTACCCGCTCCCTTCCTCTAGGTAATACTAACCACACCATAGACAGTGTGGTCTACAAGTGGGACCGTGGCACGCAGTTGTTTGAACCTCACCAAGCCCTGCGGACCTCGGGGGCTTACGACTGGGAAGCCTTCACGGTCGGACCCTACCACTTCCTGGCTGTGGCGAACGCGTTCGACGGACTGACCACTCACGTTGACTCGGTCATCTATGTCTGGGTGGATGGAAGTTTCCGCTTGTTTCAGACTATTAAGGTGAGAGAGGGAGATGAAGGTGAAGTAGAAGGAAGAGACAGAGGGAGAGGAAGAGGGAGAGTAAGGAAGAGGAGGATGGCAAGGGGGAAGGGAGAGAGGGGGGAGATTGGCAGAAATCCTAAAACAGCACAACCACCCACACCACGGAACTAAGAGATGACAAAAATAGAGCATGTGTAGTGGAGCAGAATTTGCATGTTAGATCCAGCTTTGACAGATAACTGATAGTGAATCAGACATTTGAATGGAACCAAATGTGAGGTGAAGTTGACTGACTGGCAGACTGAAACCACAAAAAGACTCTGCTTTGATTGGTAGGGAATTCCAATGTCTGCATGATTCTATGGTCTCTCTTTCTTTCGCTTTCTTTCTTTCTCTCTCTCTCTCTGTCTGTCTCTCTCTCTCTGTGTCTCTCTCTCTGTCTGTCTGTCTCTCTCTCTCTCAGACTTTCTGTGCCACAGACTGGGAGATGTTCCAGATCGGCAGCAGGGTTTTCCTGGTGGTTGCCAATGGACACAGACTCCATGGCAATGGCCCCAGTCGCTATGCCATCAACTCAACCATCTACGAGCTGGACATGAGCTCTCAGCTGTTCCTGCGTTTTCAGGACATAATCACATACAGGTACACATGAACCTTTGTACAGGTGCACATTTTCCCCACCTCTCCTCTCCCTTCCTTCTCTCTCTCATTTCTCTGTCTGTCTCCCCCCTCAGTGCTGTTGACTGGGAGTTCTTCACAGTAGGAGAGGAGAGTTACCTGGTCGTTGCTAACTCATTTGACGGAGAGTCTCACTCTCTGAACAGCATTATCTACAGGTATTCACATAAACACACTAGAATTGGTCATGGTGCTATAATTGAATGGGTGATATATTATGAATTTACTATCATTATGGTGATATGTTCTAAAATCATCATTATCACGATTTGTGTTGTGAACTTGAACTTGAACATGATATGGATGTGCACAGGTGGCAGGGATACGAGGGTTTTGTTCCCATTCACCGGCTTCCCACCATCGGATGCAGCGACTGGGAATTCTTTACTTCCGGAGAGGAGTCCTATCTGATCTACTCCAGCGCCACAGCACCTCTCTCCAAAGTGTTCCGTCTGAAAACACACTGACATGTGACCCAATATCATTACAAATCAGGGACAACAGTGAAAAACATAAAAAATGAAATCTCAACTGATGTAATAATGAATGTTACATTATGTTGTTGTACTGGGCCACGTTAGCAGAGAGAGTGTGTAGATACTGTAAAACATGTTGTGTATAAGTGAACTTTAACATTAATCATATTTGTTGCCTATCATTGTGTGAAAATAATTGATTGATGTAATAGAAATGTGTAAAAAATGCAGTATGTTTGAATTATCTCTGGTTTTATTCGTGTCTTACTGCAAATTCTACCGCTTATGTAAGAATATTGTTTTCGAAGGATTTTATGAAATGTGTATTTTTATAGGGTCACATACTGGGGGAGCAGTGGATGGAAACTGTAGAGATCCAGTGTGTAGAACAGCTTTTGCCCAATCGGCATTTTCTGTAAAAGCTGTTCACCACTAGAACCAACTTCCAGAAACCTTAAAGGGATACTTCTGGATTTTGGCAATGAAGCCCTTTATCTACTTCCCCAGAGTCAGATGAACTTGTGGATACCATTTTTATGTCTCTGCGTGCAGTTGAAGGAAGTTACTAACTAGTGTTTGCACAATTGCTAATCAGCGTTAGCGCAATGACTGGTAGTCTATGGTAACTGCTAGTATGCTAGTAGATACCATAGACTTCCAGTCATTGCGCTAACGCTAGTTAGCATTGGCTCGCAAAACTACTTCTAACTTCCTTCATACTGGATGTACAGTGAAAGAGAGCGACCCGGCTCTAGGTATTTTACTGGTTTGTGACTCACTGACACCGGCCCCAGTTAGAGGGGAATAAAGCAGCCCAAGAGTTAACACACAGGAACTTTAAACACACTGAGGAAGATGAACATGGGGATGAGCAGTGGGAAAGGTAGTAGGCAGTGAATATACTGTACATACGATATCACAAGAGCATAATGACAGTAATAAAGGTCTGTATAAATGGCATTTAATCCCTGAACATGTTTACAGGTTACAAGCTATACAGAGGCAGCATACATAATGCAACAAAAACAAACTATTAAGAACAATACATACATATTATTATTATTATTATTATTATGTCACACAGCTCACTTTGGGCACACACACCATCCCACAAATCCAGAGATATGAGTGAGTCCAGTTGTTGATGGGCAGAGATAGATGTTGCTCTCTGCCACTGCTTGAGGGAGACTGCAAGTATTGTGTGACCTGCAGTGTCAAGAGGATGGGTAGATGTCCTGCCCCCTAGTAACCTATCAAGGCACAGGTCACACAGGTCAGAGAAAGTTTGAGAGGCAGGTTTATGGTACCCCCTAGACTCTCAGGCTCTGGTTGTGGGGGATGGAAAGAGAGTTTGCTCAGAGTTGTGAGGTGCTAACAGTCACCACAGGGAATTCTTAACACAGAGACAAAAATGCTATACCTGAGTTCATCTGACCCTGGGGAAGTAGATAAAGGGCTTAATTGCCAAAATCCTGAAGTATCCCTTTAAAATGTGTGGCTAGTGTCAGTGCTTTCACACAAAAACTGAAAAGGTGGTTAAAAGAACAGCAGGTTTGTAGCCACATATGAACCTTCCTTAAGAATACCAGCAGAAAATACATCACATTTCAGTTCAGATGTATCAGTTCTGTGTGTGTCATCCACTGGATGACAGACAAGCCATGTTATAAAAACTACAGGCTTCATGCTCTTGCAAAATCGAAGAGAAGACTTGCTGGATATGTAGTTTTTTTTAGCCGAGGTGCCAACCTGTGATTTTAAAACACCACTACAACTACCACAATGCACCACTCTAACCTTTGGCTTAAGAGAATCATGGCTGCGCACTGTTCATCAATGGTGTTTTTATTTACGTTTTTTCGTGTTTTCGCTTATTTAAAACAGAGGAATGTAGACAGAGTTTGGCTTCGAGTATAAATTTACCAAAAGACATCAGGGGATTTCTATTGTTAAAGCTTTATTTGCATCAGGAACGCTGAAACAAGTGTTGTTTGATAGCTAGCGGGTCAGATAGCCGCCTGTCGCTGGTCCGAATTGAGTTGTTGTAAACTCAGTTCACACTAAATTACTTCGTGCTGCAAGGGCAATGATTGTATAGCTTGTTAGTTAACTGCTACAATAATTACTATAACTCGAGCGCAATACGGGAACACCATAGTTATCTATTCATAGCTATGTTTACCCCTGTAAAGTCGTCTTATTTCAGAGTCAGTCCCACTACTATCAACAGAGAGCTAGGCAAGACCAAGATGAGATAGCAAGAGGAGTTATTAGTTAGCTTGCTGCGCGACGGTGAACACAATTAGAAACTAAATTCAGTCCCCAGAAGGTGCGTTTCACGGGACATAGAAATAGAGCACAGACACAAGCCCAGGCATGTTTGGGAGTCTTTTCGAGGAAGAGGAGGAGGGATTTTCTCCGGCTCCCTCCGGAGGTAGAGTTGTGAAGGGGGAAGGGGACCCACCTCCACCCCGGGGAAGAGTGAATCTCAGCGGGATAAAAAACCAGGGAGGGACGTGCTACCTCAACTCCCTGCTCCAGACCCTGCTCTTCACCCCGGAGTTCAGAGGTGAGAGGTCAGGTCAGGTCACTTGGTGTTCTGTCTTTGGTTCATACTGTATTTGCAATACCTAATGTGTGTGTGTGTGTGTGTGTAGAGGAACTGTTCAGTCTGGGTCCAGAGGAATTGGGCTGTCTGGAGGACAAAGACAAACCAGAGGCCAAGGTAAGGAACCAACCATGGGAGAGTGTGTGTGTATTCCTCACTGTGGAATACATGCCTTTATTTGTATTGATGTGTGTGTGCATAGTACATTAACACTCTCTCTCCCCAGGTCAGGGTCATTCCATTGGAGCTCCAGAGGCTGTTTGCTCGTCTACTCTTGGTGGACCAACAGAGTGCCTCTACTGCTGATCTCACTGACAGCTTCGGATGGAACAACAGTGAGGTAGTGTGTGTGTGTACACAAGCTTGTGTACGAGTGTGTGTATGAATGGCGGTGTGTGTGACGTAGGGACTAAACTAGAGAATGAGGCTTGCTTTATATAATGCTACATCGCTTTCTCCTACATCATTTTGCTTACCACTCATCTCTCTCCCGTAGGAGAGCAGGCAACATGACGTGCAGGAGTTGAACAGGATTCTGTTCAGTGCCCTAGAGCACTCCCTGGTGGACACCAGCGGTAGTGCGTTCATCCACCGCCTCTACCATGGCACCACTGTTAACAGCATAGTCTGCAAAGTGTGTGGCAACATCAGCCAGAGACAGGTACATGTGTTTGAGTGTTTATCTGTACCTGTGTGTATCTTTGTGTTGCTGACACTCTCTTTGACTCTCTCTCTCTCTCTCTTTTATTTCTCTCTTCTCTCCTCTTTCTCTTGGCTCTCTCCCTCTCTCACTTTCCCTCTCAGGAGGACTTCCTGGACCTGACAGTGTGTGTACGTGGTGTGTGTGGCCTGGAGGGGGCGCTCTGGGACATGTTTGTGGAAGAGGAGATGTTTGAAGGCAGTAACCTCTACCGCTGTGGCCAGTGTGACCAGCTAGTCACTGCTGCTAAGGTTAGTAGGAGTATTGGCCAAGATTGAAATTGCATTTGTTTATTCTAGAATTGGTACTGATTCCAGAACTCTCCCTCCCATGCTCCCTCTCTCCCTCCCTCTCCTTCGCTCTCTCTCTCTCTCTCTCTCTCCCCCTCCCTCTCCCTCTCTGTAGTCTACCAAGCTGAGGAAGCTCCCTCCCTTCCTGACAGTGTCTCTGTTGAGGTTTAACTTTGACTTTGCCAAGTGCGAGCGTTACAAGGAGACTGGTCGCTACACCTTCCCTCTCGCCATCAACCTCAGGCCGTTCTGTGAACAGGTAAAGGACAACCTCCACTCACATGTATCTGCATTGCCTTACTACCACTTATGTACTCTAAATTACTTAGTTAAAACAATGTAAAACCATTTATTAACATTTATGTCGCATTATAACCCCTAATGACTATGCTATGTCACCCTCTCTCCCAGACTGAAGGCGAGGACTCGCAGTACTCCTATGAACTCTTCTCTGTCATCATCCATAAGGGAGGCTGCTATGGCGGCCATTACCACGTCTACATCAAAGACATGGACCACCTCGGCTTGTGGGATCCGCCGGTTAGAGAGAGGGGGAGGGAGGAGGAGAGAAGAATAATTGCATATCAGACAATCGAGGCTTATGTCACTAAATATGCTAATAGCCAAGTGTGTCTTTGTATTTACGTGTGTGCGTTTGTATCAGGAGGAGGATTCCAAACCCAAGGTTCAGAAGAAGAAGGAGGAAGTGAGAGTGTGTCCTGAGCCCGAGAAAGACGACCCTCTATCTGTACTCTCCTCCATAATAGCCCAGGTAAAGCAAAGCATGCTGGTTCAATCCAATGGAACAAGAGCACCATGGGCAACATCATCAGTAGGTCCAGTGACTGTATCTGATCTTAATGTGGTGTTGTTCCCCTCCTGGCCTGTAGGAGGAGAGCAGGAGCGTGCTGCTGGACCAGCTGGGCCAGAGACTGATGGACAAGATCGGCTCTTCCTGGAGCAAGAAGTACAGGAAACTCCACGGCCCCATAGGCAAGGTAGGACATGACTGATGGGCATCCCCAAGAGCTCCACAATGTCACATAAACACTGACCTTTCTTTATCTCCTCTAAATCTTTCTACATTTTCTCCTTCCACTCATCCCCCTCTCCCTCTCTCCTCCTCTCTCCCTCTGTAGTTCCTCGAGAACCACAGTGATGTGTTTGTGTTGGTCAATAGCGGCACTCGGGTGGCTCTGAAAGCCAACCCCCCTAGCCCGGTGACTCAGCCCCCGAGCCCAGCCCACCAAACCCCTGGCACTAGCTCTACCCCTACCTCAGACCCAGTCCAAAACAACACAGCCAACCCCCAACCAGAATCAGGACTGGAGACAGAATCGAAGACAGCACTAGAACCACAGGTAACACTAGTTAGAGCTTTAATGATGGCTTTTACAATTAAATAATGATGGTATGTTTTCTATGTTAATGCTGCAATTGGTTATATTTTCATCTCTTTTCTCTTTCTGTCTCTCCATTCATTCATCCATCCATCTCTTTCTTTCTCTCTCTGTCTCTCCACAGGGCAGCCACTGGTTTGATCTGAATGACTCCACAGTGACGTCTATCCATGAGAGAGACATAGAGAAAATGTACCAGGGAAAAGAGAGCGCCTACATGCTGTTCTATAGGAAAACACTGCTACACAGGCCTGCTGAAGGTACGTGTGTGTTTGTGTGTGGGAGAGAGGAGTCCGAAGGAAAGGGAGGGAGAGACTGAGTGAGCGCAAGAAAAGGAAAGCCACATCCAAACTTAATGCTAGTGGGAGAGAAGGAGAGAGATCGTGAAGGAGAGAAGTGAAAATGCACACAGTCTTTCAAATGAGCTTTTCCCCCTGGCAGCCCTGAGGAATCCTGGGTATAAGGTTCCCCCTCACCTCTTGGAGATGGCTGAAGAGGAGAACAGAAGACTACAACAGAGACGGTACTCGCGTACACACACACAGACACTTTATTTTGCCATGTTTTGCTGATGTTTTCTGGCTATCCGTTTATGTGTGTGTGTACTCTGCTATAGGGAGGAGTTTGAGGCCAGCAATAACAGTGTTGAGCTGCGTCTCCACCTGGCGCCGCGCTATAGGTTGGAGAACGGAGCTCTTAAACCAATCAGCATAGAGCAGAAAGAGGCCACCAACCTCACCTTCGACCGCCGCAGGAACGTAGGAGACCTGCGAATGACCATCTACCAGGTGACATCATCACTCCGACTCATTAACTCACTTCCTTAATGACGCCATGGCACTTTGCAAAAAAGCTCAAATCAGTGTTTGTGTTCAGATGCAGGATCTCTGGGAGGGGGATATGGCTCTGACTGTGGCCAAAAGTCTACCAGCTGGCCTACATCTCTACAACACTCTCACAGGTGACACATACACACTTTTGCAACATTCTGTGACATCCATTCTGTGAGAGTTGATACTGAACTTTAGTGCGTGTGTGTTTCAGATGATGAGGTGTCTCTTTACAGTGCTGGCATCTTGACCGGCGCTGATCTGTTTGTGTGGAACGGCAGAGAGGTGAGGAGACACAATCGAATCAACACAATCCACCATTGTACACACTGCTACTGGACCTCCTAGAACCAAAATGGCTGTCGGGTCATACCATATCCCCTTTGTTTCCTCAGGTTTGTGGAGCGACTGTCCAAACAGGAGCCGAGTGGGAACCAGTGCTGCTGACCGTGGTTCGCCCCTCTCTGGGAGAAGAGGAGGGGGAGGGAGGGGATGAGGAGGGGGGAGGCGAGGGAGAGGAAGGAGGCTCGGGGCTGACGAAGGAGTCGAGGGGGTTCGCTGGGAGGGTGACTCTAGGAGAGGTGAGGGAGGCGTTAGGGGAGCCACAGGAGAGCCTCCTGTGTCAGGAGAAGAGGGGAGGAGAGGGAGGAGGAAAGGGAGGCGGGGCCAGCGGGTGGAGGGTGTTCCCTCCTGGAGACATGCAGAGGACTCTGAGGGAGCTGGCCTTGAAGGATGGAGACACACTGCTGGTGCTGGAGCCACACACACAGGACAGCAGGTGGGTGGTGGGTGTGGAAGTGTGTCAGTCTGCGTAAGTGAGTGACAGACATGAGGTGTAGTTGGTGTGTTTGCTATGGCTGTGTGTGTGTGTAATGTCTCTCTCTCCCAGTGTATTCAGTGTGAGTGGTGATATGGTAACCGTGACAACACCATCAGACTGTCGCTGGCTTCAGGTGGAATACCGGCCGGAGAGAAGAAGAGGAGGAGGAGGAGGAGGAGAGGGGGAGATGGAGGAGGAGAGGATGAGGGCAAAAGTCCCTGCATCTGGAAACATGGTGAGCTAGCAAGTGTGTGGGTGTGTTTAGTATATTAATGTGTGTGTGTGTTTAGGATATTAATGTTTGTGTGTGTGTGTTTAGGATATTAATGTTTGTGTGTGTGTGTTTAGGATATTAATGTGTGTGTGTGTGTGTTTAGGATATTAATGTGTTTGTGTTTAGGATATTAATGTGTGTGTGTTTAGGATATTAATGTGTGCGTGTGTGTTTAGTAAATTAATGTGTGTGTGTGTGTGTGTGTAGTATATTAATGTGTGTGTGTAGTATATTAAATTAATGTGTGTGTGTGTAGTATATTAATGTGCACGTGTGTGTTTAGTAAATTTGTGCGTGTGTGTTTAGTAAGTGAATGTGTGTGTGTGTGTGTTTAGTATATTAATGTGTGTGTGTGTGTGTGTTTAGGATATTAATGTGTGTGTGTGTGTTTAGGATATTAATGTGTGTGTTTAGTATATTAATGTGTGTGTGTTAAGTATATTAATGTGTGCGTGTGTGTTTAGTAAATTAATGTGTGTGTGTGTAGTATATTAATGTGTGTGTCTAGTATATTAAATTAATGTGTGCGTGTGTGTGTAGTATATTAATGTGTGCGTGTGTGTTTAGTAAATTTGTGCGTGTGTGTTTAGTAAGTGAATGTGTGTGTGTGTGTGTGTTTAGTATATTAATGTGTGTGTGTAGTATATTGTGTGTGTGTGTGTGTGTGTGTGTGTGTGTGTAGTATATTAATGTGTGTGTGTTTAGTATAATTTAGTGTGTGTGTTTAGTATAATTTAGTGTGTGTGTGATTAGTATATTAATGTGTGTGTGTGTGTGTTTAGTATAATTTAGTGTGTGTGTTTAGTATAATTTAGTGTGTGTGTGATTAGTATAATTTAGTGTGTGTGTTTAGTATAATTTAGTGTGTGTGTGATTAGTATATTAATGTGTGTGTGTGTGTGTTTAGTATAATTTAGTGTGTGTGTGATTAGTATATTAATGTGTGTGTGTGTTTAGTATAATTTAGTGTGTGTGTGATTAGTATATTAATGTGTGTGTGTGTGTTCTCTTCTAGCTGCTGTGTGAGGTGAAACAGAGGGCCATAGTGGAGCTGCAGCTACAGGAGCAGCTAGCAGGTCAGATACTGTTATTATTACCACTCCTAATAACATCAGCTATAGGACAGATACTGTTATTATTACCACTCCTAATAGCATCAGCTATAGGACAGATACTGTTATTATTACCACTCCTAATAGCATCAGCTAGCAGGTCAGATACTGTTGTTATTACCACTCCTAATAGCATCAGCTAGCAGGTCAGATACTGTTATTATTACCACTCCTAATAGCATCAGCTAGCAGGTCAGATACTGTTATTATTACCACTCCTAATAACATCAGCTATAGGTCAGATACTGTTATTATTACCACTCCTAATAACATCAGCTATAGGACAGATACTGTTATTATTACCACTCCTAATAGCATCAGCTATAGGACAGATACTGTTATTATTACCACTCCTAATAACATCAGCTATAGGTCAGATACTGTTATTATTACCACTCCTAATAACATCAGCTAGCAGGTCAGATACTGTTATTATTACCACTCCTAATAGCATCAGCTAGCAGGTCAGATACTGTTATTATTACCACTCCTAATAGCATCAGCTATAGGTCAGATACTGTTATTATTACCACTCCTAATAGCATCAGCTATAGGTCAGATACTGTTATTATTACCACTCCTAATAGCATCAGCTATAGGACAGATACTGTTATTATTACCACTCCTAATAGCATCAGCTATAGGACAGATACTGTTATTATTACCACTCCTAATAACATCAGCTATAGGTCAGATACTGTTATTATTACCACTCCTAATAGCTTCAGCTATAGGTCAGATACTGTTATTATTACCACTCCTAATAGCATCAGCTATAGGTCAGATACTGTTATTATTATCACTCCTAATAGCATCAGCTATAGGTCAGATACTGTTATTATTACCAGTCCTAATAGCATCAGCTATAGGACAGATACTGTTATTATTACCACTCCTAATAGCATCAGCTATAGGACAGATACTGTTATTATTACCACTCCTAATAACATCAGCTATAGGTCAGATACTGTTATTATTACCACTCCTAATAGCATCAGCTATAGGACAGATACTGTTATTATTACCACTCCTAATAGCATCAGCTATAGGACAGATACTGTTATTATTACCACTCCTAATAGCATCAGCTATAGGTCAGATACTGTTATTATTACCACTCCTAATAGCATCAGCTAGCAGGTCAGATACTGTTATTATTACCACTCCTAATAGCATCAGCTATAGGACAGATACTGTTATTATTACCACTCCTAATAGCATCAGCTATAGGACAGATACTGTTATTATTACCACTCCTAATAACATCAGCTATAGGTCAGATACTGTTATTATTACCACTCTTAATAGCATCAGCTAGCAGGTCAGATACTGTTATTATTACCACTCCTAATAGCATCAGCTATAGGTCAGATACTGTTATTATTACCACTCCTAATAGCATCAGCTATAGGTCAGATACTGTTATTATTACCACTCCTAATAACATCAGCTATAGGTCAGATACTGTTATTATTACCACTCCTAATAGCATCAGCTATAGGACAGATACGGTTATTATCACCACTCCTAATAGCATCAGCTATAGGACAGATACTGTTATTATTACCACTCCTAATAACATCAGCTATAGGTCAGATACTGTTATTATTACCACTCCTAATAGCATCAGCTATAGGACAGATACGGTTATTATTACCACTCCTAATAACATCAGCTATAGGTCAGATACTGTTATTATTACCACTCCTAATAGCATCAGCTATAGGACAGATACGGTTATTATTACCACTCCTAATAGCATCAGCTATAGGACAGATACTGTTATTATTACCACTCCTAATAACATCAGCTATAGGTCAGATACTGTTATTATTACCACTCCTAATAGCATCAGCTATAGGACAGATATGGTTATTATTACCACTCCTAATAGCATCAGCTAGCAGGTCAGATACTGTTATTATTACCACTCCTAATAACATCAGCTATAGGTCAGATACTGTTATTATTACCACTCCTAATAGCATCAGCTAGCAGGTCAGATACTGTTATTATTACCACTCCTAATAACATCAGCTAGCAGGTCAGATACTGTTATTATTACCACTCCTAATAACATCAGCTATAGGTCAGATACTGTTATTATTACCACTCCTAATAGCATCAGCTAGCAGGTCAGATACTGTTATTATTACCACTCCTAATAACATCAGCTAGCAGGTCAGATACTGTTATTATTACCACTCCTAATAGCATCAGCTATAGGACAGATACTGTTATTATTACCACTCCTAATAGCATCAGCTAGCAGGTCAGATACTGTTATTATTACCACTCCTAATAGCATCAGCTAGCAGGTCAGATACTGTTATTATTACCACTCCTAATAGCATCAGCTAGCAGGTCAGATACTGTTATTATTACCACTCCTAATAGCATCAGCTAGCAGGTCAGATACTGTTATTATTACCACTCCTAATAGCATCAGCTAGCAGGTCAGATACTGTTATTATTACCACTCCTAATAGCATCAGCTATAGGTCAGATACTGTTGTTATTACCACTCCTAATAGCATCAGCTATAGGTCAGATACTGTTATTATTACCACTCCTAATAGCATCAGCTATAGGTCAGATACTGTTATTATTACCACTCATAATAACATCAGCTAGCAGGTCAGATACTGTTATTATTACCACTCCTAATAGCATCAGCTATAGGACAGATACTGTTATTATTACCACTCCTAATAGCATCAGCTATAGGTCAGATACTGTTATTATTACCACTCCTAATAGCATCAGCTAGCAGGTCAGATACTGTTATTATTACCACTCCTAATAGCATCAGCTAGCAGGTCAGATACTGTTATTATTACCACTCCTAATAGCATCAGCTAGCAGGTCAGATACTGTTATTATTACCACTCATAATAGCATCAGCTAGCAGGTCAGATACTGTTATTATTACCACTCCTAATAGCATCAGCTATAGGACAGATACTGTTATTATTACCACTCCTAATAACATCAGCTATAGGTCAGATACTGTTATTATTACCACTCCTAATAACATCAGCTATAGGTCAGATACTGTTATTATTACCACTCCTAATAGCATCAGCTAGCAGGTCAGATACTGTTATTATTACCACTCCTAATAGCATCAGCTATAGGTCAGATACTGTTATTATTACCACTCCTAATAGCATCAGCTAGCAGGTCAGATACTGTTATTATTACCACTCCTAATAGCATCAGCTATAGGTCAGATACTGTTATTATTACCACTCCTAATAGCATCAGCTATAGGTCAGATACTGTTATTATTACCACTCCTAATAGCATCAGCTATAGGTCAGATACTGTTATTATTACCACTCCTAATAACATCAGCTATAGGTCAGATACTGTTATTATTACCACTCCTAATAGCATCAGCTATAGGTCAGATACTGTTATTATTACCACTCCTAATAGCATCAGCTATAGGTCAGATACTGTTATTATTACCACTCCTAATACAGCCATTATTATTATTGTAGATGTGTGTGTTGTGTCTTCCCTGGTGTGTGTATCTCTGTCCAGGTGGGGCATGCTGTCTGAGGCAGGTGGACCGTACAGGGAAACTCCTGCCCCCAGGTACTGGAACCCCTAATGACGCACACACATGAAAAAAACATGCAACTCTTACTTCGTGCTAAGTGTGTGTATGTATTCATGCAGGGCACGACATACAGGGCTGCCATCTGGTCCGGGAGGTTTTGGAAACCCTCCGGGCCAGTCAATCATCCACGTCAGTGGCCCTTTTGTGGCCCAGTGAATTTCTTTTTGTAATAATGCTATTTATAATTGCTGGAAAAAACGGACAAATTCCCGAAGCTGTTACAGTAGTTTGTTATGTAGATTATCACACACACACAGACTAGTTCATCTGTCGGGCAGCAAGAGTGAGCAGCTCTCCACTGGTTGTCGCATGGAGCAGCTCACAGAGGAACGACAGCAATAGGGTTTCTGGTAGGGTATGTAGGAAAGACGTTTCAACTAATAATATCTACCAGGAAATGCTAAGGCAAGAATGGGTATGTAAAACAGGTATTTAAAAAGTTTGGTCTGAAGTCTTGGTTAAATCTTTGCAATGCACAATTTAGTCATCATGCTCTGTTTGAATGAACATTTCTAAAGGCTTTCCTTTAAAACCTTCCCAATGAAATGTTGACTCCACAGTAGGCCTACCTGGCAGAATTCTATTGTTTTGCAAACTCTGCCATCACATGTATGCTGTAGGCTACATTTTACAGTAGGCCTACACCGCTAGCCAAACACAATGGTCTCTTGCAAGGTGAGCAATTGAATTCAAGGGCAACTGCACCCTTCCCCCACCCCCCAAAACATTAGATTTTTCCCAGACCTCAAGTAATAATAATAATAATATGCCATTTAGCAGACGCTTTTATCCAAAGCGACTTACAGTCATGCGTGCATACATTTTTGTGTATGGGTGGTCCCGGGGATCGAACCCACTACCTTGGCGTTACAAGCGCCGTGCTCTACCAGCTGAGCTACAGAGGACCACAAGTAGTCTCCCGATATGGTTTAAGTATTGTTGTGGACTTAGAACATCCAATTTTTTAGTGTTTTTCTATTTTAAAAATGGTGATTTTGATAGTGAAAATCTGAGAACTCGGAAACCTGGACAAACTAAACCGGGAACACTGAATTTAGCTAAAGATAAAACAGATTTTATAGGGCCCAACAACTGTATCCTGCTGACTGTTCAAAATCGCTAACAATAACACCCTTTATGAGATTGCGCAAATGTTTTATTTTTTCCCTTCAATCAATCAATTTAAATGTGATGTTGTCAAGTTAAAATGTAACTACCATATTTGTATATGGAGGGTAGGTTATTATAGGCTAGTACTTTTTTATTTATTCAGGCCAGTAGCTTTCAGTTGGCACTGGCCCGTTGTGCCACTGGCAAATTTACCTGAATGTCACGCCCTGTCGTGTGTGTGTTGCCTCCCACAGTGTGTGAGGAGCTGAGTGTTCGTGACGCTGGGATCAGGCTGATGACCTCCCTGTCCCTCTGTCTTGGAACGGCCCCCAAAGACACACAGCTGTTCCTGTACTTCAGTGTGGGGACAGCACCCGCCTCTGGCTTGGAGGGGGAAATCATTGTAGAGCAGTCCAGCACAGTTAAACAGGTGGGGACTGACTGCGTATCGTTTGGTCGGTCTGCCTGCCTGTGTCTGTCTGTCTGTCAGTCAGACAGTGTCTCTGTGTCTTCATCTCTGCTAATGAGTGCTAATCCTATCTATACATTCTATTGCAGTGTCTCAAGAAAATGTTGGAGTCAGCAGGACTTGAAGGTAAAACTGTTGGATTATAAAGTGTGTCCCTTCTCCTGTGTGCATTTGTATTAATGGTGTGTATTAATGGTGTGTGTGTTGTGTGTACAGGGGCCGGTTGGCATCTAAGGAGGCTGGACTGGTGTGAGGAGGTGGGAGAGGCTTTAATGGACGAGGTCAGTACCAGAATTATAAAATGGGTTGTGTGGAAGCTGATTGGTTGATACAGGGAGTTGTTCACGACAATCACCAGGTAATCATGTTAACAGTTTCATTTGAATGATCAATGCTCCTCCCAGCCAGGCAATTCATAAACTTTATCTCCCCTGGGAAAAAAAGTGTCTAGACATTGTTTCCCCATGCTTCCATCTTAGCATTTGGTTTGCAACAGTTGGGGTTTGCCTAAACCCTGTTGCCTGCCTCTCCGACCTGTGCAACAATGTTGCAGGTTTTTTTTGCGATCTCCACCGTGCCATAGAGAATGAACGTGTCTGGAGGAGACTCAGTGACAATGGATATATCCAAAGAAATTACAAAAAAAATAAAGGTAAAACAAACTAAAATGCACATAGTTTGCTGTCAGTTCAGCTGCTTGACTTGATTGTGTGTTCGCTTTAGTTGACTAGTTGGCAAAGGAGAAGAAGCCAACTTGCATAGCAAAAAGTGTTTTGCTTAGAACGGACGACCAGTCCGCTTGGCTGACAACCATGCCAATAGAATAGACGACCAGCCCGCTTGGCTAGCAACTTCAGAATCTCAGAACTAATGACTGGCTTTTGCCCGGACTATATTGTCTGGTGGAAGGGTGAAATAAAACAAATGTACTCATTAAAATATATATATTTTATGAAAACAGGTTGTAAATCTTTGTTTTATATGCTGGCAATTGTTTTGTTAAAGCAATAAGGGCACTCGAACCCGGGGATTATCGTGAATAACACCCTCCTAAGGGCTGTTTCCTCGGCCCTCCGCTTCGCGTCGGGCCTAAGAACAGCCCATAGTCGGGTGTTATTCTCATGAGAATCCCTGGGTTCTAATAAATGATTGCTTAAGCGAAATCAAGAAGTGGAATACATTTTCCGCTCTCTTTTTCACGAACTGCCACAATCTCTCTCTTGTTTCTTCCACAGGAGGCGTCTCTCTCTGAGCTGAAGATGAGTCATGGAGACTCTCTGGTGATTACTGAGGGACGACTTCCTCCCAAGGTACACTCAACTTCCTGTCCACTTCTTGTTCTCTTACAACCCCGCTCTACAGACACTTATTCCCTCTCTCACGTCCCCCCTCTCTCTTTCTCAGGGTTTTCTGAAGCTGTCAGTCTGGCTGTATGTGGAGCCGAGCGCCAACCCTGTGGTCTCCATGGAAACAGAGGTCAACGGCACGGCCGAGGGGTCCAAGGAGGGTCAGCGGTTGGAGGTCATGACTGCAGGTGAGCCACACATACACACACAGTATGAAACTAGGTATGAAACTAAGTCCACTGGTTAAAATGTTGTGTGTGTTTAGTGGGCGGGGCCATGGCGGAGCTGAGGACTGTGGGACAGGTGGAGATCTCAGAGGAGGCTACACTGGAAGAGCTGAAGACTCAGGTAGTGTGTGTGTGTGTGTTGATACTGCTCCTTCTAGCGTGTGTATGCCCATGCTGTGTTTGTGTTCATACTCTGTCTGTGTGTTAGGTGCTGACCCTGCCGTCGCTGCAGTGTGTGTGTGTGCCCACTCCTGCTTTTCTGCGCGTGTGGCAGCTGGAGGGACAGAGACTGACCCGTATCCTCAGAGGACAACAACACACACTCAGGTACACACACACACTCCTCCCTCTCACTCCTGTCTATCTCCTCTCCTCCATCTCACTCCTGTCTATCTCCTCTCCTCCCTCTCACTCCTGTCTATCTCCTCTCCTCCCTCTCACTCCTGTCTCTCTCCTCCCTCTCACTCCTGTCTATCTCCTCTCCTCCCTCTCACTCCTGTCTATCGCCTCTCCTCCCTCTCACTCCTGTCTATCTCCTCTCCTCCCTCTCACTCCTGTCTATCTCCTCTCCTCCCTCTCACTCCTGTCTATCTCCTCTCACTCCTGTCTATCTCCTCTCCTCCATCTCACTCCTGTCTATCTCCTCTCCTCCCTCTCACTCCTGTCTATCTCCTCTCCTCCCTCTCACTCCTGTCTCTCTCCTCCCTCTCACTCCTGTCTATCTCCTCTCCTCCCTCTCACTCCTGTCTATCTCCTCTCCTCCCTCTCACTCCTGTCTCTCTCCTCCCTCTCACTCCTGTCTATCTCCTCTCCTCCCTCTCACTCCTGTCTATCTCCTCTCCTCCCTCTCACTCCTGTCTATCTCCTCTCCTCCCTTTCTTTTTCTCAACAACAAGTATCTGTTCACAGGAAGTTGAAGTTTAGCAGTGGGGTGGAACTTTGTGTGCAGCAGCTACTGAGAGAAGAGGATCTTGGGTAAGCCTGGGGTTATTCTACTGTCATTGGTCAGTTAAGCAGATACCAGAAACATGATTTCTGGATGTGTTGTTATCCCTCCCCTGCTCTTTTCTTCCTCTCCCTCCATCGTATTGCCCTGTTTCCCCCCTCCCCCAGTCCTAAGGAGGTGTTGCTGCGTGTCCAGATGGGGGTGCCTGGGGAGAGGAGTTACTACCCTCCAGAGGACCTGGTCTGGGATGCTTCTCGAGACCCTTCCCCCAGATCGCTACGCTCTGCCCTGGCCTCAACATACGGCGTCTCTCCTGACTCCCTGCTACTGGCCAAGCACCAGCCACACACACACACCTGGGAGACTTTCTCCAACTGGGTAAGAGATGTGGAGGATTGGAGGGAGGATGAAGACACTTAGCTAAATGTAAGCCTGATGCTTTGTTGTCACACTCCTATGGTTTCTTTTATGATTCTTCCTGGCGCTTGTTGATGATGCGTGCACACAGAGCCAGCAGGTGTCCAAACGGAAGAAGAAGAAAAAGGCGGAGTCTCTGCTTGGAGCACCTTTCCACCTTAAAGACGGTGACATCATCGGTGTCAAGGTAACGAACGCATCTCTGTGGTTCATCGTATTGGTTGCGTTCCAGCCTGCTCTGCTTTAATTGGACAGAACTTGCTTATTGAATGTGACACGGCTTTCTGATTGGATAATACTTGGACAGTAACATGGTGTTTTCTGATTGGACAGAACCTGTTGATTGACAATAACCGGGACTTTAGCACCCAACAGGATGAGCAGAGGTTGAGGGAGGAGAAGGAGCAACGCAGGAAAGGGTGGGGCTTCTTACAAGATGCAATGAGACTCAGGTCACAGTGTTGACACTGCTTTTCGTGTATGACATTAGCTTTACAAAAAAGTGTATTTATAGTTACAAAGTTATTATAAATAAATACTTAAGTAAATGTATGCATTTTACATTAATACTATTTCCTCTTTCCTCCTGTAGAGGGCAGGGTGCTGGGGCTGAAGTTGAGACTAACCAAGGGGCGGGACCAGAGAAGAAGATGGGGCCCATCAAGGCCAGGAAGCCAGAGGTGGCCTTGTCAATCAACGTGGGGGTGTTCAGATAGCCCCCCCTTACACACACACAAACACATACAGTACACATGCACACACACACACAGACTTTCTCACTGTGGCGTCGCTCAACATAATGAGCAATCTTCTGGACATCTGTTTGTGTGCCAACATTTTTGGATAATGTGTTCACACAGCATGACCCCCATAGATCTGCTATCTACTGCTATTGTAGGTCTGGTGGTGGGATGACTTACTGGTTCACTATACAGACCTCTGTGTACTCAGTGTTACAAGCTGCTGTCTCTGACTCTCCTTCCATCTCTGTCACTGTACCTCTGGATCCCTTCTCCCCTCTAGATGAGATCCAATAGGAACAAGTATTTCCACTCATAGTACTGGGTGTATTACATATATATATATATATATAGTGGTATGCATTTACAGTATCTGCTGACTAGTTTGCATTGGTACACACTACAGAGGTGTGTGTGTATATATATGAACCAGTATATTATAGGTAATATATATACCTATATTTCTAATAAGAGTCAGTTATATCCATGCCTTAACATGGACGAGCCACAATTCAGCTCAGTCCAGAATAGTCCTCCCTACCTCATTTCTCTCTAGCTCTACCTCTCTGTTCCTCCCTCTCTCTCTACCTCTCTGTTCCTCCCTCTCTCTCTACCTCTCTGTTCCTCCCTCTCTATCTCTACCTCTCTGTTCCTCCCTCTCTCTCTACCTCTCTGTTCCTCCCTCTCTCTCTACCTCTCTGTTCCTCCCTCTCAATCTCTACCTCTCTGTTCCTCCCTCTCTCTCTACCTCTCTGTTCCTCCCTCTCTATCTCTACCTCTCTGTTCCTCCCTCTCTCTCTACCTCTCTGTTCCTCCCTCTCTCTCTACCTCTCTGTTCCTCCCTCTCTATCTCTACCTCTCTGTTCCTCCCTCTATCTCTACCTCTCTGTTCCTCCCTCTCAATCTCTACCTCTCTGTTCCTCCCTCTCTCTCTACCTCTCTGTTCCTCCCTCTCTCTACCTCTCTGTTCCTCCCTCTCTACCTCTCTGTTCCTCCCTCTCTCTCTACCTCTCTGTTCCTCCCTCTCTCTCTACCTCTCTGTTCCTCCCTCTCTACCTCTCTGTTCCTCCCTCTCTCTCTACCTCTCTGTTACTCCCTCTCTACCTCTCTGTTCCTCCATACCTCCTAACTTCATCTTAACTCTGTCTCACCCTCTAGCCATTTTCCTTACATGGGAAAGAGTGTTTTCAAATCCAAGTGTTTTCTCTGTATCCCATCCTGCCTCTGTACCGGAGTTGATCATGTTAATTAGACGATAATCATGTTTGTTTCATATGCGTGCAGAGGGTGTTTGTGTGGACAGACTTCAGGGAGTAAAAAAATAATTTATGGATAATTTGACTACTAATATGTCATACATTACTTTTATAAATGACGGTTAGACAATGAATGCGACTGTTTTGCATTATGAGTTTATTTGATTTCCTAACTAATCTGATGTTTTTGCTTTTGCTGAAAGAATACAGTATAACTTCTACTTGTGGTATGGGTCAGTGGCAAGATGCAAGGTTTTACAGATTAAGTTTTGTGTTTTGGATTAAATACAGAATAAAACAGATTAAGATGCATGTTTGCGAATCTTGTTTTATTTATTTTCAAGTCATGATGCATGTTTACAGACCTTTATCTTTTGCATATTCTCTTTTGCAACCACGAATCATAGTAGGCCGACACATTTACATGTTGCTAGTGCCAAGAAGCAAATTCTCCATACAACCATCATATTTGGCTATACCAAAAAAAATGCTTATCAAACATAATATCAATGCTTACATTTTATATTTACAATCAATCATCTTTATACATGTGTATGTATTTGGAAATATGAAATCCTCACACACAATACAATATGTCAAGATAGGGGTTGGGGAATATTGTTTAGGGTTTGGCTAATACATGTTGAGTGGGGGCAACGTGATGGGGCCGGTCACATGCTGCACGGACGGCATATGAGCCCCGCCCTGCCCTTCAGGTAGTGATGACATCATCGAGGGCCACATGGGATAGCCAATGGGAGGGAGCGATTGGGCCTGGGGGCTGTAATGGTGGTGGTGGACGGCATTTCCTCTTGGTTTGACCACTGACCTCACAACAACATCCTGGATGAGGGCAACATCAAGATAAAAAAAGTAATAAATAAAATAACAAATCCAAAAAGGCATGATCTTGGGTATGTGGGTGACAAATGATGTGGGTGTGTGTGATACTGACTTGTCCTGGGTTAGGGGGTGACAGGGCCATGGGAGGTATTGCTTTCAGCATCATGTTGTGCATAACGATCTGATGCATCTGAGCATTCTGCATCAACATCAGCTCCACCATGTCTAACACACACACATACATGAAAATGAACATTATGCACACACACACACACACACAAGTAGCCGCATTTGTGTGTGTGTTTACCTTCTTTGATGCTGCTAGACCGTGGTGCAGGGTAGGGCTGAGGAGGGGGTATCTGTTGTATGAGGGGCTGTTGCTGTGGTAACTGCTGTATGAAGGTAGTAGGCTGCTGGGGCAACTACAGACCAAGAGAGAAATAGTATCAGCTGTCTGTGTGTAATAGAGAGAGAGAAAAAGCAGAGGGCGAGAAAGAGAGGAAGACAGAGGGAGAGAAAGAGAAGGATTTTTGTCTCACCATTTGTTGGATGATGCGTGGGGGCTGTGGCGGGGCGGGAGGGGGTGGAGCGGGGGGTGCAGGGGCAGGCTGGTAGATATGGATGGGGGCCGGAGGAGGAGGCAGAGGGGCAGGAGGAGGAAGGAGGTCTGGGCGGTATCGTCTCCCTGTCCCACCCCAGGTGTGAGGTCTGCTCAGGTCCTCCAACATGTGCTGCTCCTGCAGGCAACACACACACAGATAAAGTCATCATGTGAGTTTGATGATGATGATAATGGTGATGGTGATAAATAACTTAATAATAATGATGTCATACCCTCAGTCTTTGCAGCAGGTCCTTTTTTCGTCTAAGCACGCTGTGCAGCGCATCCGCCTGTCCATCAAAACTCCCTGGCCAATCAGAATTAGGAATAAAATAACATCAGACAACACAAACTCACACACATTCGAACAATCAGGGTTTGCTTGTACTTCAACGTTTCATTACAAGCTTTCTTTTCAAACATTTTGTAGTCTTACTGGGGGATAGGACGGACTCTGCTCTGCCGTCCATGTTGTCCCTCTCATTCTCCAGTCTCTGTGGACATGCCATGTTGTCCCTCTCATTCTCCAGTCTCTGTGGACATGAAGACAGTCAGTCAGCACGTTAACCAACAAGAGGCCATGTGCAGCCAAAACTCACAACATTCCAAAAGATTGCCTCTTTTACTACACTTTGTTACACTCATAAGTTAAAAACATGACATTTCTGTCTGTCAAAGTAAACGATCAGATTATTATTTGATATCCCAACCTTTAAAAACTAAATAAATCAAATAATCAATGACCTTCTCCAGCAGCTTGAGCTTGAGTCGGGTCATCTGATCAAGCATGGGATCAGTCATTCTGAGAGTACTGAATTCTCCACACTGTGAAGTAGGCCACACACACACATACGGCAATAAGTGACTGAGGGTCGCCGCTATACAACCCCCCCCCCCCCACACACACACACACACACAAACACACAATTTACCTGTAGCTCTTTAGAAATATGTCACACACCTATCGATCAGCTCTCAGTCTCTACGCTAAACTGAGACCACTTACCTGGTTACTAAGCGACACACCTGTTTATGCCAACCAAGCCACGCCTACTGCTTGGTTACCGTTCCTGGTTTTGGTCTTAATCCTAGGTTACTGTTGACCATCTGAGCCTACACAAACAGTGTATTTCTCTTGAACAACAACCCAATAAGACAATTAAAGAAATGTAAAAGTAATAGTCAGTGAAATTGTTTAGGATAAGAATTGAAAGTAATATATGCAGTCAACACACAGAAAGTTAGAAATTGGTATAAACTTGGGTGGTCATTTAATCATACCAGATTGGCACCCAAATAGGGTCTGGAATGAGAAGCTCTGGGCTGAAAATTTATAAATTGAGTCTTTATTGGAAGGATATGTAGTGGAGGTCTTCTCCTGTCCAAAAAGTTGGACCCGGACCCAGGGGCGAATTTAGTAATTTGGAGGCTCCAGGTAGAGGCCAGTCTGAGCACCCCCCCTTTCCTAAAACAAGAATTGTCCACCTCAAGGTTCAGCTGTCAGAGATGTGACCACTACATGTATCAGGGCATTGCATGCATAGGCCTATTGGCTTAGGTGTCCACTGTATGATATTAACATTTTAATAAATATATATAGCCTATATAAAAGAAGAGAAGCTTAGGCCTAACCCCAGAGAAATAGAGATAGAGAAATGCCAATGGCATGCTACGACACCGACATGCATTTCTTTATGACAGATGTCTACTGCGTCTGCAATACAGATATAGCCATACAGAAGGAGGCTAATTCATAAATGTTTTATCAGAATATTTTGTATAAAGATAAGCATTATATTGTTAGATTACAGGAGTAACTCTGGTAGGCCTGAAACAGTCTTCCTCACCTCAAGTTCAACTGTCGGACTCAGTTGGAGCGCTGGGGCGCACTGCCGTCATATCATAGGCCTAAAGTAGCTAAAGCTTAATAATAGCCACACCATACCAAACCTTAACAAACATTTCTAAACTTTATTAGGGTAATATCAAAAGTAAGTCCAACCATTGTTTATAGGGAAAATATGAGCAGAAGAGCACATGTAAACCAGTGAAAAAACGCACTACCCTCCCCTGTCCCCAATAAAAAAAGCACACAACCCTCCCCGAAGCAAAAAAAAAAGTTTGACAACCCTCCCTATTTTGGACCACCCCTCCCCCAGTAAATCAGATCAGCTCTGAAAAAAATCTGACTGAAAAGATTAGAGGGAAAAATATCAGAATTGTGATGCCTGTGTAAATGCAACTAAACAGGACCCAACCTGCACAAGTTTTAATTTTGGACCCGGTCCTGGTCTCGGGTATTCGGGTTCGGGTGGACACATGAAGAGCTCTAATGTGTAGTTAGTGGACTAAATCCGTAGTCAAGATACCTCAGTTAACAGTTGAGCCTGGGACACACAAAGCTATGCTGCTACTGGTTAACTAATTTCCCCCGGGCATTTAGTGCGCCGTTTGCATATGTGGAGTAGTCTGTTTAAAAAGCTTCATGGAGCCAGTCAAATACAAGCACACATTTTTTAAATAGAGGTGTATGGGTGGACACTATTTTTGTAATTCTCTACATGTATTGGCTAATTCCCCTATCAATCAAAGTTTAGCTTCACCATTCAGTCCTCTGATTGGTTTGCAGCTTGTCAGTCAGGGACTGTGGGAGGGAGTTTTTACAGTGAATGTAAACAGTTAGAGAGCATGAATTCCATTGGCTGGAAAATTCGCTCCGAGTGTGTTGATTGGCCATATTAGCGGAGGAAACTTGATAAGGGCGGTGCTAAAACGCCATGGCGGCCATATTGAATTTCATATTGACAGTTGTTCCAAAGATTTTGCAGCCGAGGCACGAGAAAGTGAAAGGTTTTAGTGGAATAATCAGCGACTTCAGGACATTTGTCCTTAACTTTTAATGGTTGTGTTTCAACCAAGACATGGACGAAGATGAACGACAGAGGAAACTAGAAGCTGGAAGAGCAAAGGTTTGTAACGATTCATGGGTAATGCATCAAAGTAGCTATGTAGCCAACAAGCTAACCTAGCTAAACTTATCAGGATCAGCAACATTGTCGTACAATAAAGTAACATCTTGCAATTGCTTGATAAAGGGCATTGAGTAAGTTCAAGTTTTATCGATTAATTTAATCGCTAACAAAGCTCGCTAACTACATTACATGTAGTTATGGTTAGCCGAATCAAAACTAGCTACAGTAACTAGCTAAACTCTTTGTTATTCATGAATTATAATGCCCTTCCTTGTGGCTTGCTAAACACATGTTGGTATTGTTCTACCGTTGACTCACCAACCCAGCTGACTTTATATTGCCTATTCAACTACTCCATTGGCTCATCTACTATTTTAATAACTTACTTTGATGACTGACTTAACTAAATGCACCCAGTTTACTACTGTTTATTAACGTAGTTAGCAGTTGGCTAGTTGCTGTAGAAACGGTTTCTTATTGAGTTTGCTACCCCAGCCCAAATATATTCCCCTTCTGTTTACTGACTAGTGTGGGCCGCTTACTGGGAGAGTATCATCCCTGCTTGCCAAGTCGATGCAGGTGATGATGGCAGCCAGGATTTGGATCGTCTGTGTATGTGGTTGCGTTTAAGATACACATTCTCTGCACAACTCTGCGCAGATGATACGATATTTGCAATGCCTGGAGAGGTGTGAAACACTACCACTAAGGTTTAAAATCTCAGGACCAGACATGTCAATGTAATATAACGACCCTATAATCCGCGCAGACCTTAGCGAAAATGTATTGACCTAACACCTGAGTAGCAAGCGTTGCACTCTGCGCGCATCAAACCTGCTATTCCCCACAACGGTGTCAATATCGCTTCGGGTATGACCTTTGCTTGGGGCGGCTTTCTCCCAACAGTTGTTGTTCATTTAGATTCGCATGTGCTATAGAATATGAGGAATCTGACAGCCTCACCAGAGTGTTGAACGGATGCGTGATCTACCTATTTTTGTTACACCTCAAACCTGGCAGCAGCTGTTGGTATGAAGACTTCGTTCACAGGAACTTAATTGATAAACCACTGTTATTCCTTATGACAGAAATCCACCAACATGCAGCGCAGCCAGTCGGTAAGCGAAGTGAGTGGTCGCGTGGTGTGAGATACAGGCTCTTGGGTTGTGGTGATTCTGTCTATTGATCTAGAACAGTGGTGGCCAACCTTCCTCCAGGAGAGATACCGGGTATTATTCAGGCTTTTGCACCAGCCCTGCTCCAACACACCTGATTCAGCTAATCAAGGTCCTGGTGAGCAGCTGATTAGCAGCAGAAGCCTGCAGTAGCTCTGCAGGAAGATGGTTGGCCACCCCCTGATCTATCTATGGGATCTATTGATCTGTTTTGGGATGTTGTTGAATCATCACGGTCTTCAATCTCATTCTCTGATTTTCAATGGGATTCTGTTTTGCAGGTGGGACACATTTATAAAACGTTGCAGATAGAAATGCACCACACAGAGACTTCTGTTCATTTATTTCCACATGATTGAAGTTGTCCCCTTAGACACTGCTCCACCATCAGTCTTCAGATGTCCCCCCTAATGGTTGAATTAGTGGAGGGCTCTCTGATGTCATAGCAGGTGTGTCAATGTGAACACACACCATCAGATGGCGCCATAACACTAAAGCTGGCTGAATAGTCTAAGTAGTATAGAAAAAGGGTGCAGTTTCAGACATAACAGAACACATTGGATCCCAGTATGCCTTCTATTGCACTTAGCATCCCAATCCTCACATGGCACTTCTGAGGGAGCTAGTATGCCCTCAAATATAGCAACAATATTAGAAAAGTTGAAAACAAATCAACAAATGAGCATGACATAGGCTACAGTAGGCTTTTTCATGCTGTACTGAATTGTGAATTCGTCAGTTAGCCACTTATGGCAGCTGTTGCTATGGTGACGTGCCACGTCTGCATCATTTGTCTTTTGCTGTGAGGCAAACCAAGCTCCCATCTTCAGTTTGAACACAAATAGCCTACATACGTACACACACAGCTGCCTGTCTGATAGTGTTATTGTGTAGAGCAGCATGTTCGACTACAGCCAAGTCTAGCCTCACTTTATTGCAGACACAGAAACAGGAGGTGGAAGATGGTGAGTGGGAGTAGAGTGGGTGTGGACAGTATCTGCTGAAAGCAGGGCAGACTTCAATCGAGTAGAACCGCCCACATGTCGAGATCAGGCATTGAAACACACACACACACTCACTCTCGTGTTTCAGTAGCACTGCTCAATGCAACATGAGTCCTGGGGCTGGACATGGCATGGGTCGGCTTGTTACGGGTTTGCGTGGGTTGGAACAAAACACGTGCTACCACACTGACACACACTTTGGGCTCTGGACAAAGCTCCTCCTGCGTTCATTGCATTACACTACCATCCCAACCCCAGGCTGGAGGTTGAAGTGTCATATTGAGAGGTGCTCTTCATTGAGACTAGTGCACTTGTCTGCTGTGTGTCTGTGTGTGTGTTGTCTCATCTGTGTGTGATTGATAGCCTGTTGAGTGAGGACTGATTGGTCTGACGGTTTGAAAGGGATGGAAAGGGAGAGTGAGTGAGGAAGAGAAAGGCAGCGTGAGGGAGAGAAAGGCTGCGTGAGGGAAAGAAGGGCTGTGTGTGAGAGAGAGAAAGGCTGTGTGTGAGAGAGATAAAGGCTGCATGAGGGAGAGAAAGGGAGCGTGAGGGAGAGAAAGGGAGCCAGAGCGTCAGAGGTGGAGCGTTATACGAGGGTCCCTGAACCACTGTAATCTGATTTAAGCTGCTTATAGAAGAGGGGAGAGAGGGAGGGAGTGAGCGAGAGAGACAGGGATGCTGAAAGAGATGTAGAGAGATTGGATGCACAATTACACTGACTGAATCAGTGCACTTGGACTTCAAAATGTCAGGATGTTTTTCTGATCGTTCTGTTGGGAACCTTGTTGTCCAGTGATGGTGGTTTTGGGAGATCTATGGACTGGCAATGTGCTGGGGCTTTCATTCTCTCTGCTGGTTCAATCAGGGATGTTACCTGAGTGTTGGGAAGATGATGTGAATCAAACTCTTGTTCTTGCTCATTGGGCGGATGAAAACCTTCACCCCTTAAACCTCTAGCCTTTTCTGACTTCTTAAATCACTGGGATGATTGATTGGAACTTTGACCTTATATTCCCTGATTGGAATGATGGATTTGAACTTTGACCTTCTACTCTGATTGATTGGAATGATGGATTTGAACTTTGATGGACTTTGGTGAACTCTAACCCCTGACTTCTAACCCCTAATATGCTGATAGCGTGGTGGTGTTCGGCCCTCCTTACCTACGTGTCCCTCTACCTCTCCCTGTCCTTCCTGCGTAGCTTGCTAGCTTCCGACAGAAAAGGGCGAAAGTCGACGGTCAAGTCGCGCAGAAAAAGACGCAGAAGAGGAAGGGCCCGTCTCCAACGCAGAATGACGGCCCAGCGCAAGGTCGCCCCTTAGGGATGGACCTCCAGACAGATGGCAACGCCACACAGCAGGACCACATGTGCAACCATGAGGTGAGCCTCTGACTGAGTGAATGAAAGGAATGTAAATATCCACACTGTTGTATAGGCTGACTGTATAGTTTAATGCAGCATTTCAATCATAAGGTTTTTGTCAGGTTTGATTGTATGCCAATCCAATCCCAACTCTCTATGAGCATGTATCTCTCCATGGGTCAGAACAGGTCATTCGTTTCTCTGTGGAATCAAAATGAAAACCATTCACAAGACAGATTGGCTACGGTGTCGGACCCATATGTCTCAACGTATGGATGTCAACTCAGCAGCCTCATATGCTTTAACACCACCCGTCCCCCATCCTCCAAACACATACACAGCGTATAAAATGGGTCACTAAACACAAAGATGCTTGTGGTGGCTTGTTGTCATAGCGACGTGAACGTGATTACTGTGAACCATGTACAGGCTTTAAAGGGAAAGTCCACCTAATTTCATGGAAATAATAAAGCAAGCCATCAATTGAGTGTGTTCAATGAGGTGTGTTTGTGCAATGCTAGAACAAAAGCCTGCACCATCTGCATCGTCCTATAGCTCTCAATGGCTAAGGTTAGATAGTCACGCTGCTTTAAAGGTATAGTTCAACCAAATTATCAAACTAGTCTAATTTTATAGATAACCAAGCAAGTAGTCTATGAATATGTGCAATATGACTAGGTTTACATACCCACAACTTTTTTTTTTTACCCTTAAGGAACCAGGGGAGACCGATCAGAGACATCTTACAGGGGTCCAGCGGAGCCAGGGGCACTTGGAGCAACACCATTCCCAGGAGGGAAGCAGTATCCTGGGGGAGCAGGCGGTCGGTGAGCAGCCTGAGGAGATGGAGGTTATGGGAGAGGAAGACCTAGTGGCTCACACTGGAAAAAATCAACTCAAGGTACTTAACTGTACATGGTTTATTTAAGCAATAAGGTCCGAGGAGGTGTGGTATATGGCCAATATACCATGGCTAAGGATACAGTGCCTGGATACAGCCCTTAAACGTGGGATATTGGCCATATACCGCTAACCCCCAAGGTGCCTTATTGCTATTATAAACTGGTTACCAATGTAATTAGACCAGTAAAAATTATTTTTTTGTCGTACACATGGTATACGGTCTGATATACCACGGCTTTCAGCCAATCAGCATTCAGTCTTTGTCTATGAATGAGGAAATATAGAAAGCTTTTCCTATTGCAGAGAATGGATGAGAAACTGCTTGAATTCTACTTTCATTATTGCTGGAGAAATTACATAATCATGTTCTAAATATGTACCAGGAGAAATGGGTTAGACGTGTGTGTTCATATGCATGCCCTACAACAAAGGTTACACACACACACACACACTTCACTTGTGTGTTGTGCCTCGTTTCCCTCCTTCAGGGAACAGTAGTTATATTCTTAACTTTATAGTTAGATGCACTTGTTTGACACCCACACACCACCCACACACACACACACACTACTCCTAATTGGGTTGGATGTTTGCTCGTATGGGGCTGTTTCTGACTAATTAGAGATACAGTGCCTTCAGAAAGTATTCAAACCCCTTGAGTTATTCCACATTTTGTTGTTACAGCCTGAATTCAAAATGGATTAAGTATGTTATTTTTCTCACCCATCTACACACAATATCCCATAATGACAAAGTGAAAACATGTTTTTAGAAATGTTAGCACATTTGTTGAAAATGAAATATAGTAATATCTAATTTACATAAGTGTTCACACCCATGAGTCAATACGTAAGTCTCTAAGAGCGTTCCACACCTGGATTGTACAATATCTGCCTATTATTATTTTCAAAATTCTTCAAGCTCTGTCAAATTGGTTGTTTATTATTGCTAGAAAACCATTTTCAAGTCTTGCCATAGATTTTCAAGCAGGTTTACAGTACCAGTCAAAAGTATGGACACGCCTACTCATTCCAGGGTTTTTCTTTATTTAATGCCAATAGTGTGCAAAGCTGTCCTCAAGGCAAAGGGTGGCTACTTTGAAGAATCTCAAATATAAAATATATTTTGATTTGTTGAACACTTTTTTGGTTACTACATGATTCCATATGTGTTATTTCAGGGTTCTTCAATCCTGGTCCTGGAGGGCCGAAACACTTCTGTTTTTTATTTCTACCTGGTAGTTAATTGCACTCACCTGGTGTCCCAGGTCTGAATTAGCCCCTGATTAGAAGGAGAGGATGAAAAACAGAGGTGTCTCGGCCCTCCAGGACCAGGATTGAAGAACCCTGTGTTATTTCATAGTTTTGATGTCTTCACTATTATTCTACAATGTAAAAAATAGTTAAAATAAATAAAAACCCTTGAATGTGTAGGTGTGTCCAAACTTTTGACTGGTACTGTAAGTCAAAACTGTAACTCGGCCACTCAGGAACATTCACTGTCTTATTGGTAAGCTACTCCAGTGTAGATTTGGCCTTATGTTTTAGATTATTTTTGCAGTATTACTTTAGTGCCTTGTTGCAAACGGGATGCATGTTTTGGAATATTTTTAGGTACAGGCTTCCGTTTCACTCTGTCAATTAGGTTAGTATTGTGGAGTTACTACAATGTTGTTTATCCATCCTCAGTTTTCTCCTATCACAGCCATTAAACTCTGTAACTGTTTTAAAGTCACCATTGGCCTCATGGTGAAATCCCTGAGTGGTTTCCTTCCTCTCCGGCAACTGAGTTAGGAAGGACGCCTGTATTTTTGTATTGACTGGGTGGTGTATTGATACACCATCCAAAGTGTAATTAATAACTTCACCATGCTCAAAGGGATATTCAATGTCTGCTTTTTTTTTTTTTTACCTATCTACCAATAGGTGCCCTTCTTTGCGAGGCATTGGAAAACCTTCCTGTTCTTTGTGGTTGAATCTGTGCTTGAAATTCACTGCTTGGCTGAGGGACCTTACAGATAATTGTATGTGTGGGGTACAGAGATGAGGTAGTCATTCCAAAATCATGTTAAACACTATTATTGCACACAGTGAGTCCATGCAACTTATTATGTGAGTTGTTAAGCAAATCTTTACTCCTGAACTTATTTAGGCTTGCCATAACAAAGTGGTTGCGTACTTATTGACTCAAGACATTTCAGCTTTTCATTTGTAAATAATTTGTAAACATTTCAAAAAACATCATTCCACTTTGACATTATGGAATATTCTGTGTAGGCCAGTGATGACAAATCTCAATTTAATCAATTTTAAATTCAGGCTGTAACGCAACAACAAAGAAGTCTAGTGAATAATTTCTGAAGGCACTGTACATCTTTCTCATCCACACTTCTCTCTATCCCTCCCTAAGTTCCTCGCTCTCCATCTCCCTCTCTCTGCTCAGTCTCCCTCTCTGCTCTCTCTCCATCTCCCTCTCTCTGCTCAGTCTCCCTCTCTGCTCTCTCCATCTCCCTCTCTCTGCTCAGTCTCCCTCGCACTATGCTCTCTCTCCCTCTCTGCCTGTTCCTCTCTCGCTCTCTGTTATACTTTTCAAATGCATTCCCCTTGCAATCATATATTTACCATTTAGCAGACACTTTTAATCCAAAGTGATAAGAATAAAATGTAATCAAATAAGGTGTTAAGAATAAAATGTGTGTTTATGTCTGTGTGCGCGTGCATTTGTGTCTGACTCTATGGTCTCTCTCTGCAGCAGTTACAGGCGGCAGTAGAGAAGCGTAATGAGATCATCAGCAGACTGAGCTGTAACCTGCAGGAGGCGCTGGAGAGCAGAGACCAGGTACAGCAGGAGGCCCTCTCCCTCACTGGACAGATACAGGCCCTGCAGATGCAGCTACAGCAGGTACACGCACACACACACACACACACTTCAAAAAGTCTAGAAACATTAAAAAGGTACAGTACATGTGATTATGATTGACAGAATTAAAAAAGTTTTTATTTCACTGCTAGTAATGAAGAAGGGAATGTACGCTCTTCCATGTCCCTGTTCTCTTTTCCAGACCTCTCAGTTATTTCGCTCCAGGACCCAGGGGGGCTCGGAGGTCTCGCTAGCCCAGCAGCAGGCCTCCCAGCCTGGCCACAGCTGCCACGACCTTCCCCCACTCCCCAACCACCTGGAGGTCCCAGTAAAAGAACTAGGGAACCAAATATGCACACTCAGAATGGGACATGAACACACTGGAGTTGGGTGTGAGAGCCTAGAACAATGTATTGATCCTGAGATGGATGTAGTGATGCACACATTGAGGAGAGAGCTGCTAGAGGAGAGGGAGAAAAACCATCTCATGCTTTCCCAACTAGAAGAGGAGAAGAAAGGGAGGGAGGAGGAGAGGAGAGAGATCCACCAGTACAAGGAGGAGAAGGAGGTGCTGAATAGGGAATTGCAGGAGTTGAGGAGGAGACTAGAGGAGGAGGAGAGGGAGAGAAGGAAAGAGAGGGAGGATGAGAGAGAGATGAGGGAAAGACAGGAAGAGGAGAAGATGAGACTTGGAAAGGAGGTACAGAGAGTCAGACAGCTGTTGGGGGAGAGAGAGAGGATGAGAGAGGAGGAGTTGGGATTCAAGGCTTCTAAAGACAAACTGAACCAGGCAAGGGCTAGTGTGGAGGAGGAAGAGGAGGAGGAGGAGGGAGAGAGGGATGAGGAGGAGAGAGAGAGGGATGAGGAGGAGAGAGAGGAGTGCCTTCTAGACATGTCCCTCCCCAATGATGGCACCCCGCTGTTGGAGCGCTACCTGTCCTCTGCCTTCCCCTCAAACACACACTCATCCTGGGCCAATGAAAGTCTGGAGGAGTGCAGCCTTCTGGAAGAGCACAGCCTGCTGGACAACTCTGGCAACTACAGGTCAGAGGGAAATGAATGTGTGTGTTTTTGCCCTTATGGTGGATTTTCCCCCAATACAAATCACATCTCTCATCCCTCTCTCCCTCCATCCCACCACAGGTTTGAGCTGGACAGTGACATCGTCAGTGGTGGTGACCAATCCCAGCTGTCCTTTTCGCAGGAAGAACAAACTCACTTTTCCGCCCCACAATCCACTGCACAGTGCCCCCGCCACGACCCTGTGAACGAAAACATGCCCTCCTTCGCCTCCCAGTGGCAGAACGACCCCCTCTCTGTCTCACGTGACGCCAGCGAGACCTCTGAGAGACTCAGTGAGACGTCGGAGAGACAGGAGGTCTCAGACTTGGGCAAGGAGCTCCTCATCCAGCAGTGTGGAGATCTCAGGGAGGAGGTGGCTCTGAGGGAGAGGGAGAAGGAGGTGGTGATGGAGGAGTTGAGGAGGAGCGCTGAGGAGCTGGAGGAGGCCAGGGCCAGGTGAGTGTGTTATAGTGTGTGTGTGTACTTGTCTAGCATATCTTTGTGTGTTGGAGAACGTACAGCTCATGTTCATGGTGTGTCGGTGTGTCTGTGTGTTTGTAGGTGGGCCCAGGTCTCAGAGGAGCTGCAGGAGGTGCACTGGGAGCTTGAGGAGGAGCGGGAGAAGAGGAGGAAAGCCGAGGAGGAGGTCAGCCTGAAAACACACGAGGAGGACAATCTGAAGAACAAACTCTGCACCTTACTGGAGGAGAGAGAGAAAGAGCGGGAGGAGCGAGAGAAAGAGATGGAGAGACTCAACTCCTCTCCTCTCCTAGAGAAGGAGGGAGGTACCCTCCTCCCCAGCCAGGAGCGAGTGATGGAACAGCTAAAAGAGGAGAAATCTCTCCTCCTCTCTCGTCTAAAACAGCAGGAAGAGCTGCTCTCCTCTGTCCGGATGGCGAAAGGGAGCAACAAGGAGAACGAGGGGGAGCTGAGGGAGGTGGAGGAGGAGGAGAAGAGTGTCCTCCTCTCCAGGTTGAGGCAGCAGGAGCAGCTGGTCTCCTCTCTGCAGGAGGTGAAACAGGCAGGAGACTCTGTCTCCTCTGAAGTCCACGCTCTGTTCGGACGACAGCTACAGTCACTACAGGTGGCCAGGAACTTTCTTCTTCCTCCTTCTCTACTTCTCTTTCTATTTCAGTTTTTCTTCCCTTCTTCCTCCCCTATCACTTTTGTTTCTCCTCTTTCTCACTCGCTCAACTCCCCATCTTCCACTAGCTAATCCCTGTGTTTTTCTCTCTCTCTAATTGGTTTGATTGGTTCTAATTGGGTCCAAGCTAATAACCTCTCCTCTCCAGACCCATCGGGACCAGCTCCTAGCCCTGCTGGAAGAAACTAAATCCAGGCACAAAACCACCACCGCCCTCCTCGGTCAGAAAACCCTGGAGCTCGACACCGTTCGGAAAGAGATGGACAGAGTCCAGAAGGAGGCGGAGACAGCGAGGCAGGCGGCGGAGGAGAGGGAGAGGAGGATGGAGCAGACTGAGAGGGAGAAGGCAGAGGTAGAGTCTGAGTTGCTGTGTCTGAGACAGAACCTGTGTAACCTGGAGGAGGTCCAGGCCCAGGGAGCGAGGGAGAGGGAGGAGGGCAGAAGGAGAGAGGAGGAGATGGACAGAACCATGCGGAGGATGGAGAAGGTGATGGCGGAGGAGCTGGAGGAGTTCCAGAGACAGCTCCGAGCCAAGGAGGAAGAGGTGAGGAGGAGGATGGTTGTGATGAGGAGGAGGATGACGATGATTAGGCTATGATATGTATTTGGACCTGTTCAGGAAGTACTGAACAGACATGATATGAAATCTCTTTTTCAGGTGGAGGAGGAGAGGGAGAAGTGGGAGGAGGAGCGGCAGGAGAAGGACGAGGAGGTGCAGGGGGTGAGACGTCTGCTGGAGGAGCAGCGGAGGGAGAGGGAGCAGGAGGTGAAAGCGCTCCTGGAGCAGCAGATGCGGTCTGTGGAGGAGGCCACAGAGAGACTGAGGAGCTCTCACAGTGAGGAAGTGCAGGAGCTGCAGGAGAAACACCAGGAGGAGGTGTCTGAGCTGAGCGGCCGTCTGGAGAGAGAGCTGCGTGAGCAGAGAGAGACACTGGAGGAGGAGCAGAAGAGACAGATCAGCCTTATCAAACAGGTACACACACACAGACACACACCACAACAACAGTAACCTATATGCATACCTGTGTGCTGCAAGTCACTCTCTCTCTCTCCCTCTCTATCTCGTTCTGTCTGTCTCCAGGTGAACGAGAGAGAACACCAGAGGATGGTGTCGGAGATGATGTCACAGCAGAGGGAGGAGCTTAGCCGTTTGAAGGCAGAGCTATCAGGGGAACAGAGAGAGAGCATGGAGGCAGCCCACCAAGCAGAACTACTACAGATGCAGGTACACACACACAACTAGACACAGGCACACACACACAACCAACCCTACCAGGTTTTCCGTTAGCCGGTAATAGCTGGCTTTTGGTCGATAATTGTTTTTAATAAAACTGCCGCCGGCCAATTTTCCGGGAGAAGAAAAAAAATCTCATTGCAAAATAATTATTTGTAGCCTATTAATTGATGGAAATATCAGTCGATGTAAATCCATTTGACCGGTCATGCTTATTGGTCTACAGGTTAATTTGCATAATTTAGTTGAATTACATTGGCGCGTGTGTATTTTCGTTGGTCGTTATGTTTATCACACACTCACAGCATACAGATACAGAGCCTATATGAGCGGAAAATCTGTCAGACAGTGGCGAGAGCTGCTGCTACAGGTCCTCAAACAGCTCATTTGTTCCTGCTGGAGTGAAATGTGCTTTTATTAGCCCAATCATTGTGCAACAATTCTAAATGCAATCGCGTATAAAAAAATGTTTTGATGGCCACGATTAAAAATAGCTACTGGTAATTGAAGCTCGCTTCCCATTCGCCATTCAACTACAACGGTAGGCAGGCTTCAGTGCGTCACACACCACTTTACAATGAGCAGGAGGCCGTATGCATTTTGAAAAAATATACTTAGTAGTTTGAAACCTGAACATTTTACTTCATATATGAGGCATGTCTTGCATTGCTTCAAAGTAAAATCCGACCATAGAAACGTGGAGGCAATTATTTTGCAAAGACTTCCAAATGCCATTGAAACCAGTAGCCTATTTTTTAATGTTCTATTGGTTTTCAAATAAACTTCCTTTCGTTGTCCAGTAACCAAAGGCACAATCCTAGTCATATTAGCAACCCATGCTAGTTGTTGCATCTTTAGATCTCCCCTCTTTCTAAAATTCGACTGGATATTTTCATCTCTGTCACATGAATGAGTGCTTTTGACAACGGTGTTTTACTGCTAATTGTATTATGGAACGAACATACTCGCATAGCCTACTGCCTTGGCGCATTGCTGCGCTTATAATGTGAAGAAATAATAGTTTATCAACATTTTACGCTAAATGATCTGTTGCATGAGCCTCATTTGCTTTTTAACAGTTTTTTGGGGGAAGTACTCTAGGCCTACTGGTTGTATGAATTTGGGATCTATCATCCCCCAGTCTGTTTGGAATAGGCTGTTTCTTTATCCCACAGAATAACAAGCTGACCAATAGAATAGCGTAACTTTTTTATGGGGAAGATTAGATTGATTAGATTTTGCTGTTCGTTATTCGTCTTGTTGGCTAAGGAAAAGTAATTGTGGCAGTTAATCTAACATCTTCAAAATGCGCATCGGAATTCGCTAAGGACGCATGCCGTTGCAGCCTCGAGTTGCATGTTCTGTTAAAGCTGCGATATGTAACTTTTTGGGCAACCCGACCAAATTCACATATTAATGTGGGTTAGAGATCTGTCATTCTCATTGAAAGCAAGTCTAAGAAGCGGTAGATCTGTTCTATGTGTGCTATTTCTATGCTTCCCATTCTTAAGTTTATTTTTTGCGTCTTTTTTGGTTTTGTAATAAATATATTTCACAGCGGTTTAGATGGTGCAATGATTCTCTACACTATACTTGCTTGTTTTGTCACATAAACTGAAATTAAGCAAACTATTAGAATTTTAGCAACCAGGAAATGGCGGAGCGATTTCTGCATAGTGCATCTTCATTCTGAGCACCGTGGGTGTACGCCTTAATCAGGTTACGCACCCAATGCATATGGGTCCGGTAGATTTCTCAAATGTCTGTTCAATTAAAATGCTGCCGGTCAGATGTCCGGCGCCACATTTTCCTAACGGAAACCCTGCCCCCTACCTACCTCTCTCTCCTATCTATCGCTCTATAGAGCCAACAGTCCCTGGAGCTGGAGGCGCTGCGTCTGAGCCTGACCAACCACCAAACGACCCAGCTGGAGCTCTCCCAGGCCAACCTGCAGCGGGAGCGGGAGGCCTCTCTAAGCGAGCTCCAGGCTTCCCTCAGGGAGAAATGGGCCCAGGAGAGGGCCGTGCTGCAGACCAGACAGCAGTTTGAGGTGGAGCGGCTGAGAGCTGAGAGTGAGGAGAGGATCCAGCGAGAACAGCAGGAGTATCACAGGAACATGGGTGAGGATGATGGTAGTGGAGTAGGGCCCTCTCACTCAGACGCTCCAATGCATAGCTCTGTTGGTTAACAAATGGACCTTCATCTTACCTGATTGAGTTAACTACCATTGGTGACACTGTTTGTCGTTGTGTGCGTGTGTAGATGCTCTGAGGCAGGAGTGTGAGAGTCGTGTCTCCCAGGAGAGAGCGTCCATGGAGGAGCGGCAGGCTGCAGAAATAGAGGCCTTGAGGTCCCGGTGGCAGCAGGAGTCAGAGAAGGCCCAGTCAGAGCTCCAGACATGGCTGTCAGAGGCTCGGGCGTCACTCTCCTCTACCCAGGCAGCCCTCACCCAGACTGGAGCAGATCTGTCCGAGGCCCGGGCAAGCCTGGAGGAGCTCCAGAGGCTGGAGGGGGAGCTGAGCCAGGCCTGGACCGACAGGGACGCTGCCGCCCGTGAGTCAACTAAGTCTTATTATGTGTTATTGCTGTTGTCCATATGTTGTAAGCATGTGATAATGATGTTATGAATGTGTTGTTGCTACTCTCCAGGTGCAGTGGAGGATCTGGTGTCCAGCCACCAGGTGGTGCTGCAGGAGAGAGAGGAACAAACACGGCAGCTACAGCAGGAGGTGAACACGCATGCTCTTCTGTTTCTGAGATTTGCTTTATGCTTTGGATAGTGCCTTTCCTAAACTCTCTCTCTCCCCTTCCTCTAGGTGTGTCGTCTGCATGGGGAGCTGCTGACTCTGAGACAGACTTGTGACCAGGAGGTCTCTCAGCTCTGGGCTCAGATAGACAACATGAGGACCAGCCGCCAGGAACTGGGAGGTGAGTACTCACACACTCCGGACCTATGCTAGAACATAATTCGTCAAGTAGTACAAATTGGTTCGATTGGTCAACCAACAGAATTTCGGATACCTTCTCTTTTTCCATCTCTCTTTTTCCTTCGCCTCTCTCTCTAGAGTTGAAGGAGCAGCTGCTAGCTCGTTCGGCGCGGGTTGATGACATCGAGCGTCTGAAGGCGGAGTTTAACGAGCAGAGGCGGGAGATCAAGGAGCAGAACGAGGTCGAGCTGGAGAACCTGAGGAGGTACACACACACACACACCTATGCAGATGAATGTGCTCACCTACACACACCTATACAGGTAGATAGATGCACAAGGTATACAAGTGAACACACACCAATGTAAACCCATGCAAGTGAACACACACTTACACCCCATTAATGTGTACCTGGTCAGGTACTTTGAGCAGCGTCTGCGAGTAGCAGAGGAGAGCTACCGGGAGGAGATAGCCCTGCTGCAGCTGAGACTGGTGGAGGGAGCCCTGGAGGACTCTGTACTCAAGACCCAGGATGCTAGGTACGCTAATGCTAGTCGGCCTTGCTTGGCTAATCTGCCCACCAGCCGCCAATTACACACAATCTATAAGCCTGGGCCAGTGGTGGGCCATCTTACTGACCGCTGTCGTGTGTGTGTAGTTTCCTGTCTGAAGGGAGAGGGGAGGAGGAGAGGAGTGATGTTCTGACTGAGATCACACTGAAACTGGAGAAACACCAGGAGGCGTTTGACTCGCTGCGAATCCAGTTGGAGGAGAGACACACTCAGGAGCTGTCTAACCTACGGTCCTCTATGGCCCTGTCCTACAGAGAGGAGCTTCTACAGGTACACACACAGGAGCTGTCTAACCTACGGTCCTCTATGGCCCTGTCCTACAGAGAGGAGCTTCTACAGGTACACACACAACACCAGGGTTTCCGGTAGCCGGTAATAGCCGGCTTTTGGCCCCCAAAAAAGTATGCAATGCCGGGATAAATAAATACATCCCATTGCCAAAATGTGGGTATTCATTGATTGAAACATCAGTCGATGTAGCGCGAGAGCTGCTGCTACAGATCATCAAACAGTTTGTTCGTTGCTGCTGGAGTGAAATGTGCTTTTATAAACCCAATCATTGTGCAACAATTCATAATGCAGTTTTGATTTCTCATCTGGTAATTGAAGCGCGCTTCCCATTCACCGTTCAAGTGCATAGGCAACTAGGCAGGCTTCAGCGCGTCACACACCACTTTGCAATGCGCTGGAGGCAGTATGCATTTTGAAAACATATACTTAATTGTTTGAAACCTGAACTAATTATGAGGCATGTCTTACCTTGCTTCAAAGTAGCCTAGCCAAAATCCAACCAGATGTGCAGGCAATTATTTTATAAAGACTTCCATATGCCATTGAAACCAGAAGCCTATTTCTTTTATGTTCTATTGGTTTTCAAATTTATTTCATTGTCCAGTAGCCAAAGGCACAATCCTAGTCATATTAGCAACCATGCTAGTTGTTGCATCTTTAGATCTCCCCTCTTTCTAAATTTTTGCATCTTTAAATCTCCCCTCTTTCTCTTTCTAAATTTAAATATTTTCATCTGTCTCTTGAAATCGCTGGCATGTGCGTTGCTCTTTTGACAATGGTGTTTTCCGCTAATTGCATTATGGAATGAACATTTGCGCGTAGCCTACTGCCTTGTGCTCATTGCTGCGCTTATAATGTAAAGAAATAATAGTTTATCAACATTTTACGCTAAATGTTCTGATCTGTTGCATGAGCCTCATTTGCTTTTTAACGTTTTTTTGGGGGAAGTAGCCTAGGCCTACTGGTTGGATGAATTTGGGATCTGTCCTCCCACAACTGTCCCAGAGTCAGTTTGGAATAGGAATAATTTCTTTATCCCACAGAACGACAAGCTGACCAATAGAAAAGGTCAACTTTTCTACTATAGTAGATTGACGTAGGCTAGTGATTTTTCTGTTCGTTACTCCTCTTGTTGGCTGAGGAAACGTAAATGTGGACAGTGATTCTAACATCTTCAAATTGCACATCGGCATTCGGTAAGGACACAGGCTATTTCATCCTCGAGTTGCAGTTCTATTAAGATGAACTACCATAATCTAAATGGGATTTCTGTCATTCAGCATACTGTGGGGTGGATGCCCTAATCAGGTTAAGCACCCAATTCATATGGGTCTGGTAAATGTAATAAATGTCCGGTAAATTAAAATGTTGCCGGTCAAATGTCCGGCGCCACATTTTCCTAGCGGAAACCCTGACACACACACACACACACACACACACACACACAAGAGCTGTCTCACCTATGATCCACCATGATCAGGCCCTAGTCTTTCCTTCACTCTTTCCTTTTCTGTCTAGGTGCGATCGGACCTGACTGATCGTTACTATGGAGACCTGCAGGAGCTGAAGACTCGCCACGCCCTCGAGATGGAACAACTCCGCGCTAAACTGTCAGACAGCCATGTCAGAGGTATACGGACTCACACTCACACACACGAGCAATTTGAATATTCTTCAACATAGAAATAGATTTTCTCTCTCCTTCAATGAATCCTTCTCCTCTAATCTGTTCCACACAGAGCTGACCAGGGTGCGTCTGGAGGCTGCCAGACAGGTGGAGGTAAGAATGATGACAGGGAATGAATTAGATTCTGTAAATCGAGGTGAATCAGAGTTCTGTTAAGTTTCCAGTGGGAGTAGGATTTCTAATGTCATGTGATGTGAACAGGTGGAGGTGGAGCATAGGATGTGGTGTCACTCTGAGGAGCTGCAGACCAGAATGACCATGATCCAGAACCTGGAGACACGACTGGCTGCTCTGACAGACACACACACCCTGGAGCTACGCTCACACACTCTGAAGGTACACACACACACACACACACTCTGAAGGTACACACACACACACTCGGAAGGTACACACACACTCTGAAGGTACACACACACACACACACTCTGAAGGTACACACACACACGCACTGGAGCTACACATTCACTGAAAATATACACACACACTGGAGAAACACACACTCATAGCAAGTACATACATACATTATTGTATGAGTGTGTGTGACAGGGTATTGAGTGTTGCCACATGTTGACCCTGAGTGACCGTATGTTGACCCGGGTGTTTGTAGCTGAAGCAGAACTTTGCTGAGGAGCTGGGTGTGAAACTAGCAGAGGAATGTAAGGAAGAGAGGGAGCGAGTGATGGAGGAGGTGACCCTGAGGAGAGAGGAGGAGGTGCAGAGGCTCAGACAGGAGCTCCAGGAGGAGGAGGAGGTGCGGGTCTCTGCCCTGAGAGAGGAGCTGGAGAGAGGGATGGAGGAGGAAAGGAGAGCTCTGGAGAAAGGGATTGAGGAGGCGAGAGCGGCACTCAGGAGTCTACAAGACTCACTGAACAACGACCAGAGTAAATACCTGAAAATGTTTCATGTAGTTCAACAACTTCCTTGTTCTCCTGTCACTTCGTACGGTCTTTGCTCTTTGTGTCTCACATGTCTCTCCCCCAGACCCCCAGGCAGTGGCAGTGAGACAGAGGCTAGAGGCCCAGTACGAGGCTGAGCTGACCAGGGCCAAGTCCTCCATGGCTGCTGAGGTCAAGGAGCTGACCGCTCTGCTTCAGGAGCAGGGAGACCAGAGGCTACGCCAAGCCCAGGACAGGTGAGACCTGGTTGGGGTAAAACACCCAGAGAGACTGGGGGGTGGGTCTGGAGGTTAATACAGTGTGTTTCATATAATACCAGAGATTCTCACTATCTAAGTGAAAGTTTGCCCCATAGTAAACAAATACATTCACAGAGCGAGTTAACGCTCTGTATCTGTCCATTCGTCTCGAAATTAATCTGGCTGACCTCTTCTGCATGTGTGTAGGTTCCAGGAGGAGAGGGGGGAGTTGGAGCAGCGTCTGGCCCAGCAGGGTGAGGTTTCTCTGGGGGAGCTGAGGGATGAACACATGGGCGCCATGGAACTCCTGAGAACCACGCTACTGACCAACCACACGAAGGACATGGACACGCTCCAAACCAATCACAAAGCAGAACTGGACTCCTTGTTGGCCAATCACAAGGCTGAGCTCAAAGCAATGGCAACGGAGATTACAACAAAACAGAAGGAGGAGCTTGTTGTCTTGGAAATCAGCCTTGAATCAAAACGCAAGGCAGAGCTCGATCGCCTGGAGGCGGTCCTACAGGAAACCAATCAGGCTCAGCTAGAGGCACAGGAGGCGGAGTTAGAACACCGGCATCAGGAAGAGAGGGAAGAGCTGGAGAAGAGGATGCTGGGTAATATGGACACCCTGGAGGCCACATACCTGAGGGAGATCCAGGTAAGAACACACACACACACACACTGTTTTAAATCTTGTATATCTATTTATTTATTTTTAATTAACCTTTATTTAACTAGGCAAGTCAGTTAAGAACAAATTCTTATTTACAATGACGGCCTACCCCGGCCAAACCCTCCCCTAACCCGGATGACGCTGGGCCAATTGTGCGCCGCCCTATGGGACTCTCGATCACGGCCGGTTGTGATGCAGCCCGGGATTGAACCCGGGTCTGTAGTGACACCTCTAGCACTGCGATGCAGTGCCTTAGACCGCTGCGCCACTCAAGGAATCTATATTCCACATCTATTTTATCTTCATGTTCCCATATCTCAGACTCTGCGCGATCAGAAGTCTGTGCTTGAGACGGAACATAAGCAGGAAGTGGAGCGTGAAAGGTCAAGGCTTAACCAGGAAGTGGAGCGTGAAAGGTTGGAGCAGCAGTCTGTCAGGGAGGAGCTAAGGAAGGAGCTGGCTCAGCTTCACATGAAGAAGTTTAGCGCCATGGCAACAGAGCTCAGCCACACCCACCAGGTGAGACAACAAAGTGGTCATTTGAAGTCAAGGAAAGATGCAAATTCACAAAAAAAAAAATAGATGTATTGTATATTCATTAGACAATTCTGATGTTATTTCTCTTTCTTGCTCGATCTCTCTCGCTCTCTCTCTCTCAGAATGAGTTGACAATCCAGAAAGAGGCCTTAGAAGCTCAGTTGTCTGTCCAGAGAGAGGCCTTAGAGGCTGAACACCACACGGCTCTCGAGGCCCTCAGGAAAAAGGTACTCATCCCTCCATCTCTTGGCTGACCATCCGTCCATCCATTCAGGTGTTTGATCTCGTTGTGTCTGTCCCCAGGTCATGGAGTTGGCACAACAGCACTGCACCGCCTTAGAGGAGCTCACACACACCTACACCTCAGAGACACAGCAACTCAACACACAGCACCAGCAGCAGCTTCAGGTCTGACAGACTTACACACCATCCCGGAACATTCCATTCCCCTTCTCAGTAGTCTTAATGCTGACTGTGTCTCTAATGGCATATAAAAGCGAAGGGATTACTCTCTCATTGTGCGTTCACAAACTGTATTAGACGAGGGGTCATTGTGTGTGTGTGTGTGTGTGTGTGTGTGTGTGTGTGTGTGTGTGTGTGTGTGTGTGTGTGTGTGTGTGTGTGTGTGTGTGTGTATAGGAGCTAAAGAGTGCATCTGCGAGGGAGCTACAGGCGTGTCGCCGGGAGCTGGAGGAGGAGTCGTCAAGGCAACGGCTGCACTTCCTGGAAGAGGTTGAGCTTCTGAAGGCCCAAGCAGAGGAGAGACTTCAGCAGATGATCAGCCAACTGAAGGTGAGAGGAGGAGAGAGATGGAGAGAGGGATGAGGAGGAAGGAGGGATGACAGGTGGAGGAAGAGGAATTAACTTGCTGTCTGAAAAGTTAGAGGAAATATTCATCGTATTTCTTGAAGCCACCAAATCCTTTCATATGTATACAAATGCCTAGGGCAAAGGGGGACTTGGAGAGAGGGTGGGGGAAACGGAGTGAGGTCTTCATCAGCCTAAAACATTGCAATGAACTATACAGGAGCATATGCAACAGTGGTGTGGGTATGTCTTTTAGGACACATTTCAGCTGAACTCGTTCGGTTGTGCAGCTGACTAGTTATCCCGTTTCCCCTTTTCCTGTCATGATGTAACAGTAGTCTGACATAGTGCTCCATGTGTAGATCACTGAGAGAAACTGAATTCTGACAGATTACATTATATAATGGGGCTGTATTTTGGAGGTCTCTCGCTCTCTGTGGGTGTGTGTGTGTGTGTGTGTGTGTACACACACCCCAGCAGGACCAGTTCTCTCCCAGGGTTAGCCCATGCTTGGCCAGTGTCCCATGAGATTTACACAACCATAATCCTTCCTTCATATAGGACAGTGTGTGTTTTTGGTATCTGTATTTCTGTGGGTGGGTGTTACTGCCACGTGAGCAGTGGCTAAATGGGATGGATTTTAGCTTTTGATCCTCAGATGCAGAAGGTTTTATTTTGTACACTTTTTTTTATTTTTTTTATGCATTTGAGCTGAGCGAAAGCTAGCCGTCTGTTAGTCAGTCAGTCCAAATCAGCCCGGGAGTTTTTGGTTGTAGTTTTAACGTAGAACGTTGGAAAAGGGGAGAGCTGTTACCCAAAACCTTGGGGGAGAGTTTTAGAACAAGTTCTAGAACAGAAGTGCGGTCTGTCTGGCAGTTTGGACAACATGACCAACATCTCTTTCCTCTGAAGGCGGAGTTTGAAGAGCAGAAGGAGGCGGAGCTAGCAGAACAGAGGCGGAGCTTCAGTTCTGAGCACGAGCAGAAGGAACAAAGCTACACCGACAAGATGAGCCAGCTCACTGCACAACTGCTACAGCTGGACACTGTGGTGTCACAGGTAACCCACACCACACACACCAGAGTATGTGAGCGTGCCCAGTTTGGCTGGAGCGTCGGCCTTCTTGCCGGCTCCAATTTCAGCATGCATTTGTAGTATACCTGTGTGCTGCTATAGCCCTTTGCTTTAGCTACTGTCATGGAGTTCGCTAAATATTTTTCATAAACTGATAAAACACACAGGTGCAAAATCAAGATGTAGTGTCCACAACTAAAGACTCATTGTGGAATATGAGAAAGCATGATGGTGTACTTACTACGTGCACATGCTAAAAGAAAGAAACGAGGTGGGTAGCTAATTAAGTGTGTCATTGTAGCAAAGTATTTATAAACCAAAAATCGAATCTCTTAAACGTTTCGTTCATTTTTGTTCTATTATCTATACAATAGGCCATAATTGATTTTGTCTCAATAGGCCTGGCATATTCCAACTTTCAAGGAGCTTTCTGTTTTGATTGGGTTATTTTGCCTAAAAACCTTTAGGCCTACCTATATAAAAATAAAAATATCTGCATCCCCAGTGGCTCTGCAAGTGTGGAGAGGGTATTCTCCGCTGCTGGCCTGCTCTCCAGGCATCATCGTATGAGCCTGAAGCCACAGAGTGGCCAAACATGTGTTTCTAAAAATGAATTCAAAGGCACTAATAAGTCATTTTTCATTTAATTTGTATTTAATTCTAAGTAAGTCACAGCCTATATGCGCAATTTATAGACTATAATGATTTAATACACCGCTTTGTGTCCCTACCACTCACAAATGCTTCACAATGTATTTCTTTGTAGACTATAGCCTTGAAATAATGTAAATAATATAGCCTAATTAATTCATTTCCGTTCCTTCTTAGACTCCCTGTCTGACCTATTTAGAGTGTTTATATGCTGTTTAATATGACATGTAGCCTATTTGAAATGATGAGCGCTTCTTACATTCACCTTTTATAGTTTGGTTTCAATACTTCAAAACCAAATGGTAGGTCCAGGTAGTCACAAAAATAGATCGGTGTTGGTTAAATTGTGATTTTAATGAATGGCGCAAATGCCGTTTTCTTTCCTGTGAGCGCGGAGCGGTTTTTAGCAGAGCGGTTGGAAAGGACTTGGAGCGAAATCCCACTCCATGAGCAGGATTTCCAACCGCTCAACTCCACTCACATACTCTGACACACACACACACACTGTTAGTAGGAAATGAATTCTGTGGGCAAGACCAGACAAGCCCAACTATCAACAGGGCTAGAGAGGGGGGAACAAAGGGAGAAAGGGAGAGTATGGGAGATATATAAGAGGAGAGGAGAGAGTTGGGTTACAAAGAGAGAAGGGAAGAGGGTGATTGTGGCGGGAGACTTGCAGGAAGAGATTTAAAAAGAGGGGAGGATGTTGTTTTTTTCACTCATAACGTCTAGAAACACACACACTCACAGCCCAGTGGCTCTTCTAAAGGGATTATCTTCCTCATTAATCTCAATACTAATCCCGTGTGTGTTCTGTCCGGCATGCACACACCCTGCTGGCTGGATGAAAATCTCTCATCTCTAATCTCTCATCATGCATAATGGCATTTCAGTTACATGCACATTCGTCCATTTGTCTATCCATCAATTATTTTAGTTAATCTATTCATCCATCCATTACTCCCAGTATGTTTATCATGGCAAAGTTCCCATGCTAACCATGACCAGTTCTGCTTTCTATCCAACCTTATTCATAGAGACAATCCGTTCAATGCTAATGCTATTTTAGACCCCCCAGGGGTGTGGGGTGTGTTTCCATTGTGTTTGTTTCCATGGATCAGGTAGTGTGGGGTATTTGTGCTCCAACAACTACCCCCCACCCCCTTCCTTAATTATAAGGGATAATGGGGGGGGGGGGGGGTGTTGCTAAGGCAACTAGTGTTGGTTGTTAGACATAGAGGGAGGGAGAAAGAGAGGGATGAAATTGTAAGAGAACGAGCGAGACTGCGGGAGAGATGAAGAGAGGAGCCAAGTAAAAGCTTTGGGAAGGAGAGGTAAAGGGATTCAGAGGGAGAGAGAAGAAATGGGAGGTAAAGGGAGGTAAAGGGAGGGAGGGAGTTCAGCTTTCAACTCACTCCCACTCAGTTGATGTTGAAGCAGAGAGCTGCTGCCTGCCAGGCACGCAGGATTACACCGTCGTTTGTGTTTGTGTAGCTCTACGTGTGTGTGAGAGTGCTTCCTGGAAGGCTAAACAGGCAAATCTGAAACTAATGGTGACTGGAAATGGAGACTGTCCCTTTCTCTCTCTCTGATTGGACATTACGAGACACATGGTTCTGCTTTTGGTCATGTTATGTAAAGGGAGTGTGATGTTGAATGCAACTGTGGTATCTATGACTGGGAGGACGATTATCTGATCATGTTTAGTGATGACTGGTTTCCTGTCTCTGGCTTCTCTTCTCTCTGGCTCTCAGCCACACACTGAGGTTTGTGTTTTGAATGTGTCTCTGTCTGTCTTTGTATCAGTCCTGCTGTCCTATGACACTCTCTCTCTCTCTCTCTCTAGTTGCGAGTGGAGGTGGACAGTCTACAGGGGGAGTTGGAGGGGAAGAGATCAGAGATGGAGACCCTGGATACACTCCTCCAACGGCGAGAACGAGAGAGTCAGGAGGGAGGCAACCTCCTCAACATGCTCACTGAGGACCTACACACTGCCAAGGAGGAGAGGTGAGGCTGTCTGGATGAATGTAGGCCTGACTAGAGTGTGTAGGCTTAATTTTTTGAAATGCCTTCGTTTTTTTTTATGGAGTGTTTGTTGGTCATTCTCCTCTCACTTTGACCTCTGACCCCTAGGCGCTCTCTCCAGTCAGCCAATGAGAAGCTGAGGAAGGTTCTGGTTGAGGTGGTCCTGAGCACCATGGCAATGGAGGAGCTGATTGGCCGCCGTGTCAGCGCGTGTGTTGGGGTCAGAGGTCATGATCAGAGTGAGAGGCCAGGAAAGGAAACAACCAATCAGGAGACGGGTGGGTTGAATCTAACAACTGTACCTGTGTCCTTTAAACATTTGTGACAGGAAGTGAACAAGTACACGCTTGGGAAGAAAGGACTGATAACTGTGTGTAATACCTGACCTGTCTCCTCTCTCTCCACTAGGTGTCTCTGTAGCAGATATGTCGACAGGCGATCTGGATCTCTCTCAGCGTGTGTGTGAGAGCCTTCTTCTGGCAGAGTCACAAACACACTCTGGAGGAGAGGAAGCAGCCCTGGGAGCCTGCAGCCGACTACGCCACTCTGTGGACACACTCCTGGAGCTACTCACACACGCTAACACACAGGTAACCCACACTAGCTTGTTGGTATGCAGAGTCATCGCTTAGTTCACAATGAACGCTTGAGAGGTTAGTGGGGGGGTCAACACAACATTCTATGCATTGAATTTGTATGAAACTCAGCCACTGATCTTTGTGTTCCTCTGTCTCTCTCTCTCTCTTTCTCTGTCTCTCTCGTTCTCTCTCGGTCTCGCTCTCTAGTTGGAGGTCTCTTGTTCAGTCCATCTGTCTCTGGAGGAGAGATTTTCCCAGGGCCGTTCAGACTCCTCCCAGATGCTGCTCCAACACCAGCTCGTATTGGACCAGCTGGACCAGGAAGCGGGGCTAAAGAGCAAGCTCCAGCTGGAGCTCCACAAGGCCGAGGGTCAGTAGAGAAACTGTGTATCTCCATGTGTTTTTAGAATCTTTGTTTGTAAACACAGTTGGATATTGTGTGTGCATTCATGTATCTGTGTGTGTATACTTTGTGTGTGTAGGTGTGTTGGAGGGCTATGTGGCTGAGAAGGCAACTCTGGAAGAATCTCTACAACAAAAGGAGGCTCAGGAAGAACGGCTTGTTGAGGAGCTAGAGGGCCTCCGGGCGCAGCTGCACCAGAAGGAAGGCCTCACCTCGGAGCTGGAGGACCTCAGGGTGCAGCTGCAGGAGCTCAGCGAGGAGCACAGTCTCCTCCTGCGCCAGAAGGTCCATCTCACCGCCGGACTGGGAGAGAGAGAAAAGGGTGAGGGAGGGGTTAGAGAAGACATTGTAGTTTAAACTAAACTGGGATTGATTATAATCTTGATATATTGCATATGTTTTTGTACATTTAGTGTATGTGGTTATGTTAAGTCCTGTTCTTAGTTGTCCGTTCTCCCTGTAGGGTCCTGTCAGAGTATAGAGGGGGACACAGGTTTGTCGCTCAGAGTCCTGTGTGTGTCTGTGTTTGTGCGCTTTAAAAACTGCCCCGTCTCATTTCTCAGACAGAGGCCATGGCGTGGTGATTAGTGTGTGAGTCGATTTATGCAGTGTGTTTTTTTGTGTGGTTGTATTTGTTTGCTATGACTTGTGGTCAAGGTTTTTTTCCCTGACCAATTCTATACTTCCCCTTATCTATAGGAAGTGCATGTGTGGAAGGATTGTGTGTGTGTCATTGTAGAATTTGTGAACATTTGTGTGTGTGCATGCGTGTTCCTAACCACCTGTGTTTTTGTGTGTGAAGGCCTTCTGGTTGAGGCAGATCGTCTGGCCCAGGAGAGGCTGTGTGTGCAGCGGCAGGCGGAGAAAGACCGCAGCTCACTGTCGCTGCGCCTCAGGGCTCTGGAGACCGAGCTAGAGGAACAGGAAAGCCAGGGCCTCACGGCGGAGCAGCAGCACAGGGCTCAATCAGAGGACCTCCAGCAGCGCGTCCAGGCCCTCGAGAAACAGCTCAAACACAACAGGCAGTTTATCGACGTAAGTGTCACGCTTTGGGGAAACGTATGGATGTGTAACACACACACACACACACTCACATTTATCTCTGTCTGTCTCCAGGAGCAGGCAGTGGAGAGGGAGCATGAGAGGGATGAGTTCCAACAGGAGATCAGAAGTCTGGAGGCTCAGCTCAGACAGCCAGCCAGACACTCTGCTGGGGCCAGCAAGGGCCAGAGGGTAAGACGCACACAAACACGCATCCTTACCTTAGTGTATTGGCATGCGTTACGTCTTTAATACTGCAGTGTTTACTGAAGACAATATCTGATGTTGAGTCATTATAGATATTGGATGTTTCTAATGTTAAGAGTTGAATGGACCTGTTGCTGACTGTTTGCTGTGTTTTGTGTTTTATTTTATGGAATGCTGTAGATTGAGGACTTGGTTCTGCAGGTATGGAATCTCACTAGTGACTCCTATAGCTCCCCCTTGACTCCTCTGCCTGCCCCCACCGTGTGTGTGTGTGTGTGTTGTGATCACACCTGCGTGAATAACTGTTACGTAATCATTGTAGATACATCTGCCGTTAGAGCGCCGCCCCTTCGATCTCCTTTCTATCTCTCCATCCCCCTCTTCTCCATCTTGCTCTATCATCCTCCTCTCCCTTTCTCTACCATTCCTCTGTATTGCTGCTCTGTCGCATGGCTTCAGTAGTTGTAGTGGCTGCAGCAGACCCGGAATGGCTTTCGTAAACCCGTCGTGTAGCTTAACATGGGAAACCCCATAGTACCCTGGCAACTGGAGCCCTCAGATCCAACATGACCTCCCGTGTTGCTTTCTCCAGGTGGAGAGCCTTCAAGCCCTCATCAGGGACAAGACAGAAGACCACTCCTCCCTGCTGGCAGCCAATCAACAGGTCCAGCTCGAGGTTGCCGAGCGCAATGAGGAGATTGACAAGCTGGCTGGGCGAATTAGGGAGCTGGAACAGGCATTGCTAAGCAGCTCAGAGAGCAGCAGAGCTGTCAGTCAATTGGAGCAGGAGATACACAGAGCTCGGCAGAGAGAAGAGGAGCTCACACAGGTAAACTCTCTCTCTCTCTCTCTGTCTCTCTCTCTCTCCTCTGTCTCTCTCTCTCTCCTCTGTCTCTCTCCTCTCTCTCTCTCTCTCTCTCTCTCTCTCTCTCTCTCTCTCTCACTCACTCACTCACTCACTCACTCACTCACTCACTCACTCACTCTCACACTCTCACACACACACACACACACACACTAAATGACTCTCTCTCCCTCCAGGATAAGGAGTCGTTGCAGCAGCAGCAGTTGTCAAATCGTCTCCAGATTTCAGCGCTGCAGTCTAAACTGGACGAGACCCGTCACCGTTACAACAACAACGCTAGCACCCCCGACCCCATCCAGCTTCTCCGAGACGCGTTGGACACCGCACAGCAAGACCTGCAGGACAAGGAGCAACAGGTGTGTGTCGGGGTGTTTGTTTACTGAAAGACCTAAAAGAGCTTCACTGCTACCTGCTGGCTAGTGTTTAGAGATCTTTGGCCAGAGAAGATTAGTTTGCTTGGTTGGATTGATTTGTTAACTTGTGGGTGTTCTAGGTGTGTGTGTTGGTTGGTCAAATGGAGCAGACTCAGAGAGACCTGACCATAAAAGAGGCGGAGTTAAAACACCTCACACTCCAGCTGGAGCTCCTGACCAATCAGAACACGGCTACCGTCACCCAGCTACACGACCAAGTCGCTTCCCTCAAGGTGGGTCAGCTACAGTTTTCAGTCACGCTAGTACTTGTTAGACCTCTCTTACACCAACAATGATTTTCCCAGTGTATTCTAAATCTCCCCCCTGTGTCTTTCTCTGTTTAGGAGACAGTTTCAGCCCTTACCTTTCGCCTGGAGGAGAGAGAGATTGAAGGGGAGGAGAGAGAGGAGGAGAGTCTCCCGTCTGCTCTGTTAGAGGAGAAGAATGAGGAGATAGATCACCTGACCCAGGAGATACACAAGCTGGACCTGGAGCTGGAGACAGCCAGGGACATCACGGTACACACACACACAGACCTCCATAATCCAGCCCCGTTATATAATGACATAATCTGTCAGAATTCAAACTACTGTGACCTCATTGTAATACACACTACACACACGATGGCACTCTCCTTATTTTTGCCTGAACTTGAAGCCATTCTCCCGGTCTCTCTACAGGCGTTCGAGACAGAACTTGAAGACCTGCGCTCCCAGGTGGAGCACCTCCGCTGTGACATCATCAGGGTGCGTCAGGACAAGCAGGAAGAGGAGGAGCGGCTTCACGAGGTCATCAGCACGCTACAGGCGGAGCTAAACACCCTTGGCCCCGCCTACCACGAGGTCAGCGACCTATCACAAGAGGGCGACAGTGTTAACCCTTCGCCTGCTCCCAGCCCGGAACCTGCCAACTACCCCCAGTACCCCCAAAAAGAGAGAGGAGCACCGAGAGGAGGAGAGGGCGACAGTCTTAAGCAGGAGATGCGTCTCCTCCACGCCTCCTCTTCTCGTTCTCTCCGTTCTCGTGTGGAGGCCCTGCAGGGGCAGCTGGAGGTGACGGTGGGAGAGAAGGAGGCGATGGAGAGACTGCTGCTCTCTCAGGAGGAAGAGTACAGAGGACAAGGGGAGGAGATGGGGAGGAGGCTCAGGGACGAGAGGGGAAGAGGGGAAGAGGTAAAGAGACAACTCGATCTAAAAGAAGCTGAGCTTGAAGAGGTTAGAGCCAGGAAAGAAGAGCTGGAGGAGGAGAGGGATGCAGCTGTGGAGGAGAGTGCTCGCTGGCAAGCTCTTGCCCAGGAGACGAGCTCCCTGCGAGGGGAGAAAACCCAGCTAGACTCCCTGGTCCTGGAGCTAAAAACAAGGGATGAAGAGAGAGAGAAAGAGACGGAAGCCGTTCTACAGACCGTCGTGGCCCTCGAGACAGCGAAAGCAGAACTTTCGTCAGAACGTGAGGCGCTGCGGAAGAGGGAGTGCCGACTCCAGGAGGAAATAGAACGCCTCCAGCGGGAAGTGACCTCTCAGAGGGCCCGTCTCCAGGAAGTAAGCCGTCAGCTGGAGGAGAGGCGAGCCAACCAGGAGGAGGCTCAGAAGGAAGTGCTGGTAAGTGGCGGCAGCGTCGGCCAATCAGATTGACTCAACATGTGGCATCAATTTAAACACATTTCTTTCTAGCCATGTAGGAGCGGTGGTATCTTTAGTAGTATTAGTTATTTGTAGAATGAGTTGGTAGGTAAAGGTTGACACAGAAAGGTTAAGTTGTCTGCTTTGAAAGCCTGCCTTGATGTTTATATTCAAACTTGAGTAAATCCATTCAATTTAGCCTCACTAAGCCTAACTTGCAACGCTGTCTAAGTAGCTTTCACTACTTTAGGTCAGCTCAGCTCCCTCTACCACAGCTGGCTATGGTTAAAGAGGGAGAGAGTGAAAGAGGTTGGGCAAGAGAGACTGAGTCTTTGGAGAAAAAGCATCTGCTAAATGGTATATTTATAGAGAGGGAGAGACTAAGAGCTGGTGTAAAAGAGAGGGAGAAACTACGAGATGTTGATGTGTTGCACCCAACAGAAGAGTGTTACTCACAGAGGAAGTGACCTCATCAGAAAGAGGAAGTCAGTAGAGGTCAGAAAACAGTTCCGTGTTGTGAAGTTCTTGCACACTGGTATTTATTTACTTTATTTCTGAAAATGGAAGAATGGAGTATAATTTTCTTGCCATGTGTTCTGGAATGGGAGTTGCTATTTTAAACACTCTTGGTGAACAGTTTGTTATAGATTTGTGGTTGGGGAAAATAATGATGGTGTTGAGTAGGGTTCGTCGCTCAGTGTTATACACTGCATTTTCTGCATATTGTGTGTAGGAATGGGAAGGGATTTGTGTTGGTGTGTGTTTTGCACATGTTTCTTGTGCTGTCTTTTCAGGGTTTTTAATGCTGTTCTTGAATGAATCAAAGCCCTGGATAACAGGTTGCAAGAAAGATTTTGTGCGAAATAGACTGATTACATATTTGATGGTGCTGTTGATATTGATCATACTCATGATGATGATGAAGGCTGTTCTCTTACAGACGTGTGCTGAGGAGACTCTGGCGAAGGCTGACGCTGCCCTGAGACAGAGGGAGGAGGAGCTACGGCGACTAGGGGCGGAGCATCAAGCCCTAGGGGCAGAGTTAGCAGCTGTGAAGGAGGGTCTTTGCTCCAGCACAGAGAGAGCTGAGAAACTACTGGAGGAGGGACAGGTACGTTCTGTGTGTGTGTGTGCGCATTTTAAACTGAACATGCAAAATGGTTTTTCTACTGTACATTTTAAAAGGACTGTAAATGACACTGTTTTTTCTGATTGTTTCATTCACCTGTCAATCAGACCAAAGACCGGGCCCTGGCTGACCTGGAAACCAATAACCAGCATCTGAAGGCGGAGCTCCGGGGCCTACAGGAAGACCTAGCCGTGCAGGAAGAGGAGCTGGCCTATCAGCAACGAGAACTGCTGCAGCTCAGACAGACCTGCAACCCGCACAACAGACAGACACACTCACTGAAGGGTGAGTACACATTCAAGCTGCTACACAGACAATGGTGTTTCTCTAATGAGTGCAGAGCTGTTGGATGACAGTGATCATCTTCCTCCTCCAGACGTCTCACCTCGAGGATTCGAGGACGGTGTGTCTCGCAACGAGTCCCTGAGTTCCCCAGAGGTTCTCCGTCGACTGGACTGTTCTGAGGAGAGAACCAGAGAGGACCGGTTCCACCACTCTGTTCTACACGGTTCTAGACTGTCTGACCTCAGTGCTTTAAACAGCACAGGCCTGGAGCTCCAGGCTAAAGCCTCCCCCAGGGGACGGCAAGACCAGCCCTGCCCAGGGACAATCAGCCCAGAGCTGGGCACACACAGCACCCGCTCCCCTGGGTCCATCTCTGCCTCGGACAACCTCTCCATGTTGGACTCAATGGACGCTGACAAGGTGGGTGGGATGTTGGGAAAAGTGTCCACATACACACATACAGTGCCAGTCAAAAGTTTGGACACACCTACTTGGTTACTACATGATTCCATATGTGTTATTTCATAGTTTTGATGTCTTCACTATTATTCTACAATGTAAAAAATAGTTTAAAAAAAGAAAAACCCTTGAATGAGTAGGTGTGTCCAAACTTTTGACTGGTAGTATCTGTTAAACCTCTCTCTCTCTGCTGTCAGGTGCATGAGCTGGAAGCCCTGGACCTGACGGCCCCTCCCTCATCTCTTGGCTCCGCCTCCTCTCTGTCCGCCCCGGAGTGGGCCAGTGACGGATATGGCAGCAGTAAGTCTGTTTGTCTGTCATTTTGTTGGTCTGTCTGTCTGTGTTCATGTGTCTAACTTCTCTCTCTTCCCTCTCTCTCTCTTCCCTCTCTCTCTCTTCCCTCTCTCTCACTCTCTCTCTCTCTCTCTCTCTGTAGATGTCAGTTCAGAGCTCGGTGTAAGACTCAAGGTAGAGTTGGAGCAGACCGAGAGGCTGGACGCTCAGTTCTTGGAGTACCTGCATTGTCGAGGCATGAACCCCGCAACCAACACACACACCGACAACACACACACCGACAGCGCCGCCGGTAGTATGAGCTACAGCGACGAACTGTTGTCTCCTGAACTGCAGGTATGAACACACACATACACACCTTAAATGTTACAAATGAACCCTATACCAAACTGTGGGTGTGTTTCCAGGGTTTGTTGAAGAGAGTGTACCAGGAGAGCTGCAGGGTTCTCGCCCTCTCCCAGCGTAACGCCCCCTCCTCCTCTAACCACCTCTCATTGGACCAGACGATCTGTCAGTCAGACTCTAAAGCTCCTCCAATGGGCTGGGAGCAGGAGAAGAGGGCGTTACAGGAAACTGTCATCGCTCTGAGAGAATTGCTCTGTAGGATGGCACAGAGACCGGTAAGGGGTGTGTGTGTGTGAGATGTGTGTGTGAGATGTGTGCTTAACTTCTGCATGTGTGCATACTGACCCTCCTGTGTGTGTTTAACAGGAGAACTCTGTGGATGCTGGTTGGAGCAGAGGGCTGCAGGCTGCAGTAAGGGGTGTGCTTGACTGTGAGAGGGCGGGGCTTCGCTCTGAGCTGCAGGCCTTCCTCTCCTCCCGCCCTGAGATAGACTCCACCCACCTCCTTCGTCAGCTGGAAACACTGCTACAGAGACAGGTGTGTGTTTGCACGAGCGTGTTTGGAGTGGTCTCCACTAAGGCACTCCTGTATACTGTAAAACATCTTCATTGTATCTGCTTAGCTTAATTGAAAGGGTCAAAAAAATTAAGCTATCCTTCTCTCTCCCCTCCCTCGCTCTCCCTCATCTCTCCAGGAGGAGCAGCAGCGTGTTGTGGTGGAGCGTCTGCTCTCTGCAGACAGACACGGTCTGCAGCTGCAGCTCTCCCAGGGGGAGGAGTCATCTAAAGGGGAGGTGTTATCCAGGCTGAGGGCGGAACTAGAGGAGAGCAGCGAACGACTTAACTCCTCCCACAGCACCCAGCAAGAACTACACAACGAGATCCACAAACTCGGGTACACGCACGCACGCACACGCACACACACACATACATTCTCGTATGCACACACACACATAAATAAATACTGATGTGTGTGTCCTCTCCCAGGCTGTGTATAGAGGAGTGTGAGGAGGCTGTAAGGAGGGAGCAGACCAGAGTCCAGCAGCTACAGCAGGAGCTGGACCAGGAGAGAACTCACACACACCTCCGGGAGAAGGAGGAGGAGCAGCAGAGATCAGAGGTCGTGACCCTGAGGGGTCAGCTGGACCAGGAGAGGACGACCTCCAGTAACCTCCGACAGGAACTCCAGATAGAACTCTCCCGCGGCCACCTCCTCCAATCACAGCTCGACACACGGCTAGCCGATGCCCACAAGGAGCTCGAGGAGGAGTGCGCCCGTTCCACCCGGCAACTTGACACTTTCCAGTCACAGGAAAAGAGTCGGCTGGAACACTTCCTGAAAGAGGCTGAGTCCCGCCTAGCCGACGCACACATGAAGGAACTGGAGGAGGAACGCGAGCGCTCTGCCCGGCGTCTCGATGACATCACACGCAGACAGGAAGCGGATGCGTCCCGAGACAGGAAGTTCATCTCGGAGCTCCGCTCTCAGCTGGAGCAGGAGAGGAGGCAGGGGGAGGAGCTAGCCACCGTGACAGACGGGCTGAGGGCGGAACTTCTGCAGAACCGGAGGAGAGTAGAGGAGGAAGAGAGGAAGAGGAGTAAGGAGGCACAGAGAGATCAGGATGCTGCAGCCCGCCTCCGAGTTACTATGGAGACACTCAAGGAGCAGAAGCAGGAGGCTAGTCGTGCATTGGAGATGGAGAGAGAGCGTTCTGGTCGCTTAGGGGCGGAGCTCAACGAGCTGAGGGAGAGGATTCGATTGGTCAATGAGAAGGGGAGAGAGCAGGAGGAACAGAGGGAGAGGGAGAGGAGGAAGGAGAGACAGGAGCAGACAGAGAGAGAGAGGCGACACGAGAGGACAAGCAACAAACTGGTGAGATTTACACACAACATTTTGTCATTGCCTGTCTGACTGGTAATACAACAGTGTCTCAGCCACTTATATACCATCTTTCTTATTTACTCTCCTGTGTTCTTTCTCTCTCTCTCTCTCTCTCTCTCTTTCTCTTTCTCTCTGCAGTGTGAATTGGAGTTATTGCGGCAGCAGGACCAGCAGAGGATGAGAGATCTCCAGCAGACTCTGGCTGAGCTGGAGAGGGAGGAGAGAGAGATGGCTACAGAGAGACTGTCCAACCGACACCAGTACAACTCCAGCCCACTCCAACCCAAGAACAGCACCTCGACTGGGCCAGACCAGACCAGCCCAGCCCTATACAACCACCAGGTACCAGAGCGCTGTTTAAATGGCTGGTCATAGCAAAGCCCATGCATAGCAACATGAAGCACTGGAGACAAGCTAGACGTCAGTTTTTTAAATGTATTTATGCTGTTTTGGGGGATTTGTGACTACAATAAATGAGTTTGATAAGGACCGTGATAACCAATTTCTGTCTCTCCCTGCAGTCTTCCTCCTCTTCCTCGGCGCTGGTGGAGAGGTTGTTGAGGGAGAACTCTGACCTGTCGGCCCGTGTGAAGGAGCTGAGTCAGGAAAGGGTTAACCTGAAACACACCCTGTCCTGTCTGGAACGACAGCTACGACAGGCAGAGATTGAAAACAGGCCCAGCACTGACCTCAGCAACAGCAAGGTGAGATACACGCAAACGAACAAACTCACTCGCGCACACACACTCAACCTCTGGGCAGAAAGTCCCCATGGATCCCCTGGTGTAAAGTCCCTTGTCTTGACTTCCCTTTAACCCTGTGTTTCTGTCGCTGGCCCCCCTCTAGTTCCAGCGACTGTATGAGCGCTACCTGCGGGCTGAGAGCTTTAGGAAGTCTCTGGTCTACCAGAAGCGCTACCTCCTGCTGCTACTGGGGGGCTTCCAGGACTGTGAACAGGCAACCCTCTGTCTCATCGCCCGGATGGGGGCGCACCCCTCGCCCCCCCACGCCCACACACACTCTCCCCTCTCACGCTTCAGAGCTGCAGTACGAGCTGTCATCGCCATCTCACGGTGGGTTGGGTGTGAGGGTGTTGGGTTGGTCGTGTGTGGGTGGGTGTTCAATGTTAAAGCTATGGGTCTTTGTGTTATGCATGTTAACCCTTCCCTGTCCTTCTCCTCCAGACTGAAGTTCCTGACCAGGAAGTGGCAGAGAGTCGTCAGGAGAGGAGTTACGACAACTGTCACTGTCAACGGACATAGCACAGGTGCGTATGAGACAGACAGCCAGAGCTATGAAGGTAGGATTACCAACGTCACACAGGTAAGGGACATCGACAGCTCAGTGTAACCTTTCTATTTCTCTCAGCTTCCAGAACTGAGGTTTTGAGGCAGCAGCAGCCACACAACTCCTCTCCACCCACTAGAGACAGCAGCCCTAACCATAAGGGCGTGGCCTCACCTCTAGTTCCACCAATGAAATCACCCTTCAGGCTGCACAACCGGTACTGCTCCTTCCATAGTAAACTCTAACGACATACCTTGATATTTCATTTCTTTCCTTTTCTACCTGTTCTCTCCTCTCCTCTTCTCTCTTATTCTCCCCTCTCTTCCTCTCCTCTTCCCCCTAGAGTGTATTCCAACCCGGTCCTGTCCTCTGAGCGTGCTCCGTCCAGTGTTCTGTCCCAGGATGCAGAGCGGTCTCTGACAGACTACATCCACCACCTGGAGAACGTACAGCAACGCCTGGGGGCTGCACGGCCAGGTACACACACACACACACTGGTTGCACATACTGGTTGAGCACACACTCACTGAATGAGATGGGGGAGATCAGAGGTGACAGGAAGAAAGAGGGGCTTTAGCTTGGTGATGGCATCGTACCACGGCAAGTCCACTACCCACAATCCCCCGGGTTAGGGGACGGCATTGTTACCATGGACACACTTCCTCTCTGACAAACTGATCATTCAATCTCACCACCTCCAATCCCATCTCCTGACCCAGTTAGCAGCGCTTACTTAGCCCCGCCTCCAAGTTCCTCTGATATGATTGGCTATCGGCAGCGGTGGCTGCAAGAGAACAGGACATGGTTGTACCTCAGCTGTCTGTCCCCCATCTACCTGTACGGCCCAGGTGAAGACCTAACTACAAGTACCAGAATACACTGCTTCGTTAATATCTCCCCACATCACCCTCACCGTACTGAACAAACTACAAGTACCAGGATGTCTCAGGGTAGGGCACAATTTGGTGTAAGCAGGCACGTGTGGATAGTCACTACATAGCCATTCTGAAATGGACAATGGTCCATTGAATAGTTTTCTTCTGTACTGGGGGTGTTTTTCACAGGCACCTGAGTGTTCATTTGTTTGTTTGTGAGAGAGAGAGATTGTGTGTGTGTTGCTCTTTTATCTGGTTCTGACACATTGTTTTCTCTCTCCTCCAGACTCTCCATCTCTTCTCTCCTACCACAAGAAGTCTGACCGCTGAAGGAAGGAATGAAGCAATGTATGAATGCCTCCTTTCAATCCAACATCCTTATGATCCATCTTTGTGTTCAAATATACAAGGGAATGTATTTGTCTATTATCTGATTTAGAACGTTAGATTTTTTAAAAGACATAAATTATTTTTTTAAGATTCGTTTTTTTCTACACAGATATTTCTACTGTCAACCTCCGAGTTATAAGAAGAACTCCTAAGAAAGTATTAGATCGCTATTTTTCTACCTGAGTTTTATACAAGTTTATCTCTGATTCTGTATATATGTTCGCGGTTGTTAATATTTGTTAGTTTCACATGTGGATAAATGTGTAACGTTTCGCACTGGAATTCCGAGCTATAGATCAAAGCTGGTGAACATGTTTTGTCAATTATTTTATTTTTTTTATAGATCACCATTTCTACAAAATCAATAAATATTTGTATTATGTGATTACCTGACTTGAGCATTGGGTGTGTATCTTTTTAAGGCAGGGCCGAACATAGGCAGCATCAGACATGCACAGACCTAAAGCAATACTTACAGTATTGTTAGATTATGGGGTTGATCAAAAACTGATGGTGGTTTGGTGAAGACACTAATACAAACACCCCTACATTTTACTTTGTTAATCATTCATTAACACTGATGATTAGTTCTGGGGAGCTTTAGACTCACATGTAATTACCAACTCAAAATGAGACCTGCAAGGAAAATAGTAACTACTAAGTAGGCTAGTTCTTCTTTTAGACCGGTCATTCCAGTCCAGTGTAGTTTGACAGCAGTTTCACAGAAGGGGGAAACTATAATCTTAATAACCAGTTAAATCTTTGGTAGTTATGTCTTTAGTTACACTGCATATCATGGCAGTTCACCTAGGGGTCAAATCACTGATATGCCATGTATTGGTGCTCTGGTAATTATATATAACACATTCTAATATAGTATAGAAATTGTCTGTCTATCTCTCTCTCTATATATATATATATATATATATATATATATATATATATATATATATATATATATATATATATATATATATATATATATATATATATATATATACAGCTGTGGAAAAAATTAAGAGACCACTGCAAAATTATCAGTTTCTCTGGTTTTACTATTTATAGGTATGTGTTTGGGTAAAAATTAAAAATGTTGTTTTATTCTATAAACTACTGACAACATTTCTCCCAAATTCCAAATAAAAAGATTGTCATTTAGAGCATTTATTTGCAGAAAATGACAACTGGTCAAAATAACAAAAGATGCAGTGTTGTCAGACCTCGAATAATGCAAAGAAAATAAGTTAATGTTCATTTTTAAACAACACAATACTAATGTTTTAACTTAAGAAGAGTTCAGAAATCAATATTTGGTGGAATAACCCTGATTTTCAATCACAGCTTACATGCGTCTTGGCATGCTCTCCACCAGTCTCTGCTTTGTTTGATGGCTTGTGACCATCCATCTTCCTCTTGATCACATTCCAGAAGTTTTCAATGGGGTTCAGGTCTGGAGATTGGGCTGGCCATGACATGGTCTTGATCTGTTGGTCCTCCATCCACACCTTGAGATACCTGGCTGTGTGGCATGGCGCATTGTCCTGCTGGAAAAACCAATCCTCAGAGTTGGGGAACAATGTCAGCACAAAAGGAAGTATGTTTTCTTCCAGGACAACCTTGTACGTGGCTTGATTCATGCGTCCTTCACAAAGACAAATCTGCCCGATTCCAGCCTTGCTGAAGCACCCCCAGATCATCACCGATCCTCCACCAAATTTCACAGTGGGTGCGAGACACTGTGGCTTGTAGGCCTCTCCAGGTCTCCGTCTAACCATTAGACGACCAGGTGTTGGGCAAAGCTGAAAATTGGACTCATCAGAGAAGATGACCTTACTCCAGTCCTCTACGGTCCAATCCTTATGGTCTTTTGCAAACCTCAGTTTGGCTCTTCTTTGCTTCTCATTGATGAAGGGCTTTTTTCTAGCTTTGCACGACTTCAGCCCTGCCCCTAGGAGACTGTTTCGAACCGTCTTCGCCATGCACTTCACCCCAGCTGTAGTTTGCCATTCTTTTTGTAGGTCACTTGATGTCATCCTACGGTTGTTCAGTGACATTCGAATGAGTTGGCGGTCATCCCGGTCAGTAGAGAGTCGTTTTCGCTCTCTGCCGATCTGTAGCTTTGTTGTCCCCAATGTCTGCTGCTTGACCTTGTTCATATGAACCGCCGTCTTTGAAATTTTAAGGATGGAAGCAACCTGACGCTCACTGTATCCCTCTGCCAGTAAAACCAGAATTGAACCCTTCTTTTCCTCACTCAAAACGTTCCTTTTCAACTGTTTTGGCATGGTCAATAGTTATTTTTTGATTAATATTACTTTTGAGGTACTATTAGCACAGTTTTTGCCATCCAGCTGGTCCTATTGCAAGAGGATAGTGATGACCACAGCAGTGGTTTTTATACTTTTCCTCGTTAAATAAGATTTAGTTCAGATGATCACCTAATCAGTACCTAATTCAGTAGAATGAGGTGTGCCTGTGTTGGAATTCAACAGACACTGGAATGGAATGGCTGTCATACATGTAGAGATGCTGATTTAAGAAACATTTGCAGTGGTTTCTTAATTTTTTCCAGAGCTGTATATATAATCAGCAACAAAATCAGTTGGTTCATCTGGGGCTTAAATCACTGAGATGCCCATTACATTATGTAATAATTTGGGCATACAAGGTAGGAGGTACCAGCTGACCGCCAGTTCCACACTAGACTAACCAATGACCACGTTTACATGCGTACAGGTCCCGTGTAGCTCAGTTGGTAGAGCATGGCGTTTGCAATGCCAGGGTTGTGGGTTCGATTCCCACGGGGGGGCAGTATGAAAATGTATGCACTCGCTAACTGTAAGTCACTCTGGATAAGAGCATCTGCTAAATGACTAAAATGTAAAATGTACAGTATTCTGGATAGTAGCTCATATCCTGCTTTAAGGCCTTATTCCGGATAAGCTGTTTACATGCACCTTTGATATCCCGCTCACCAGTATCCCTGTATACATGAATAAGCAGAATATTCCTAATTTAAGTTAATATGGGTTAAATGGAATAGTAACTGAAATATGGACACTGACTGTGCCTTTAACCGCTCACATGTACCGTAATATAATATGAACTCCTGCAGAATTATCCATGTCTTGCAGTAAAATTATAGAAACATTTTTAATTTTGTCTCTGGAACTGGAGTGGAGAAATATACTGAACTAAAATATAAACGCAACATGTAAAGTGTTGGTCCTATGTTTCATGAGCCGAAATAAAAGATCCCAGAAATGTTCCATGCGCACAAGATTCTGTGCACACATTTGTTTACATCCCTGTTAGTGAGCATTTCTCCTTTGCCAAGATAATCCATCCACCTGACAGGTGTGGCATATCAAGAAGCTTATTAAACAGCATGATCATTACACAGGTGCACCTTGTGCTTAGGACAATATTAGCAGTTTTGTCACAACACAATGCCACAGATGTCTTAAGTTTTGAGGGAGCGTGCAATTGGAATGCTGACTGCAGGAATGTCCACCAGAGCTGTTGCCAGAGGACTGAATCTTAATTTCTCTACCATAAGCCACTTCCAACGTTGTTTTAGAGAATTTGGCAGTACATCCAACCGGCCTCATAACCACAGACCATGTGTGTAACCACGCCAGCCCAGGAGCTCCACATCCGGCTTCTTCACCTGTGGGATCGTCTGAGACCTGCCACCCGGACAGCTGATGAAACTGTTGGTTTGCACAACCGAAGAATTTCTGCACAAACTGTCAAACTGTCTCAGGGAAGCTCATCTGCTTGCTTGTCATCCTCACCAGGGTCTTGACCTGACTGCAGTTTGGCATTGTAACTGACTTCAGTGGGCAAATGCTCACCTTCAAAGGATACTGGCACACTGGAGAAGTGTGCTCTTCACACATGAATCCCGGTTTCAACCGTACCGGGCAGATAATAATAATAATAATATGCCATTTAGCAGACGCTTTTATCCAAAGCGACTTACAGTCATGCGTGCAAACATTTTTTGTGTATGGGTGGTCCCGGGGACCGAACCCACTACCTTGGCGTTACAAGCGCCGTGCTCTACCAGCTGAGCTACAGAGGACCACTAGATGGCTGACAGAGTGCCCCATGGTGGCGGTGGGGTTATGGTATTGGCAGGCATAAGCTACAGACAATGAACACAATTGCATTTTATCGATGTCAATTTGAATGCACAGAGATAGCATCCTCATGTCGCAAGGATCTGTACACAATTCCAGGAAAATGTCCCAGTTCTTCCATAGCCTGCATACTCACCAGACATGTCACCCATTGAGCATGTTTGGGATGCTCTGGATCAGCGTGTACAACAGTGTGTTCTAGTTCCCGCCAATATCCTGCTAAGTAACTTGCAAAGCCATTGAAGAGGAGTGGGACAACATTCCACAGGCCACAATCAACAGCCTGATCAACTCTATGTGAAAGAGAGTTGCATGAGGCAAATGGTGGTCACGCCAGATACTGACTGGTTTTCTGATCCACTCCCCTACCTTTTTTTTTAAAGGTGTCTGTGACCGACATATGCATATCTGTATTCCCAGTTATGTGAAATCCATAGATTAGGGCCTAATTTATTTATTTAAATGGCCTGACTTACTTATATGAACTGTAAAAATCTTTGAAATTGTTGCATGTTGCATTTATATTTTTGTTCTGTGTATGATTTCTTTCTTTCAGCGTCTCTTGAGAAAATGCGAATGTGTTATCTTTGACACTGTTATGCAAGCAGACAGTATTTCAACCACATAAAATATGCACCCAAGACGGACTGAAGTCTTCTCAGAAACGTGTTTCATCAGCTTTTAATTTCTTTCAAACCGGTCAAACTGATGCCATTTGGACACTTTGCACAGGACCAATCATTCCACATTTTTGGAGTTATTGTGGGTCCCTAAATGAAACAGAAAACTTTACCGGTGGTAACTAGATGAATGCATTAATTCTATCGATGTAAGACATTATTCTGGCGAACGCTACTTTATTTAGTCTTCTAGGGCAACAAGTTATGACGGAAGAGAAGCTGAGTCAATATCACTATGAGGTGCCTTTGGTGTCCTCATCAGACTCACTCAGTCATCATGAAAATGTAGCAGAATAATGAAAGTCTGAGGTCTTATTATAAGTGGCCAAACATTTGCACACATATCAGTAGAATGATAAGTCTCTAAAAAACTGTTTCCTTCATTTTATTAAATTTTTTTCATTGGATGTACGTGATTTTGGCATGTCCCACACACTGCTCTGCTAACTACAGTGTGTGTAATAAGTGGTTAAATGATACTAAATCCAATTTTTTTTACATGGTTTTACTGTCCACAATAAGTTATTTGATAAAACAAGTAATTTTGATCATGTATATTGTATTTTCATAATCATATTGAACATTTTGCATGTGTCCCTGAAATTGCTGTCCACCCTGTCATTATGGGGTAACTGCCCCTTTAAGAAACCCACTGATGTTTTCAGTGACATCACTACGAGCATTTTGTCTTTCTTCAATGAAGGCTGAAGCAGTGTCTAGTCAGCTTGCTAACTGTAGTATGTTGCTAAGTGAAGGTCCACCATTTGCTCATTAAATGCTAACATTAGCCAAAAATGTCCACCCTGTCATTGTCCACCCTGTCAGCAAGCCTTCCATGACAGGGTGGACATGGTTCATGACAGGAAGGACATGTGCATAGTTTAGGCCACATACTGATAATGTTACACATATTACAACAGCTATTACACACATTTTATAACAGTACATGCTATACATAGTAAGAATGGACAATATGGATTTTTTTTTTGCCGATATAGGTATCAGCAAACCTAGTTTGATAATGCAAGCCTAGTTTACCGGGACTGCCAATTAAAGTGTGTAAGGGAACATTTTGAATCGTTTTTTTCAAGGAATGAGATCAAAAGGAGCTGAGATAGCAAGGAGATATCGGGAACGTCGTGATGCTGACCCAGACAGAAGAAGAAAGTACCTTGAGAAAGAAAGGGTCAAATGGAAAAAAGACAGAGAGACTGGAAAGAAGAAGGGTGTCAATGAGCTCAGTGAGAGAGAGAAGAGGGCAAAAAGAAAGAAATGGAGAGAGGCAAAAAGTCAAGCCAGAGCCAGAAACAGGGCCAGTGCTTTGCTACAGTCAGAGACACCACCCAACTCCCCTGCTGAAACTCCTGAAAATCAGCATGAGCCAGGGCCCTCCAGGTTAGATCATTGGAAGTTTAGCTGATGAGACTTATTAGAAAGTTTAGATTTATTTGAAGGACAATTATCAACTGTTTATGTCCCCATAAAATGACATATTGATAACTAACTTGCTCAAAAAAATCCTTTGCTTGCTAAACTTGCTAAATGCAAAAGAGGTTGCTTACTGATACAATGAAGAACTTGCATAGGAGGTTTCTCTCTGAGCACATTGGCCAAATGTCATACACCTCCTTTTGCCGTCTCAGACCCTTTTGGGTGGTAACCCCTTCTTCCTCTGACCGTGACACATGTCTCTGCAAAAAACATGAGAACTTGCAATTCATTGCCAATGCCTTGCAGAGCCAAGGGTTACTGTCCTCAAGAAATATTGAGGAAATGTCTGAAGCAACCATGTGTGACCCGAAAGCCAAGGTCTGTGCTTATGGTGAGTGCAGTGAATGCCTCCTAACTTGTCACCCGATGCTGAAAACCCCTGGGGAAGAGAACATTCGTTTATCTCAGTGGATGACAGAGAAGATCAAGAAGGATGAGAAGGTGTCAACAATAACAGTGAAAAGGGAGATAACAACAACAGAGCATGAGCTTAACACAGATTTCCAGGAGAGGCTTCTCCATTTTAGGAGCCATGTCTTCAACATTAAATGGCAGTTTGATGCCTACAGGGAGCTCAGGAGGAGTCTGAAGCACAATGAGTCCCTCTTGCATATAGATTTTAGCGAAAATTACTCATGTAAGTACAGCGAAGAAATACAATCTGTGCATTTTGGAGGCTCACACAAGCAGGCCAGTCTGCACACTGGAGTGCTCTACACCACTGGTGAACAAGCGCCACACACCTTCTGCTCCATATCACCCTCCAGAAGACACGACCCTGTGGCCATATGGGCCCACCTTGATCCAGTTCTGAAGGTAGTGAGAGAACGACACCCTCAAGTCAGCACACTTCATTTTTTCAGCGATGGGCCTGCAACGCAGTATCGACAAAAGGGAAATTTCTTCTACCTCTCAACGGAACCCTACAAGTATGGCTTCAAAGAAATAACGTGGAATTTCTTTGAGGCTAATCATGGGAAGGGGGCACCAGACGGTGTGGGTGGGGCCCTCAAGAGGTCAGCAGACCGGATTGTAGCCCATGGAGGAGACATTCCTGATGCCCAGAGCTTGTATAACAAGCTGAAAAGCCTGGACACATCTGTTGAGCTGTTCTTCATCCCAGAGAGGGATATTGAATCAAAGCCTGAGGTACCTGCAATAGCTGCCATAAAAGGCACTATGAGAATCCACCAAGCTATCAGTCTGACACCCGGCCAAATGAAATACAGAGACATTTCATGTCTGTGTAAAAGGGAGGAAGGTGTTTTGGACTGCCCCTGCTTTAACCTTCAAGAGGTCACTCTAGCTAATGTTCCTGTTTCATCTGACAAGTCCCCAGCATGTGGAAAGACACCAGATAATCCTAGGAGACCAGAAATCATTGAGGTAAAGCACATTGGAGAGTGGTGCGTCGTTAATTATGACAATGAAGCATACCCAGGTATCATCATGGATGCAGAAGGGCACAGTGTGAAAGTTAAGTGTATGCAACGCCATGGCATAAACAAGTTCAAATGGCCAAGTCTTCGGGACGACATCTGTTGGTACCATGACTGGCAGGTACTTTGCCTAATACCAGAACCACAGGCTCTGAACAAGCGCTCTGTACAGATTGAAGTGTCTGCATGGAAGTATGTGGAACAGCAACTGCAGAACTGAGCCATGTCTCTGCAGAAAGGGAGAGACTGTTTGGAGATGCGTCCAAGTGATCTTTCTGTAATATTCTGTTTTTTCAAATCAACTGTTCTCCACTTAAAAAACATTTTTCTTCTTGTTCTACAGTTGAATGTTTGACTTTCACCGTGCAGAATGATGTACAGAGTTTAACGCTAGAAGGCCACATTAATGTCTCATTTTGGGCATCTTTATTCAGTGGCTGCATGCAGGTAGAGTGGATCAAAAACAGACTGTTCAACTTGTAATTTCCCCCTACATGGGAAAAGGCATTTTTTACATCATTTTCTTGCATTGTTCCTTGCATTTATGAGGCCATTCAATGACATTTCACAATGTGTCCACCCTGTCATGCCCAGGGTCCACCCTGTCATGTCACTGTCCACCCTGTTATTTTCATGTTCTATGAAAATAAACAAATTATGTGTGATTCCTTTATAAACAAATGAGGGCCAAATAGTATTGTTTGAAAGTTTGACCAGATATCTTTTTTGTTAGATTTTATTTAGAAAATAAAGTGCAACTCTCGCAGATTTTATAGAGAAACAAATAGTTTGCCATAATTTCATTATTATCCAAATACTTTTCCCATAAACTAAAATATATTGTTGAGAAAGTGACTAAATAGTTTTCTGAAAATGTATGTTTTATAATCACTATGTAATTACAATGTATTTATTCTGCTTTGAAATTGTCCATGACAGGGTGGACATATTTTGCTGTTTGCATGTAAATTGTCTGCTTGCAGTTAATTTATAAAAAGTGTGGGAGCTTGACCAATATGCATTTCTAACAGCATAACATATACTTAATACAATGAATATGAAGTTCAATGGAAAATCTCAGCTTTTTGGGGGGGAAATGGGGAAGTCTCAAAGGCACCTTATGGTGATATTGACCCAGCTGCATGTGTAACTATAGTTGACAAACAAATGGCCACATCAAACGTTTGAAATTATAACATGGCGTACCAAATGTCGGAAATTATAAGCAGAAACTTGTCTAAATTAGGGGCGAAAATAGGCTATACGAGTATCAGCAAAATACATTATTATGGAATTATTATGGCGGATCGAACTGCGCATGTAGCCTACTTTTTTAAATGATTTGTTTGACAATCCAACGAAAACATCATCACACAACACCCATGATATGGAAAACTGAACCCGTGCAGACCGAGAAAAATCGCCTGAAATGTTTTTACACGCCACAGTATCCAAAGCGTTTAAATGCTAGTCGGAACTAAGAAACTCGGAAATGTCGGACTTGCTAACTGGTTGTAGTTATACACGTGCCGCTGTCAACTAGTTAGCAAGTCATACATTTACGAGTTTCCTAGTTGCGACTATTTCGGGAACGCGGCATAAGATTAGCATATCCAAGTATACGGTACGAGGAAGTCACTGATGTTTTCCCCCTACGTGCGCTGACAGTCTTCACGTTTGTGTACATTCACGTCACTCATTTCAACACGAAGCTAAATGCTAGGCTAATTGTGCTAGCTAGAAGAAAGTGAATGGTGTTGTGGCGCAGGTAGAACTTTCGTGCCCACGGAGCTTATATTTTAAACCGCGGATAGTCCTGGCCCGACCGTACGAGGAAGTTTCCATTCTCTCGTATCTGTCTGTGATGTACGGATGGGTAGTTGACGGACTATCGTCGCTCTTCGAGCCTAAAACCGGGCAAAAACATTCCGGTTGGCCTGGTTTGAACGTTGGCGGGGAGATAGACTCGCAACGGCGGGATAGCAACGCCAGGCCGACCAAAAGGAACTACCAGAGGTCGGTGACTGGCTTGGTGCTAGCACATGTTCTGTCTTTGGTGCTAGTGTGCTCTGTGTAGTTGTTTATGCAACGCGTCAGTTAGCTAGCTGGCAAACGCTAGCCAGTCAACTAGCTAACAACTAACGTGTCACTCCTAGCTAGCTAGCTAATTCTTAGTCATTCATTCCAGTTGGTGTTAGCTGCTTGCTTCAAAAATAAACAAGGCTAGGTAACTTTTTCCTCGTGCCTCTTACCAGACGTTAGCTAACTATTTCCGAATCAAATAGCAAGGTACTGTAGAAATGAATCAATATAACAAACTAACTGTAGCTAACTTGCGAACAAATGTAACTTTACTACCTGGTTAGTTACTGTTAGGTAATTAATGTTCGTTGTTGTTGACTAAACGTGTTTACATTCTGTTACAGCGTTCATGTTTCAGAAAATGTTAGCCAGAGTGAACCAGTGGCGATCAAGAGACAGAGAAGAGGTATGGTAACTTATTACCAATCATTTTTAGCCACTGTTCTTATCAGTAATTGTCATTGTAACTAACGTTAGCTAACTAGTCAGCTTTGAACTTGAACTGACTGTGTGTACTGTACTCTCTCTCATTGTCATAGACATAATTGTTAGTTTTGTGAAGAAGACTGTAGCAGGGGTGGCTGGACTGCTGAGACTGAGGAACCCACTGTCTCCTGCCAGTGAGAAGAACAGAAGGTACACAACAAGCCAGGTATGAATGTGTACCAGTGATGAATTCTAGTACCGTACACAACACATTCATAAACCACTGCTCTGACTGAGAGACCCATACCAGTACACAAACATTAAAATGTTTGTGCAATAGCTGCACAATATTCACATCTGACTATGTCCTAAATCACTCCTATTATGACAAATGTAGGGCCCCGTGGGACTGATGGGAATAGATGAACTCCACACCTCATGGATGAGCAGCTCTGATTGGAAAATGGGTGAGTAACGAGGGCTCTGATTGTTTGATCGATAAGGAAGGAGGACAGCTGTGTTGTACATTACAACATCATGGTATATAATATCTGTGTAACAGCAGAGGGGACAGGTGAAGTAGTTACTTCAACTTTTTTGTCCCTCTTTCCATATCTCCAGAGAAACCGACAGTAGGCGGACGGAGTGAGAGGGAGAGAGGGGGGCTGGGCCTCCTCCACGGAGCCTCTCCTCCTCTGGTGAGGAAACACACGTAGGTCTCCTCTTCTGTTGTCTACTGCATACTTTCAGTTCTGGGGATTTAATACAAAGGTTATACAAATGTGGAATGTTCCTCCTGTAAACTTTGTGTCCTCAGTGGCTCGGTGCTGGGTCCAGGGAACCCAGACAGAGGAAGAGACGGAGACAAGCCCCAGAGGCACTCCCTCCAGCTGCTGCCCAGTCGGCCTACCCTGGGGGTGGGTGTTGGGACAGGAACCCCCAGCTCAGAACTACCCCTGCCCGCCCCTAACCGCAGCCACAGACAGTGCTTGGCAGTGGAGGAGGTGAGTTAAGAATGAGTTTGAAATTAAAATCAACCCTGTGATTGATCCTGGTTTTTATTAAATGCCACGCCAGGTATGTCAGTAGTAGTCAGGTGTTCTGTGTGTTCTGTTTCCAGGCTCTGAAGGAGAGTGATAAGGAGCACTACAGACGGCTACTGGAGATGGTGTCAGAGAAATACAGCAAGAGCCAGCCACTGCCCTTCACCCGCACCAAACCCCAGGGGTGAGTGGTGATGGAGAGTCTGTGGTTATAATTTAAATTCCAGTGGTTCTGTTAGCTAGCTTTTACGAACCTCTGTTTTCCTCGCTTCCTCACAGCGCAACACTCACACAGAATGGACATAGGGCGGCCATTTTGGGAAGAACCTATGAGTCTGTGACCCCAAAGACAGGACCCCTCAGAGGTAGACTACTATCACAGCCTCTCTCACCCCCCTTCTCATGTATTGGATGCTGTTGACCTAGGCTAATGTATTCTCCTTCTCCTATCTGCAGCCAACCCCAGTGTGTATATGTGGAGAGATGTATCCTCAGCCAAACAGACTAGAGACAGGAGAGGAGAGTTATGTCTCAGTAAGCCTCTCAGCGCAGCTGTGGACACACAACCTGCCATCAATGCAACGGTAGGACACATTTATGAACTGTAGTAAGTGTGCAATGAATAGTCATAAAACTGCTATGAAGCGTCATAAGGTTGTTATAAAGTCTTTCTCCCTCCAGCAGAAGCAGCCAGAGCTGGATCTCTCTGCAGAGGTAGCAGCAAGACTCAACCTGGTGGACAGAGAGACACCAACACACACTGACAGACGCAACAGCACTGAGGAGCTCCCCAGGTTCACCAAGGTGAGTGTTATTTTTGCCTATAACGCTATGTCTGTGTAGTGTAAGAGATCTAGGCGTTGACATATGAGTGTAGGTATTATATGGGTCTGTTTTCATTGTTTATTTCGAACTGTGTGTGTAGGAGATGGCTGTGGAGGTGAGTCGTGCCCTGTCCCATAGGGATCCTAACCTGGTCCTGAGCTCAGCCTTCAAGCTATGCATCACACAGAGAGACCTGGCTTCACTACAGGAGGGGAGCTGGCTCAACGATGAGGTGTGTATGGTTGTTGGCTGTTAAGTTTGAGGTTGTTGGTGTGTGAGTTAGTGAGGGAGTGTGTGCCTGCGTGAGAGAGTGAAAGATGTGTGTGAGTTTAACAAAAAACTTTCCCTCTCTGTCTCTCTCTCTCTCTCTCAGGTGATTAACTTCTACCTGTCCCTAGTGATGGCTCGTAGCAGTAGTGAAGGGCGAGGGCTGAAGGTCTACTCCTTCAGTACTTTCTTCTTCCCCAAACTACACGGTGGAGGGGGGCACACCGCCGTGAAGCGATGGACCAAAGCTGTGGACCTCTTCCAGTATGACGTCATCCTGGTTCCGCTGCACCTGGGAGTCCACTGGTCACTGGCTGTAAATCGCCCCAGATTGACGGGGCTTCATTCACATTAGAACAGTGACCACCAACCAGTCGATCGACTGGTCAATCTCCAAGGCATTCCTAGTCGATCACCAAACATTGCTGTAAAAAAACAAACGATAAAGCCTTACGGTTAAATATATATTATTTTAGTTTAGGCTGTTGGTGGTAGGTGCACTTAATTCGGCAGCCCTAGCGCTAGGAAGGCTAAGTGTTCCCATTTTGAGCCATTTAATGTGTCTTAAGGTAGAACTCTGCCTACCCGGCAGGCCCAGAGAGCAAATCAAGTGCACCTATAGGTTCCCTCTAAGCTGCACGCTGAAATATCGGCATGCGCAGAAAAGCACGAGATTGAACTTCACTCTACTTTCTAGAGTTAACACTATCAACGTTTCCCTTTACTGTAGAAATTGTGATCGAATCAATGCAGTACTAGCCACTTTCAATGCAACATACCGAAACAAAACAAACTATGCAAGACTTATTAGTATGCAAAACTAACTCTGCAAGTGTGATTTTGTTGTAGGCAAAATGCGTCATAGTAGGATTCTATTGCATTGACACGCACGACTCAGCCCATACTCTACACAGACTGTTGTGGCATAACCAATCAGCGCTGCAGTAGGCCTATATGCAAATAGACCATTGCCATATATGGATCTGTGCCATTCACTTTGAACTGGACTGTGTTTACTGCATGAGAGGTCGTGAGTAGATGCGCTTGTTTTGGAACTGAGCGAGAGCTGCATGTAACCACGTGTGCACATTTGTTCATATCCTTTGCTAGTTAGTGAGTTATTAGCTCAGTTATAGATCATTTGTAGTCAGCAATGGGGGAGTGATTTGCTTCCTACAAGAGCACAAAACGTGCTTTGTAAAAGCTAGTCGAGTAAAGAGCTTTTTGTGGCAATGTTGTATTCTGCCTACTTCCACTCACGGTACAACCAGCACTGCAGCTGCAATGAATGAGTATAGCAAAGTGTTCCGATAAGCTTACGTTATTATTAGCGACTTGTCTTTTTTAATATCAAGGAATATTTCACTTTCTCTGGTCATAGGAGTAACAACATGATTTTGTGCACAAGGCAGAAATAATGCAGTGCGACTTGAGTTTTGCCATCAGCTGGAAGTCCCCTTTTCTCAGCGGAGGGACAGTGAGTCGGGTGAGAGGCAGCCTCACCGCTGCTCCTTCCCTCCACTCAGACTGACCATCAGATGCAGGCCATCAGTCCATTAAAAAAAAGTTAGTTATTCTCACTCACTGTGCCTCACGTAATGTAACACATTATCTATTACCAGTGTGATCATATACCTGACATGTTTAAATATGGCTTGGCAGGGTCGTATTTCGGAGGACGCGTGGTTCTCGACCTCCGCCTCTCCCGTGTCCGTGGGGGAGTTGCAGCGATGAGACAAGACTGTAACTACCAATTGGATATCATGAAATTGGGAAGAACAAAAGAGTAAAATTAAATAAAAAAATGTTTAAATACAATTGAAAAGTCTTCTGAGAAGGACATTGGCAGGGCAATTCAAGCATAGCCAATATGCAGTGATAATATATTGGGCCTATAGCCTACTGCACAACCCTCATTGCTACAGAACTGTTTTTAAGTGGTTCGTGTTGCATAGGCTTATGTTTTTTAAGTTATGTTTTTAAAAGAATCTGAGCGGTAGATCTCGGCTTGCATTTTGACTCAAAGTGATCTTGACTCAAAGGTTGGTGACCACTGTTTTAGAAAGTCTACTGGTACTTCTCTGTGGTCATTTGTAGATACCTGTGGACTTAGTTTATTTCTCTCTGCCACTCCCTCTCTAGGTGATAAACTTTAACTCCAGGACCGTGAGGTCCTATGACTCTATGGGACAGAGACATGATGACATCTGCAGCCTCTTACTGTGAGTCCTCAGTCCCCTCCCAGTAATCATTTGGTTTGACAAAAGTACCTGTAATCTGATGACCATATTTTTTTGTCATTTCGTTCTGTAATCCTGTTACATGTATTTGGTTGGTCCAACCCTGTCCAGGCTGTACCTGAGTGAGGAGCACAAGGCCAGGAAGGACCAAGATCTGGACGTGTGCAAGTGGACAGTGGGCAGCTTGAGGGCCAGCGTAAATTACCCAGACAGAAATACAGATGAATCATCTTTGTTGTTCTTATTTTATCTTGAACTCATACAGAGTGCGCTTATGGCTGTCAGAAATAGCATCCGTTCTCTAGTGAAATGATTTTGACCAGGATCCCTCATGGTGTCTTCTTGCTTTGTGTGTGTGTGTGTGTGTGTGTGTGTAGGAGATCCCTCAGCAGAAGAATGGCAGTGACTGTGGAGTGTTTGCCTGTAAATATGCCGACTACATCGCCCAGGGGCGGCCTCTCAACTTCCGACAGGTACATAGGCCTTCGCAGGCTATCATACTCACTCGGGGTAAACTCATACAATCTCGCTTTTTCACTCAAACACTGATGTCTCTCACTCACTATCTCTCCTCAGTGTCACATGTCCCTGTTCAGGAAGCTGATGATCTGGGAGATTCTCAACCAGAGGCTTCTGTAGGACTACACAAAAATAAATGACAGCTACGCAACTGCAAAACAACCATTACAACAGAAGTGATAACAAGCAACTACAACAGTCACGACTACTACACAGCCTCCAAACTACAACATGAAGGACAACTACAGCGAACAGCTAGAAGCACAAAAGCAATAAAAAAGATGACTTAAAGGACCAATGCTATGGACCACAGAATGACCTCTTACCCTCTGGCAGTGGGTAGAAGTGCAGTCCTTATAGTGAAGACAGGGTGGGTGCTCTCCGAAGCATAGACGTTACAAAGGGATGGTTTTGTATTGAAGTGCCTTGGACTACAGAGGGAGTCTGTCTTTCATACTTCTAGATAACACTAGATGGGGAATCAGGTACACACTTGAAAATCCCTGCTGTCGTTGATGCTAACTTAAACTTAAAACAAGCTTTCTGTGTGAAACCAGAGTGTTTTGTTAATGTTTGTTGTGTATATATGATGTCTATATTAGGTACTTTATTTTTATGATTAGTAGAAAGTTGAGTGAGAACTGAGGCATATGTTATGAATGTTATTGAATGTCTTAATTGATGGTTGACTCATCATTGAGGAGAAGGCAGACATAAGAAGGCTGCATGTGTGTGTACTATATTTATGTAAATAGTTATTTTTTGACTGAAACGTCTTGGGGTGCGAAGGTGAGTTTAGCTGCTTTCATTTTGGCTGGACTGGAAGAGAGACCGGTGTGTGAGGTGCGCCATCTCAAGCAGAGCAGGGCCCCATCTTAATCCCTCACCACCACCACCAACAGATATGGACAAATAATTTAAATCCTAAATGTGTAACAATAGTTTATTTATTTGATGCGGAAGGCTTTTCTTTATGGGATGTATTTTTATTTAATCCAGCATTAAAGGCATCAATGTAGATGTTTTTGCCATAAACTTTATAACAGTTCTATTGGATTGTATGAGTGTTTTCGTTAAAGGCATGTAGAGAAGAATTGCCAATGAGTCTGTACTGCTTTAGCTTGGGTCTGCCTCCGAAATTGCTCCCTATGACTCAAAGTGGTGCACTATATAGGGAATAGGGTTCCAGTTCCAATAGGCCCTTGGCCATAAAGCTGTATGTGCTTTAGCTCACACCCCTGTAGTGTTCAGTGTGACGGTAAGCCTGTAGCTAACATGTATGGGATGGCAAAGGAAGCTGAGTTGGCTAAAGCGCGTACAGATCTGGGACCAGGCTAGTACCGCTTATGCCCTGGTCATTACACTGCTTATTACGTTGCGTGTATTTCTGCAGCTATTATTCATGTGTGCATAGAGCCGTGCTGACAACCTCGGTCATATTTTTGTACGTAATAAAGGTCAGAAGGAAAGAAATGGACCCGCTCCTGTTATTGACTAGTCACTGTCAAATGTATTTTGTTTATGGAATATGTAAACCAGAGCTATGTTCCATTATACTCCAAACCTGCAGGTGGCAGTATTGTGAATTTTGGCGTCTAGTCAACCATTTCTTTGGCAGGAAGGAGAAGCCCCGCGCATGCGTGACTGCACAAAAAAGGACCATCCAAACCTGACCGACATCTACAGTATATTACTTTCAAGTTATCCTACCTAAAGTAGTTTGAAATGTAATGTATTTGCCTTTATCTTTGATATACCTTACAAAAGGCGGTCATTTTACATTACAGTATTTGTGTGATCTCTAGTGCAAATTCGTTGTTCTTCTGTGGTAGTTTGTTTGCAATATTTCGCATGTAGCTGACGGGAAGTGAAAATGTTATAATATTTCTCCCTTTACGATATTTTCATCAATTAGCCAAGGAAATATGTATTTTTAACCACTGCGTTCCCCGTTTAATGTTTTTGAAAATCACGGTCGATTAATGTGAGAAATGTACTTGCACCGGGGCTTTTTCTGGTAGTAAGCGTCCCACTGGAAGGTTCTGCTGTGAGTCTGGTATGTTGCTTTTGTTTCTCAAACCATAGCTACATTCATTTTATCTGCTCCCCACAGGAGAATTGTATGTTTAACAATTGCAATGTGCGTTTTATTAATAGGGTAACAGTCTTCGATTAACAACCATCAGCTCTTTAAAAAATACATTTTTTTAACCTGCTTTTGTGTATCCCCACAATGTCTCAGTCAGATAGGTGTTGCATTTGTGGGGTGAGGTTTGTGAGGGGGCCCAAGGGGTACAACAGGAGGAAGGTCACAACGCTGACCAGCCCCAAAACCTTCCGGCTAGTCTTTGACATCACTCCTGATGACTCTTCCTTCCTCTGCTTGATCTGTCTTGGCGTGCTCAGAAGGAAAACCATGCAGAATGGGAAGCTTTGGACAACCGAACACCAACCAAAAGTTGGCAGACCACGAAAGACTAGGGCCGAAATACCAAGCTCATCTACACCATTATCAAACCAAACTCCAAATCAGATTGATTCCACAACATTATCCAATCAAACTCCAATTATAACCAACCCATCCTCATTATCCAAAGAAGAGTGCATTGCTTCAAAAAAAAAAAAACGGAGGCCAGTTCGTCAGTGGGACGGGGAGAAATGGACCACCATGACTTCTCGTTCCCCAGAATCCCATTCAACGACCATCACACGACCTCAAACGCCTACAGCCCCAACCACACACTCCTCTTCAACACCATCAAATCAAGTAAATTCCTCAACGTTATCAAGTCATACTTCAAATCAGATCAGTTCTCTGTTCTCCACTGGAGAGCGGAAAACAAAAAGCTGTCCGAAGGCGCCTCGATCTACAACACACTCCACACTCCTGTCTCCGTTCCCCATTGAAGAAGGTATAAGGCCCAAGAAGAAGAAGCTCCCTGTCTCCAAGACTAAGCAGAGCTATGGATTCGGCCCCCATGCCAAGGCCCTGTATTACATGCACAGCCACCAGCACCTGAAGGCCTTCAGGTCCCTGATGAAGACCAAAGCTAGAGAAGCCATGACCCTTTTCCTCGCCGAGGTCATCGCCCAGGAGGTAATTGTTCTTTTAACATAATTCATTTGAAGAATGTATTTGTTTATAGGCTACCGGCAGTTTATGGCTAATCAGGTGTGAGTGTATCGTTGTTGAAGATAAATGTGTTTGACAAGGAAATGTATGTGTCCGTCTGTCTGATTTACCAGAGTAAGGTATTGATGAAGGACCAACGTGGGCCATTGCGTCAGCCGCTGACTGAGGCGAGTGTGAGTGGGTTTTCCTGGGACGCGGTTCTAGCGTGGGGGGATGAAAAGGCCCCTATGACCCTGGCCTGTCTTAGGGCCATGTTCCCCAAACCCAACACCATCAGGACACAGGTTATGATGGGAGCGAGGAAAACGAAACGGTGAGAGAACAAGAGATGATCAATTAAAAGTAATTGATTGTAGGCACTTTTCCAGATGATCAAAACATTTATATTGTGTGGGGGTCATAAGTTACCCAACTTTTATTTTATTTTTCCCATTTTAAGTTCTGTTTTGTACCTGTGTTCCACAGGGCTGAATTATGTGACTGCTGTTCATTATTAATGACTTGCCCTCTGTGTTCATGAAAGCATAAATTGGTTATAACATGTTCTCCGTTGATATCTTCTGAAGCCCGAGGACAGAAGAGGAGGCAGGGGATGTGGTCAGCCAGAGGGCGGGGCTTATCCTGGCCATCGTCCTCTACACCTCCATGCAGAAGTGTAACTTCATCCAGGCCTCACTGGGGGTCGAGTTCTGGAAACAGGGCTGTCCTCTCAGCGTGTTAAAAGCCCTCAATGCCCTGGGGCTGTGTCCCAGTGCGGCCTCCACCAGGAGACACGCAGAGAGCCTGACAACCGGCTTTGATCCACCTCAGGAGGACCGCACAGAGGGGGTGGTGGTGGTGGAGGAGCCTGAGGTAAGTTCTACTCCCTCAGGAGAAAAAGTATTCTGTTTGTTTACATTTGTATGTCTCTTGGTGTCTGTGTATTAAATGAGCTTTGAAAAGAATTACCCCTTGGTTTGTTCTGGTGTGGTTCTAATTCATTTGTGGTCCCTGCAGGACTCCTTTTGTCGATCTGAGGATGAGAATCAGACTCTGAGTTGTTCTGAAGAGTATTCCAGTTCCACCCCAACCCGCTCTCTGAACTGGTTCTCGGACCAATCCCACTCCCCAGCACACTCCATAGACAGGTAAGAACCATTTCCTGGAGGGAGGGGTTTCTAGTAGTGTAGTTGCTCAAAATTAGCAGTCCGTAGCTACTATTTTGGTTACCACAAAGTCTATCCATAAAACTACCTCGCACAGAAAGGTGGGATTAACTGGAGCTAATTTTGAGATTCTCATCTATTTATCTCCTCCATCTATGTGCACTCAGGTCCTGGTCCGATCTGAGTTCCAGACCTGACTCCCGATCTCGCTCCAGGTGAGTGAGAGTCTGTGTTTTTGATGTGTGTGCGTTTGTGTTTGATGATGATCCCTCTCTCCTTGTGCCCCCTGACCTTTGCCCTCTTGTGTCCAATGCAGGAAAGACGACTTCCAAGGCCCGACTCAGAGGCTTATCTCCCGGGAGTACCAGAATCTGATCAAAGAACATGGCTACCACAAAGTCCAAAAGTAAGTTATAGAGATGTGATCCTCTATGGACCTTTAGTAATCAATCTGAAATTTGGGTTGAGGACCTGTGTATACAGGTTTTCACTTCAACCATTTGCTCTTATCTCAAGGCTATAACCTACTAATGTCTTCCTGTCCCTCTCATGCCTTCACAGACCTACATTGAGTCGATGGACGAAGAACAGTGAGGACAAAAGGGAGGCAAAGGAAAAACCTGCTCAAAACCCCAAGAGAAGGACTATGACGAAAAAGATACCTGCTCAATCGCCTCAAGTAATAAACGCAACAGGCGCTCACCATTCAGACATGGAGACTTCTCAAGTAAGTGAGGCAAACATAGAAGTCATTCAAATGTCTCAAGTAGACAACACACACATGGAACCCGTTCAACTCAGCGATTCAAACAAGTACCGTGCTCATATCAATGAGACAAATGTAGAACTTGCTCAAATGTCCGTAATGAGCGAGACAAACATGGAACTAATGAAAATGCCCAAAAGAGGCAGGCCAAGGAAGGAACTTGCTCAAGTAAGCAAAACAAACATAGAACACACTCAAACTCCCCAAATAACCGACACACACTTGGAACCTGCTCACAAGCTCAGAAGTCCAAGGAAGAAACCTGTCCAAACGCTCCAAGTAACTGACACACAAAACAAACCCATTCAAGTAAGCAATACAGACATGAAACTTGCTGAGTATGTTGTACAGGCCAAGAATGGGAGGCCAAAGAAGGGATTCGTTCAAATTCCACAATTAACCGACACTTGCATGGAACCAATTCCGCTAAGTGAGGTAAACGTGGACACCACTTTAATGCTCGGAAGTATGAGATCAAGGAAGAGACCCAGACGAGTTACCCAAGTATCCGGCACAGACCAAGAACAAACTAAAATGGCCAAAATAACCAAAACGAACAAGGAACCCTCCGAAACGCTTCAAAAAATGGACACACACATGAAACTTGCTGTAACATCTAAAAGAGGGAGGACAAGGAAGGGACCAATTGAAAAGTCCCAAGAAACCGACTTACACACCGGTTCAATGCCTCAAGTTAGTAAACCAAATCAGCAACGTGTCGAAGGACGTGAAATAAATAAGGAACCTGCTGAGCCAAAAAGACTCACTGGAAAGCGTAAAGTAAATCGGACAAAGAAAGAACCTGCAAAGACACCTGAAGAACTAGCTCAAATGGAATTAATTCCAAAGCGCAAAAGAGGCAGGCCAAGGAAAGAACTTGCTCAAGTAAGCAACACAAGCAAGGAAACCCCTTCAATGCCCAAAATAAACAACACCGGCAAAGAACCTGCTCTTACCCGGGAAATAAAAATTATTGTCAATAGAATGGAAAGCTGTAGTGCTGCTGAAATGCCCCAAATACATGAGATGAACAATCAACCTGTTCAAGTTAGTGAGGAAAACTTTGAACCTGTTCAAAGACCGAGAGGGAGGTCAATGGAGGGACTCGTTCAAATGCCCCAAGTAAGCTGCACGGACATGGAACCTGGTAAGTTAGGCAGGAACATCACTTCAACGCCAAAAACGACTGACAAAGAACCCGTTCAAAGGCCTAAAGGAAAAGAAACAAATGCAGAACTTGCTCAAACGTCTCAGATAATGGAAAAGATAAAGGAACACATTCAAGTAACCAACACACATAAGGAAACCGCTTCCGTGCCCAAAATAAGCTGCACAGACATGGAACTTGCTAAAATGTACAAAATGAGTGACTTTCAGACCCGGGTAATAAGAATAGTTGACACTAGGATGAGGGCAAACAAAGATTCTGTTTCAGTGCCTCAAGTACACCAGACAAACCAGGACCCTGAACCTGCTGCAACACCTGAAATAAGCTACACAAACAAACAACCCAAGCGAGTGAGAATAGTTGTTAACAGGAGGATAGCAGCAGACATCTGTAGTCCAACCCGGAAAGGCCTGGAGTGTCTGGCTGAAGTAGCTGCTAAATGTACTCCATTAGATATTAAATCTGCTGAAGAGAATGGCTAGATAGGTAGATGCGTGTTACTTCTCAATATAACAAACTTCACAACATGACGTCTCAGAAGGAAAAAAAATTTAGTCAAAGGGTATAACCCTAACCAGAGGGGAATGGAGGGGTGGGGAATAGTCTGCCCCTGTCTTCTTCTGGATTACCGTTTTAATGTAGTTGTATGTACCAGGCCTTTGTCTTTGCATTTGTATGAGGTAGAGATGGTCATCCATATGTTGCTTTTTTTATTTAGTAAATAAAGAAAATGGTTTATATAAATGCTCTTTATATAAATGAATTCCTCACGTATGTGAATGAAATGAATTTTAACTTGAGAATGTGTTAGAACGCCACTTTCTTCTCCATTGTGTTTCTCAAAGATCTTACTGAAAAACGCTGACAATTGTCTTCTCCACCTTGTTCATTTGATATGTACATAATCCCAGCAACCTTCTTTTGTGTTTTTGTCATTGTGTCCACTGTGGATTTAGTGGATTTGTTAATCTTATCCCATTTTGTATTTAGTTGTTTTGACTGTACTTTTGTGGTTGTTGACAATGTATTAAAAATGTATGTTTTGTACAAAGGGAATTCCTGCACTCTTTGTAAGTCGCTCTGGATAAGAGCGTCTGCTAAATGATGTAAATGTCTTAGTATCCATGCTAATTTCAGGGTATTTGTTTTCATTACACTTACGAATGTCATTTGACTAAAAACAAAGAGTGTAAAGCAAAACAGATTTGCCCACTAATCTTTCAACTAGAAAATAAATAGTTAGAAAACAACTACGGCGTTTTTATTGACTCAGGGTTTTTCCTTTCATACCGTTTTGCTGTATACATTTTGTTTAAACATTTCAACTCTTGCAATAATATCCTGTGGTAATACTTGTGATAATTTTGTGTATATTACTGTTGTCTTATGTAAAAACGTAGCTCACAGAATAAAGTTTAATTGTATACATGGATAACAGTGCTTCATAAAACATATTTGAAACTAGAAAAACATGAACCAGTGACCTGGTCCATATCCCAGTAGCTAGTCCACTGCGCCATCAGGGGTAGGGACAACCTTAGTTTTTTCACATATTTAAAGCTGTTCAGTCGGTTACTCATTTAGAATGTTAGTAGATTGGGTAAGGTTGGGAAACAAAAGTTGAAATCCAGAAGGTGAATGTTGAACTTTTCTTGCACACATATCCAGATGATGCTGTGTACCATTTTGCGCAAAAACGCTGTCGGTGTGATCTAAGTGTAAAAGGCTTTTCTAATATTTGACTCTCGGCCTCGATCACACCTACAGCATCATGCGTTTCGTTACACCAGAAGTGCATTCATTTCCAATGGAACGTGGCGTTTGCCTTTCAGCATTCTGTGTGGTGCATATGTTGGATTTATCGAACGTATGCATCATTGTACTCCTTCCTAAATTTGAGTTATTCACTGCGTTAGCACACTCCGCCAACCCTGATGTTCTAGCAGTGTCTGAATCCTGGCTTAGGAAGGCCACCAAAAATTCAGAGATTTCCATTCCCAACTACAACATTTTCCATCTAGATAGAACTGCCAAAGGGGGTGAAGTTGCAATCTACTGTAGAGATAGCCTGCAGAGCTCTATCATACTATCCAGGTCTGTGCCAAACAGTTTGAGCTCCTACTTCTAAAAATAAGTCTCTCACTGTTGCTGCTTGCTACAGACCCCCCTCAGCCCCCAGCTGTGCCCTGGACACCATATGTGAATTGATTGCCCCCCATCTATCTTCAGAGTTCATACTGCTTGGTGACCTAAACTGGGATATGCTTAACACCCCGGTCATCCTACAATCCAAACTAGATGCCCTCAATCTCACACAAATTATCAAGGAACCTACCAGGTACAACCCTAAATCCGTAAACATGGGCACCCTCATAGATATCATCCTGACTAACTTACCCTCTAAATACACCTCCGCTGTCTTCAACCAGGATCTCAGCGATCACTGCCTTATTGCCTGCGTCCGTAACGGGTCCGCGGTCAAACGACCACCCCTCATCACTGTCAAACGCTCCCTAAAACACTTTAGCGAGCAGGCCTTCCTAATTGACCTGGCCCAGGTATCCTGGATGGATATTGATCTCCAGTAGAGGATGCCTGGTTGTTCTTTAAAAGTGCTTTCCTCTCAATCTTAAATAAGCATGCCCCATTCAATAAATTAAGAACTAAGAACAGATATAGCCCCTGGTTCTCCTCAGACTTGACTGCTCTTGACCAGCACAAAAACATCCTGTGGCGTACTGCATTAGCATCGAACAGCCCCCGCGATATGCAACTTTTCAGGGAAGTTAGGAACCAATATACACAAGCAGTTAGGAAAGCAAAGGCTAGCTTTTTCAAACAGAAATGTGCATCCTGTAGCACTAACACCAAAACGTTTTGGGACACTGTAAAGTCGATGGAGAATAAGAGCACCTCCTCCCAGCTGCCCACTGCACTGAGGCTAGGAAACACTATCACCACCGATAAATCTACAATAATCGAGAATTTCAACAAGCATTTTGCTACTACCACTAGTAGTGGCACCTCAGCCAATCTCTGAAGCTGGAGACTCTTATCTCCCTCACTAACTTTAAGCATCAGTTGTCAGAGCACCTTACCTATCACTGCACCTGTACACAGCCCATCTGAAATTAGCCCACCCAACTACCTCATCCCCATATTGTTATTTATTTTGCTCATTTGCACCCCAGTATCTCTATTTGCACATAATCTCTTGCACATCTATCATTCCAGTGTTAATACTAAATTTTAATTATTTTGCACTATGGCCTATTTATTGCCTTACCTCCATAACTTGCTACATTTGCACACACTGTATATATATTTTCTGTTGTATTTTTGACTTTGTTTTGTTTACCCCATATGTAACTCTGTGTTGTTGTTTTTTTATCGCACTGCTTTGCTTTATCTTGGCCAGGTCGCAGTTGTAAATGAGAACTTGTTCTCAACTGGTTTACCTGGTTAAATAAAAATTGTATGCGTGGAAGCTTGACAGAAATGGTAGCAGAAGCTGAATGTTGAACTTTTGTTGCACACATCCAGATGACGCTGCACACCATTTTGCACAAGACGATGTCGGTGTGATCGCCTCGATCAGTCCAACAGCTTCATTGGGTTTTGGTACAGCAGAAGTACATTCATTTCAAATGGAATGCTGTGTTTTCAGCAGTGCGTTCTGTGTGGTGTATATCCAACGTAAGCATCAAATTGTATGCATAGACTTGACAGAAATAGTAGCAAAAGGTGAATTGTGAATTTATGTTGCACACATTCAGTAAAAATGTTTGACTGCAGATTTTATTAAGCAGCATTAATGCAATGATGCTGTCGGTCTGATCGAGGCGTCACCTGTTGCTCTAACACCTCGATCACACCAACTGTGTTTTTACGCAAATTCACCTTCTGATACTATTTCTGTCAAGCAGTCTACGCATACAGCATACGTTCGATAAATCCAACGTATGTCGTCCCACACAGAATGCACTGGTGCACCAAAATGCAATGAGGCTGAGCTCCATCCCACTGATAGTTGTGCTAGAAAACAGATCGGCCGGGATTCAATCCAAGGCGTGTTACACAGAAGAGCAGCACACAGGACAGCCAACAATGCACCTTTTACAGGCATTTTTCCTGCTGTTTGCGGAGATTGCATTCAGGGTAAACACTGCCCATGTTGGGTCAAGCGTAAATTACCTAAAAGTCTGTTCTAATGTGCTGCTCTATAATGGCAGGGGTTCAATCCAAATGAGTGCTATAGAGCAACTAGTCGAAGTTGACTTTAAGGTATTTTATGATTGATTAGACGTGTGCTGTGTTTACACTGAATGCAATATATGCAAATATTGGGGGAAATGCCTGTAAAAGCTGCATTGTTGGCTGTCCAGTGTGCTGCACTATGAATTGAATCCAGGCCTTAGAACACCCTCCCCACCAGGATTTGAACCAGGGACCTACCACATGGAAAGGCGTATGTCCTCCATCCACCTTCAACCTACTTCCACTAAGGCGTTTCTTGATTTCACTCATCTGTACACCAGTCACTAAGCTTTGCCCACTGATTGTTAGGAAGAAATCGCCAACGTGATTTGAACCAGTAACCTGCTGCATGGCAACCTGATTCTGGGTGTACACATTTTGCATCTGGGGGCAGCTCGGTTCTTGCCTGAATTTGCACTCAAGTGGCATACCCTAAATGGCCCTGTCAGTACAGATGTAGGATTTAAATGTTAGCCAGTTTGCTACAGCAGGAAAATAATCCAGCAGCAACAGGAAATGTGAATTATATGGATTATAATTAATGGACATTTTGGTAGGGGTTGATAGATTTTTCATAAGGGAAAATCAAGTCTGAAATTTCAAAGTGTAAATTACAAACTTCAGAAGCCTTTTTAAACCTCAAATACACCAAGTTTTAAATTTCCTGCAACAGGGTGATCAAATTAAGAACCCACATCTGTACAGCGATTAGATCTTAAAACTCCACCATTGCTGTTTAAGTAGTTTAGACATCTTGGACCCAGTCACTGTAAGCACCCATTGAGAAAACTTTCATCCAACCAATTACATTGGAACAACGGCAGCTCTTCCTCGAGGAAGGTGATATCTAGTCAGTTGCACATCTGAATGCATTCAACCAAAATGTGTCTTCAGCATTTAACCCAACCCCTCTGAATCAGAGGTGCGGGTGGCTGCCTTAAATCGACGTCCGGGGAGCAGTTGTTGTTGGGGGTTAACTGCCTGTCATACCACTTTTTATAATAATGGGATGCAATGCAAACATGGTCATTCTTGAATAAAAATAATAATATATGATCTCAATAACTCCCTTTTTCCTTTGCTGGGGTCCTGTGGATGTGTGGGCCATAAATATAGTGCCATCATTCTAAACATTTATCTTAGCCTTTTGTTTATGTTTGTAACAAGACCTTTCTCTGTAGTAAGAGGTTTACTAATTCCTATAGCCTTACATATTTTTCACTGAATGTGCAACAGTTTGCCACACACAAAGTACAGGAGACATGAAAAAAGTATTGACGGACAAAAAACTTGAAAATATGCAGTTTTATTATTGCTTGGAATACTGCAGACTTAAAATCAAGGTACACCCATACACACAGCACTGAACTAGGGTAGAGCTTCTAGCTCTTGGCTCTTCTTCCCAACATACAGCAGGAAGAAGTTACCCCTAACCACTGATAAAGGGTGAGTTATTTTTTTTAAATCAACCTAATGGTTAAGGTTAGGTTTGGGGGTAAGGTAATCAGATCCTAGATCTGGATTTACCTAGAGCCCTCTCCCCTAGAGCCTATCATGCACTAAATATCACTGTACTTCAACACATCTACCCATTAAAAAGGAGCCTGGTGATACAAAATAGAGATCAGATGGATTAAACAGGGTTCTCCCCAAAGAATGTAAGAGGAGTGCTGCGCCACCTTGTGGACTCGCTGCCCACTATGTAAAAAAAAGACATATGTTGTTACTTTATTTGTTATAATTTAAGGCCATTTTGCTGTAGATTGCAGGAAATGGCAGTTACAGGTGTTCGCTGTACTCAGCAGCACCACCTTGAAAAATCCCGGGGAGAACCCTGGATTAACAAATCGACAGCTTCTCTAAACACAACGGGCAAGGTTGACAGAAAGAAGCTCATGTACAGAAATCCACCCACTGAACAAATGTTACTAAAAGAAACAAAAAATATGACTTTATCAAGTTCACAATTACATCCTTTACCATTTCCCTAACTTCCCCCTACCCCAGATATGCACCCCACCCCTGGCCCTAACCCAACACCCACCCCACCCTCCATCCACCCCACCCCTGGCCCTAACCCCACATCCACCCCCCCTGGCCCTAACCCTGTCCTACATTCACCCCACAAAAAGTATCATATTGTTCCTCTTCTCCCTCTGCTCAGTAGTGGCCTGTGGAGACAGGAGGGAGACATTTAGACATTCAGGTCCAACCGCTGCGTCACTAGTAGATTAGCCGTGAAGTGAACCATGTTAAGCGGTGCTAAGTCTGGTTGACTTACGTGGGGAGTAAGATCGCGACCGTGAGCGAGACCGGTAGGCCCCTCGGCTGTAGTACGGGGACGGAGACCTGCGTCTGGAGAGAACACACAATAAGCCTCCACCAACCAACCGCCACGGTTCTGCTTAGCAACCACTAACTATAAGATCCAGGCCAGGTGTCTCACCTGTAGGACCTGTAGCACTCTCGGTCTTCATAGCGATCGTAGCCGCGGTCGTAGCCTCTGTCGTAACCACGGTCACCGCCGCGGTCGCAATCCCTCGAGCTACGGCGAGATGAGCTTGAGCTGGGGCCGCCACTTCCTCCTCCACCACCACCACCACCGCCTCCGCTGCTGCTGCCGCCACCACCGCCACTTGAAAACACACACGGTCAGAGGTTAGAGGATTCACTGAATGTAGAACGTGTGTGCATCACGTGGGCCATCCCAGATCTGTGAGTCTAAGAGAGTGTCACTCACTATGTGGGCCGTCCCATGTATATCCCAGGGGTAGGAGTGTGTGGTCGTTTGGTGATGGAGAAATCCACCCTGATCCTCCGTCCATCCAACTCCATTCCATTAGCTCTCTCCTTAGCCTGAAACCAAGAAAGGGAGGGTGGAGGAGAGGGAAATAGACGTTTAGAGAAGAGTATTTCCCCTTCAACACCATGCTCACTCAAAAGTTCTGATTCTTCTCTGTTCTTCCCCTGCAATATAACCATCCTCCTTCCCTGTATTCCTACCTCATTGGCGTCCTCTCGGACTTCGAAGTAGACGAAGGCGAAGCCGCGGGAGCGTCGTGACTGCTGGTCGTAGACGATGCTGACATCAGCCAGGGGGCCGTACTTGGAGAACACATCTCTCAGGTCTCTCTCTGTGGTGTACAGGCTCAGACCAAACACACCCAGGCAGCAGTTAGGGTCCGGGTTGGCCTATAGAGGAGGATTGTGAGAAGGATAGAAGTTATGTGTGGGGTTTGCCGAAGAGAGTCTCGTCTCCAGAGGTGTGTGTGTACGTACCCGGTTGCCAATGTGCCTGCGGCGGTTGGACATGGGGGAGTGGCTGTGGCTCCGACGGCGGCGGTATTCCCCGCTTCGGGAACGGCTACGGGAACGACGGCGGTGGGAACGGGAGCGAGAGCGGGAATAATGCCTGCGGGAGCTTCTGTGGGAACGAGACCTGGGGAAAATAAAATAAAAGACATGTTAAAAACATTTAAAGCAGGGTTACCAACTGGTGGCTGATTTTATTTGCCCCCCCCAAGTAAAAATAAAGTGTTTTTTTATTATTGTAATGTTTTATTGTTGAACATAAGACTGTAAAAACACCAGCACATCAGCTCCAAGTGATTTTTATTTTGGAAATCTGTTCCAAAGTATTCCCACACATAATAGAGGTATACGTGATCGTATAGAAATGTATACAAATTATTTGTAATTATGTTCCGGCCCCCTGACCATCCGCTCAAGAAAGAAAAATCAGCCCACGGCAGAATCTAGCGGATGATCCCTGATTTAAAGAGTTTAGAAACAAAAATAACATGAATAAACCCATTACACACAAAAAATACGAGCTCTTTATGTGGACCTGAACAAAAATACACACTACACTACCCAGCAGCTCCTAAAGGAGTCACCACAAAACTCAAAGCCTCCTTGGAGTAGGGGTTCTTACCTGGACTTGGAGCGGGATCGGGAGTGGGACTTAGACCGGGAGTGTCTGGAGCCATCTTTGGAGCGGGCTGGGGAATGGGCCGGAGAGCGGCTGGCAGACTTCCCAGAACCCCTTGGGCTCACACTCCTGGAAGCGGACCGCGAGTCCTGAACGGGCCAGATACACATAAACACAGGTCAGAATCAAAACACAAACGGTCAGGATAGAGAGAGAGGAGGTACAGAAGGAACCTCGCTCAAACCTGCTACAGGCCCCTCATATTTGAGCCCCAGTAGTTTAAGAAAAAAATAACATTTCATTAAAGACAGGTATTTGTGGTAACTAGATCTGCCTGTTACAGGCGACCAGAGGAAATCATATAGGCTTAAAGTAGAGGTGTTAATCTAGTTTAATCTTAACACAGTTCTATGATGAGCGGATTGTTCTCTTACACTCTAGGCAGCGTAGCAGAGTTTAACCTTGCGTGTTGAGGACTAGGTAATGTGTCTGAGATGGAGGAACAGTTGGCATGCATGCTTAAGAAGTGTTTCTCACTCCATCCCTCAGGGGGACCCCAACTGTTGCACATTTCCGTTTTAGTACACCTGATTCAATTTGAGAAAGAGCTAGAGAATTTGTTGAATCAGGTGTACTAGTGGTGGAATAGAACAACCCGGTGTAATGACTGGGGATCCTTGAGGGATGGCTTGGGAAACACTGCTTTAGAAAACAGAAGGAGAGAGAAATAGGATTGTAGTAATAATAACATAGCAGGCTATAGGGAATTAACCATACCCCCGAACACTTCTCATAACTTCATCACTTCTTTAACTTCATAACTTCAAAACAACCATTTCTTTTCTTCTTTCTTCCGTTTCACACCATTTCTGACTTCATTTTTCTCTCCTCTTCCCCCACTTCCTTCCTCCCATTACATCACTACCAGTGGACAGCGCGGCCGCTCGCTTCTGCCAGCTTCATTTTACATTAGCATGCATCAACACCATCAGCTTCATCAAATATGCCCTTTAACAACTTCAAACTTCATATCTGAAACTTCTTCCGCCTTTTTGCTTCTTCCCAACTCAACCTTAACGAAAAACAGACAAGGATGATAAAAAGTGTTGGTTTTTTATAAGAGCTACAGAGGTCAAAATGTGCAAAAACCAGGCTCGTAACACTCAAATCAGACTAAATAAGTTGTCTCACCTGAAAAGCATTAAATCAAAGCAAGGTTAAGGAAATATATATATATATTGATTTCTCTGAAATGCACAACATCAGAATATGATGAATGAAGACTAGAAAAGTTATAAAATCATGGTGTTCTTTAATCCTAGCCCGAGGGTCACACAAGGAGTGCAGGCTTTTGTTCCAGCCCAGTACTAGCACACCTGGTTCATCAAGCCCTTGGACCAAGATTGAAGAACTGCTATAGTAAATAAGAGTAAGGGTTTAAAGTAAGTTAGTTACTTCTTTCAATGCCCCACTCAGTATAACATTTGTTAATGTGTGATATATAAAAAAAATGCTTTTGCAGAAGGATCATTTCAGTGCAACTACATATAGGACTAACAACTTTAGAAAAGACACAGTACTCTTACATGGGTTGTGCCATGTTGAAGAGCTTGATACATTCTAACTGGCTAATGAATAGCTACAGACTGTACGCCAGATAATGTGATATAACCCAAGATTATTGGTGTCCATTACTGGTCATGAGAGAAAAGCCCCATACAAACCACCACCATAGATTTTTCAACTAACCAGTTCTTGTGATACTTTCTTCGTTCTCGAGTCAGTGGAAAAAGTATCGCCAAGAACAGGTTAATTGACCATGGCCATAATGGCATTCTATTCACTCCAATCATGCTAAATTCTCTGAGTAAATAGTCTAAGTTGTGAACGATATATAGTAGAAACATAGGGTTTGGACTATTGATGCAATTCTCTATTGAATTAATATATTTTTATAAACATTGAATGAAATAATTGTATGTGTGTACACCCTAAATAATGAATAAAAATGTGCTTTATTTAAAGACATTGTCAGCTATGATATGGTCATTATTTGAACTGGCTAGCCAGCTAGCTAACATGCTAGAAACTAACAAAAACCTTGTTTAGACAGTTGCTTATAGTTGCCTGGTTTGCTAGATTGAAATATAATGTATACATTTTTATACAGATGGGTTTACTGGTGTTGAAATACAGCAGTTATGATTTTTTGGACCACCAGGCAGCTGATGTCATGCAGCCTGTCATTTTTGTGTTTATACTTTTTCATAATGACAACAAGTTTGATGTCAGACTACAATAGGATGTTCATGATGTCACTACAACAACTGTCTACAGATATGTCGATAGACACATTTTACACCATAGTTGCGCACGCGTCAGTTTTGTCGCTAAACAACCAACCCGTCTATTGGTGTCTATGGGAGACACCCATTTAAGTAGACCAGAACTGACATTTTTGCCTGTGGTAAACGGCCCGAGTGAACCATCATTTATCCACCACTTTTTGTTATATCACATTATCTGGCGTACAATCTGTAGTTAACTAAGTGAGACTGCGGCAGTAAGTGAGGACGAAGTTAAACGTTCTAGTTATTTATAGATTACATTCACCTGCAATGATGAGATCATTACATTGTTAGTAAATGTACATTGGCATAGGTTTCTCGCCAGCAGTCTCAGTAGACTCGTAAAATCTAAATGTTCTTGACGTGAACTACTAGCTACAACAGCTGCAAACCACTTGGCCTGATTGGGCTAACAAATATGCTAGCTTTAAGTTGCAAAATATACTGAATAAAAAGACGCCAATGTTAACATAAATGGGTAAATGGACATTACATTTGAAAATATAAACGGTACAAATTAATACTGGCTGCCTGAATAAATCCATACAGTCGATGCAAATCAATGTTCTTAGCTACAGCATGGTTGTGCTAACTAACGTTAGCCGCCTAGTCTAGGGAAAATGGCGTCGTTGAGTCTGCTCATTTTAGAGCAAGAATAGATCTTCGGTAGTTCGTAGTTGATTATACGCACCCGCTCGCCAAAATCCTTCCCGTTGTCGCTCATATCTTGTTGATAGAAACTTAAAGGATAGATAATTAACAAATGTATTTAGTTAGCTAGCTAATAATATGTTCTCAAGTGAAGCGAAACACTGCTACTCGCCTCCTTTTCTTTAGCGCCGCATTCACTGACGCATGAGCGCTTCAAAAGCGGATGTGACGCATGTACAACCACAGTGAGTAGAATGAAAAGTCCAAACCAGAGAGGAAGCACCTGTTGGAAGAGAGTGGCCCAATTTTGCGGAAAACCGGTCTCCCTCCAGCATGTGGCGTTTTTTTCGTTGTTTCGCCCACCAAGCAAGGAGTTTTTGTATGGAGGTCAATGAGTGTCGAATGTGGTCAACAAAAAAATGAATGGCTTATTTGTTACCTGAGGTCTATTTGATCGAATATAAGTTTGGTAATGATTAAGTTGTTACGAGTGTACTGATATAAGTAGGACACGTGACATTCCAGCAACTTTGAGAAAAAACACTTTATATCGGAGATGGCTATCCATATTCATGTTATGAGGCTTGTAGCATATATCTGTCCATTGAATACCGGCGGTTGACGTCAACAACCCTCATCAAATTTTCAAAAAATGGATTACACAATAATGAGATGTCTCCACCAATCCAAAGAAAGACGGGAGCTAGACAGACCGCCGTGCCGCTTTGTGGACAACGACTCCCATTGTCATGGCAGAGAGACGTGTATATCCATTATCTTGTATATCCATAATCTTTGGTAGGGACGGCCCAAGGCTCCCGGATAGCACTAAACGTGTTGATCCAGTGATAAACTATACACAATAAATAATTCAACAACAAAAATATTTACAATGTTTTTATACAAAATGTTTAGTTTTTCAGGTTTTCAGTCCCAAGTCCTTGCATTTACCAGGGGGTCAAACTAAGAAAATACGTTTGAATACACTTAAAACTGATACCAACGTACCACAACTGACCATGGTCTTAACCAGTAGAGAACAACCTCTGTTTGAGATACTGTATGTCTACATTTGTTTTCTATTAAAAAGTATCTATGTACAACTCTTGATTCTGAAATCTAACTTTGTTTCATGAAACATTCACCAACATAAGTTTTCAAAAGAAAAACAACAAATAAAGAGAAACCATACTGAGTCCATAATACGTATATAGGTTATAGGTTAAGAACTTTTGTGAAAGAGCACAGTTTGAAAGATATGGCATATAGAAGCAAACCGAATGGACATCATAAAAATGATCGGAGAGGTTGAGGGTAGAGGAAGTTCAGGAGTAAAAACAAACAAAATAGAACTATTGTAAAATTGACTGTGTCCATAAAATGTATATAGTATGTATGAGCTGGAAGTAGAGGCCTAAGCGTTGTTGTTCACTAGTTTGCTCCAATTAGGGGAGGGGTAGTAGTGTTAGAAAGTAATAAAGGTAAATATATTTTTTTAAAGGATATGTATATACAATTGAAGTCAGAAGTTTACATACACTTAGGCTGGAGTCATTAAAACTTGTTTTTCAACCACTCCACAAATTTCTCGTTAACAAACTATAGTTTTGACAAGTCGGTTAGGACATCTACTTTGTGCATGACACAAGTAATTTTTCCAACAATTGTTTACAGACAGATTATTTCACTTATAATTCACTGTATCACAATTACAGTGGGTCAGGGTTTACATACACTAAGTTGACTGTGCATTTAAACAGCTTGGAAAATTCCAGAAAATGATGTCATGGCTTTAGAAGCTTCTGATAGGCTAATTGACATCATTTGAGTCAATTGAAGGTGTACCTGTGGATGTATTTCAAGGCCTACCTTCAAACTCAGTGCCTCTTTGCTTGACATCATGGGAAAATCTAAATAAATCAGCCAAGACCTCAGAAAAAACATTGTAGACCACCACAAGTCTGGTTCATCCTTGGGAGCAATTTCCAAACGCCTGAAGGTACCACGTTCATCTGTACAAACAATAGTACGCAAGTATAAACACCATGGGACCACGCAGCCGTCATACCGCTCAGGAAGGAGACGCGTTCTGTCTCCTAGAGATGAATGTACTTTGGTGCGAAAAGTGCAAATCAATCCCAGAACAACAGCAAAGGACCTTGTGAAGATGCTGGAGGAAACAGGTACAAATGTATCTATATCCACAGTAAAACGAGTCCTATATTGACATAACCTGAAAGGCCGCTCAGCAAAGAAGAAGCCACTGCTCAAAAAACGCCCATAAAAAAGTCAGACTACGGTTTGCAACTGCACATGGGGACATAGATTGTACTTTTTGGAGAAATGTCCTCTGGTCTGATGAAATAATGACCATCGTTATGTTTGAAGGAAAAAAGGGGTTCGCTTGCAAGCTGAAGAACACCATCCCAACCGTGAAGTAAGGGGGTGGCAGCATCATGCTGTGGGGGTGCTTTGCTGCAGGAGGGACTGGTGCACTTCACAAAATAGATGGCATCATGAGGAAGGAAAATGATGTGGATATATTGAAGCAACATCTCAAGACATCAATCAGGAAGTTAAAGCTTGGTCGCAAATGGGTCTTCCAAATAGACAATGACCCCAAGCATACTTCCAAAGTTGTGGCAAAATGGCTTAAGGACAACAAAGTCAAGGTATTGGAGTGGCCATCACAAAGCCCTGACCTCAATCCTATAGAAAATTTGTGGGCAGAACTGAAAAAGCGTGTGCGCGCAAGGAGGCCTACAAACCTGACTCAGTTACACCAGTTCTGTCAGGAGGAATGGGCCAAAATTCACCCAATTTATTGTGGGAAGCTTGTGGAAGGCTACCCAAAACGTATGACCCAAGTTAAACAATTTAAAGGCAATGCTACCAAATACTAATTGAGTGTATGTAAACTTCTGACCCACTGGGAATGTGATGAAAGAAATAAAAGCTTAAATAAATCATTCTCTCTACTATTATTCTGACATGTCACATTTTTAAAATAAAGTGGTGATCCTAACTGACATAAGACAGGGAATTTTTACTAGGATTAAATGTCAGGAATTGTGAAAAACAGAGTTTAATTGTATTAGGCTAAGGTGTATGTAAACTTCCGACTTCAACTGTATATGTATATATATGCATGCATGCATGTATGTATGTATGTATATATGTACAGTACCAGTCAAAAGTTTGGACACACCTACTCATTCCAGGGTTTTTCTTTATTTTTTTAACTATTTTCTACATTGTAGAATAATAGTGAAGACATCAAAACTATGAAATAACACATATGGAATCATGTAGTAACCAAAAGAGTGCTAAACAAATCAAAATATATTTCATATTTTATATTCTTCAAATAGCTTTGCCTTGATGACAGCTTTGCAAACACTTAAATTAGTAGGTGTGTCCAAACTTTTGACTGGTAGTGTAGGTATTTATATGTGTATGTATGTACGTACGTATTTGCAAAAAATATATATGGGGGATTGGAAGTGATGCAGACAATTACATTGATGGAAGTTACAATCTATCTGCAATATTAAAGCTGATTTACCCCCTAATAAAAAAATTGAAAAATAAAAAAATAATATATATATAAATATACAGTTGTGTGAAAAAGTGTTTGCCTCCTTCCTGATTTCTTATTTGTTTGAATGTTTGTCACACTTAAATGTTTCAGATCATCAAACAAATTTAAATATTACTCAAAGATAACTGTCACGCTCTGGTTCCGGGACTTGGTATTTTAGCCAGAGTGTGTTAAGTATTGTTGTGTTTGGGTTGGTTGGGTGGTTATTGGTTGTTTCTGTGTTTGGTTGAGTGACTCCCAATCAGTGGTAACGAGTGTCAGCTGTCGGCTCGTTATCTCTGATTGGGAGCCATATTTAAACTGTCATTGTTCACCTTGGGGTTGTGGGTTTTTGTTCATTGTTCAGTAGTTGTCACTGAGGACTTCACGATCGTGGTTTGTTTTGTATTCTCGTGTTGAATTATTAAAGTCAAGATGTTCACTCCCAACGCTGCGCTTTGGTCATACTTCTTAGGCGATCGTGACAGAAAAACCCACCACAACGAGACCAAGCAGCGTTTCCAGGAGTTGGATGACGAGTGGTGGAGACAGAAGAGCGAAGGTTGGGAGAGGACTATAGAGGCCTGGTCCACGGAGAGGAGAGACCCCCAGAAAATTTTTAGGGGGGGGCTCACGACGTCGGGGCAGCAGGAGTACGGGGTAGAGGAGTGCAGTAGGTTGACAGAAAAGGCCGCCAGGTTAAGGGGGCCACTGGTCACGAAGGGGAAGGAATGTGTGGAGGCACGGCGAGAGGTACTGGGGTGTGTTCCCAGTCCGGTCCGGCCCGTTCCTGATCCCTGCGTGGGGCCAGTGGTGTGTGTCCCCAGTACGGTCCGGCCTGTTCCTGCCATTCCCACCAAGTCAGTGGTGTGCGTCGCCAGCCCAGCCCGGCCTGTTCCTGCGCCCCGCACCAAGTCTGTGGTGCGTTTCGCCAGCCCAGCCCGGCCTGTCCCTGCTATACGCACCAAGCCTACGGGGTGCGTCGCCAGCCCAGCCCGGCCTGTTCCTGCGCCCCGCACCAAGTCTGTGGTGCGTTTCGCCAGCCCAGCCCGGCCTGTCCCTGCTCTACGCACCAAGCCTACGGGGTGCGTCGCCAGCCCAGCCCGGCCTGTCTCTGCTCTACGCACCAAGACTACGGTGTGCGTCGTCGGCCCAACTCGGACTGTTCCTGCCACTCGCACCAGGCTAAGGGGGCGAGTCGTCAACCTGGTTCAGCCTATTCCTGCTACTCGCACCAAGCCAGGGAGGCGAGTCGTCAACCTGAGGAGGTCCGTTCCGGCTCCACGTACCAAGCCGAGGGTGCGTATCGTCGGCCAGGTCCGGTCCGTTCCTGTCTCACGCGCCAAGCTAGGGGTGCGCGTCATCAGTTTGGATCCAGCCAGCTGGGTTGGATTGGACCGGGGCCATTACGGGGGGAGTTATGTAGGGTGGTGGTCAAGCCCGGAGCCGCCTCCGAGGAGCAACACCCACCCAGCCCTCCCCTATTTGGGTTTTTGAGGCGCGGTCGCAGTCCGCGCCTTTAGGGGGGGGTACTGTCACGCTCTGGTTCCGGGACTTGGTATTTTAGCCAGAGTGTGTTAAGTATTGTTGTGTTTGGGTTGGTTGGGTGGTTATTGGTTGTTTCTGTGTTTGGTTGAGTGACTCCCAATCAGTGGTAACGAGTGTCAGCTGTCGGCTCGTTATCTCTGATTGGGAGCCATATTTAAACTGTCATTGTTCACCTTGGGGTTGTGGGTTTTTGTTCATTGTTCAGTAGTTGTCACTGAGGACTTCACGATCGTGGTTTGTTTTGTATTCTCGTGTTGAATTATTAAAGTCAAGATGTTCACTCCCAACGCTGCGCTTTGGTCATACTTCTTAGGCGATCGTGACAATAACACAAGTAAACACAAAATGCAGTTTTGAAATGAAGATTGTTATTATCAAGGGAAAACAAAATCCAAACCCACATGGCCCTGTGTGAAAAAGTGATTGCCCCCTACAACCTAATAACTGGTTGGGCCACACTTAACAGCAACAACTGCAATCAAGTGTTTGCGATAACTTGCAATGAGTCTTTTACAGCGCTGTGGAGGAATTTTGGCCCACTCATCCTTGCATAATTGTTGTAATTCAGCCACATTGGAGGGTTTTCGAGCATGAACTGCCTTTTTAAGGTCATGCCACAGCATCTCAATAGGATTCAGGTCAGGACTTTGACTAGGCCACTCCAAAGTCTTCATTTTGTTTTTCTTCAGCCATTCAGAGGTGGACTTGCTGGTGTGTTTTGGATCATTGTCCTGCTGCAGAACCCAAGTTCGCTTCAGCTTGAGGTCACGAACTGATGGCCGGACATTCTCCTTCAGGATTTTTTGGTAGACAGCAGAATTCATGGTTCCATTTATCACAGCAAGTCTTCCAGGTCCTGAAGCAGCAAAACAGGCCCAGACCATCACACTACCACCACCATATTTTACTGTTGGTATGATGTTATTTTTCTGAAATGCGGTGTTACTTTTACGCCAGATGTAATGGGACACACCTTCCAAAAAGTTCAACTTTTGTCTCGTCAGTCCACAGAGTATTTCCCCAAAGGTCTTGGGGATCATCAAGATGTTTTCTGGCAAAAATGAGACGAGCCTTAATGTTATTTTTGCTCAGCAGTGGTTTTTGTCTTGGAACTCTGCCATGCAGGCCATTTTTGCCCAGTCTCTTTCTTATGGTGGAGTCATGAACACTGACCTTAACTGAGGCAAGTGAGGCCTGCAGCTCTTTGGATGTTGTTATGGGGTCTTTTGTGACCTCTTGGATGAGTCGTCGCTGCGCTCTTGGGGTAATTTTGGTCGGCCGGCCACTCCTGGGAAGGTTCACCACTGTTCCATGTTTTCGCTATTTGTGGATAATGGCTCTCACTGTGGTTCGCTGGAGTCCCAAAGCTTTAGAAATGGCTTTATAACCTTTTCCAGACTGATGGATCTCATTTGTTCCTGAATTTCTTTGGATCTCGGCACAATGTCTAGCTTTTGAGGATCTTTTGGTCTACTTCACTTTGTCAGGCAGGTCCTATTTAAGTGATTCCTTGATTGAGAACAGGTGTGGCAGTAATCAGGCCTGGGTGTGGCTAGAGGAATTGAACTCAGGTGTGATAAACCACAGTTGAGTTGTGTTATAACAGGGGGGGGCAAACACTTTTCACACAGGGCCATGTAGGTTTGGATTTTGTTTTCCCTTAATAATAACAACCTTCATATCAAAACTGCATTTTGTGTTTACTTGTGTTATCTTTGACTAATATTTAAATTTGTTTAAGTGTGACAAACATGCAAACAAATAACAAATCAGGAAGGGGGAAAACACTTTTTCACACCACTGTATATAAATCAATAAAGAGAAACAATTTCTTCAGCAACATTTCTGGTAAAAAAAAAGATTGAAACAGGAGTCTTTGTGTACTGCGCACTGGTGTGTGTGTGTGTAAGTAAGCGAGAGAGAACCCATTGGATGTCATAGAATCTTGTAGGTCAGAATGTCCGCTGCGTCCCATGTTTCAGTAGCCTCCATGTCCACTTCCCTTATTGGGAGAATTTGAGAGACGTCTTCGTTTGTGTCTGGTATTTGAGCAAATTCTTTGTTTGTGTCTGTATTTTGGGGAGTTTTGGCAGCTTTGTTTATCCTCCTCTTCTTGGGCTTGCGACTACAGTGTGGTTTCTTTGCCTGTTGTGTTTTGTGCTTCTGAGATGGTTCGTTGTTTGTTCTTTTTTGGGATGTTTGAGCAGGTTTCTTTTTTGTCTTCCCTTTTGGAGGCTTTGGTTGGTCTTCAGCAGGTGTTTTCCAATGGGCCAGCAAAGTCCTGAGGAGACATGGGGGAACAGTGAGACATGGGCAGACGTTTTTCCTGGTCAAGTCATGTGGTCAAGGAAAGACTCTGGGCACTACTCATGAGCAGGAACAACTCTGGGCCCTGCAAATGAGGAGGAGAGCAAAACATATTTGTTAGCTTATAAGAAGATGTCCAAAGACATCTGGAGGACTAGAGGATTACTAAACACCAAACACTGACTCACGTCTGTCCTCTGCAGTAGCCTCTGTCTTTGCACATCTTGTGGTATGCCCTTGAGGCATTGGTCAGATGCAGAACGTCATATGTCTTGGAGCCGTTTCTGCTGAATGGACACATGAGAGATTAGGGAAGGGATATCTGCTGCTACCTCGCTTACCAACTGAGGTGCATGAGGACAATGGAACTAAATACAATTGTTACATTTATTGTTAAAAGTAGAACCAACGCATTTCGGCTTTTGGCTTTCAGGGTTTTTACAGAATTAAAACTTTTATACATTTCATGAGAGGTTAGGAAAATGTTGGGTCATTCTAAACTCATATAGTTCATTTTTGCATTATACAGGCAAGGTTTTATATTGTTTAAAAGACACTCACGGCTTTGGTTGGTCAGAGGAGGTCCCGGGGTGGGGTCTGTGTCTGGTTGAGGGGGTTGTGGACTGGAGGTCTCAGGGGTTGGGGTTGGGGTCTGGTCTGTGTCTGGTTGAGGGGGTTGGGGTTGGGATCTGGTCTGTGTCTGATGGTTCAGTGGTGGAGGAAACTGCTCGTTTCCTTCCTCTGTCTGATTCCACTCTGCTCTCCACACCCTGGAACACACACACCATCACATCAACTACACTCATAACATTTAGTGTGTTTGTGTGTGCGCGTGTGTGTACACATACCCTGTTGCCGATGTGCCTGTTGCGGTTGGGGGAATGGCTGTGGCTCCGACGCAGACGGTTTGTGGGAACGGCGCCAAGAACGCCAGTGGTGGGAACGGGAGCGAGAGTGGGAGTAGTGCCTGCGGGAGCTTCTGTGGGAAAGAGTTCTGGGGCCTCATTTATCAAAGGTGCGTACGCACAAAAAACACTAAACCTTGTGCGCGCCAGTTTTCCCGCAAAGGTTGGTATTTATCACATTTGAACTTCACGGGAAAGTGTGTGTATCTCCACGCACAGCTCAGACCATGTGTACGCTCAACTTCTAGTGTTTGAAGAATGGTATTGCCAGCAAACATTGTTATTTGGGTTAAATGGAATCATTCATCATAATGTGAATGAAAACATAATGATAAAATTGCTGTGCAACAGGTGCACAACGTCATAGCCTATTTAATCCCAGAGCCTATACCAAGCCAGGAGCTAAAAACATAATCATCTGTCGATAAACAAAATATTGAACAGCAGTTTGTCTTTTGCATAGACTTGTGGGCTGTAGCATTTACTTTTAAATTGCTTGAATAGACAATCAATCTTGCAGAATGTGCAGCCAGTGTTTGGCACTCACATGCATGTTGAGTATGAAAAAGTCATTGCAAAAGATTGAAACATTCTGCCGACACCTACACAGAGTGTGATAACATTTGCCATTGCTCTTTCTTTAAGGAACTGTCATGGCCCAGTTCCAACATTTCCAAATCATTCAGCAAATGAGGTTGTTTTTGTTACCATAAAAGGTGAATGGAGGGCGTTTTCAAGGTGGGGTTTTAATGCTCATTCATGACCGCACAAATATAGTATGGCTCTGATTTATCAATGAAAACATGAGTATATGTTGCATGCAACAGTTTGATAAATCCCAATCATTTGTTATTTACGCACGGTTGATAAATGAGGCCCCTGGAGATGGACAACAAAAATTCAAATGTGTTGCGTTCACTCTGGTGGATTAATAGAAAATATCCAGTTTTTCTACCAATCAATGTTGGAAACATAGCTGACTCAAAACTCCAGAGAGCACTTCTCACCTGGAGTGGGGTCGAGAACGCTGGTGGTGGGAACGGGAATAGTGCCTGCGGGAACCAGACCTGAGGGGAAAGAAAACTATCACACACGCTAATCTGATCTAACATAACACGGAGATCAGTGCACCAGAGAACTGTTCTTACTTGGAGTGGGATCGGGAACGAGAACGGGAACGAGACCAGGACCTGAGGGCATAAAGAGAGAGAGAGAGAAAACGCACACCACACACTGATCTACAGTCATTCATTGTACATGGACTCAATCAGCATTGAGCTTTAGGGTAGCACGTTCAGCAGGGATGAAATAGAAGCAGGTGTTTTCACTACGCAGAATCTCCTGTTACCACAACTCCAGGAAGTGGTTCTCACCTCTTTATGGAGCTGGGGAGTGGGATTGGTCCAGGCCAGAGAGTGGGTCGGGGAAGAACTGTGAGACTCTTCAGAAGCACTCAGACTCTCCTCAGATCCACAAGAGGAGTCCTGCAGGGACAGACCACAGACTTATTAGAACCACAACCAGCAGGAATCTACTGTTGGTGACATGAAAACTTTGGAGTGAATTGTCCCTTTCATTTAGAATGGAAAGGGGCCCTGGTTTGACCTTACCTCATCTTCATCCTCTCCACTCTCCTCCATAATCCTCCCAGACTGGAGTCTCTCTGCTGCAGCTCTGGCAACATTTATGGAACTTGTCACCCCCAGGGCGTAGAGGGTTTTAAACATGCTTTTAGGACAGCCATGTCTCAAACTCCCATCCCAGAAAGGACAAAGTTACATGCAGACGCATTAGTCTTGAGGATAATAGCCAGCAGAAGCCCTATCCTCTGGTAGATGATATCCTTGCCCTCTGATGACATCCTGTTTTGGATAGAACATGACAGAACGTCAAATACAAAAAAATGATGCATACCCGTTCACAACTTTGATAAGCTCCCACTGTGATTTAGTAACCCTTTACACTCATACCTGTATACGGGTTGAATATGGCAGATTTGGGTCTGTCCTTCACAGCTCTGTATGGGTTTTGACTGACAGCCGTTTTGAACTTCAGCACCGCACGCGACAAGAAGTTGCCACCATCCCTCATGCTAATTGGGAACTTTTGCACATTTCTTGTTGTCTGAGTGAGGGAAATGCTGTTAATTAAGAGGACTCTATATTTTGAAAGATGAGATGTTGAGGATTATAATAAATACCGCTTTGATGTCATACAAGCAAACCAAACATCCAAACGTCCAAATGTGCACTTCACATTTCCATATCACAAAACTCATGTCATATACAGTATCAACGTTTATGATCACTATGTTTGATTTACAGTTACAAGAATGACATGGCGTCATACCCCGGGTTGTTCTGAACAGAATGAGCCTGTTTGTCTATTTAGAAGAAAATTATCCTCAGAACACGACCCTGAATGCACTCATGACTCCTTTCCATGCGCACCAACATTTATCTGAATTGCCCTGTGAAAGCCTAACACTGTAAGATCATATTCTATAACTTAGCTAGTCATGTTGGCAATAGAACAAGCTTTCCAGCTGACCTAGATTGCGATTTATAACGGGCCGTTTTTGGGTAAACAACAATACATAATTGTGTGATGGCGGAGATGCAGGGTTGTGTTCCAAACAAAACAACTACAAGTGCGCTTGCTCTAGTTCCTCAACGGCACAGCTAGGAGAGCTCAAAAAGCACCTTATAGTGAGGACATTGAAATGACTTGGGAACTGTGCACACTTTGGAGAGGTGTGTGGCAACTTGGTCCTCTTACTCAAATCCTTGTAATGTTTTTGTCTTATGTTGCACCTACACCACATTTTCCAGGAATATTCTTATCATATTACTGAATGTCTCCAGAATATGTTCAGATGTTGTTATCAACAAATGCAGCGAAAAGTACAGTAAATGTAAAATGCACAAAATCAACAGTGTAATGTTTGGATTCAGTCTTGTGTCAGGTGAATTGTTGTGACATCAATAAGGGATCATAGCTTTCACCTGGAATAACCTGGTCAGTCTATGTCATGGAAAGAGCGGGTGTTATTCATGTTTTGTATACTCAGTAAAACACAAGAAAATCAAATATTTGACTGCACTGGGCCTTTAAATATAAAATATAGGTATATTGTGTATTTAAAATATGTATATTAATTAATAGCTACAGTTTGTAAACAGAAATTAACACAACAAAGCCCTTTCTTTCCAAATGTGACACCAAAATGAATGCAGCGTTGCTGCAACTTTGCATTCACGTTGCATTATGAATTTTATGAGGCACATTGGGTTTCATACACACTTACCGGACCTTCTCAGGTTTGGTCAACAGTGCCCTCAGACAGCTTAGAATGCAAGAACTTCCTCCCAGGAGAACGATCTCACATTCTCAGCTGTCTTTGCTTGTCTCAACGGTCCCTCCCTGTCCTTCTCCAATGCCATTCTCTGTCAAAATAAGAATGATCAGTGCTTGCTAACTAGTTTGCCCCGTCTGGCCATGTGTAGCACTGAACTAAACTATAACCAATTTACGTGTAACTGAGGTGGTGTGGTGAACTAGGCTCACGTGAAGAGTCACCTTGCCAGAGACATGAACACCTTTTTTATCCCCTCATGCTTTTGTTCAAACCCTGCTTGGTCTAACGTGGTCCCAGCCAAAAAACGAATGAATAAAAGACATGAGGGGATAGAAAAAGAGAGGGAGCAGGAGAGTAGATGTAGAGAGAAAGAGAGGGGGAGTCAAAAAGCAGCATAACGTTACCTCCCGTCTGATCTGCTTGATACCTAGTCAGTTGCGCAACTGAATGCATTCAAACGAAATGTGTCTTACGCATTTAACACAAACCCTGTGAATGAGAGAGGTGCGGGGGGCTACCTTAATCGACGTCATCGGCGTCCGGAGAGCAGTTGTCATTCAGGGTTAACTGCTTTGCTCAAATGCAGATATTTGTACCTTGCTGGCTCGGGGATTCGAACCAGCAGCCTTTCGGCTAATGGCCTAACGCACTTAACCACTAGGCTACCTGCAGCCTCAATCTTTGCAGATTGTTTGTAACTAATATATTTTGCCTGACATAGAAGTTGGGCACAGGGGCCAGTCACATGGTTACCTATCCAACCAATCTTTTTTAAATTATAATTATTTGATCCTCCGTTTCATATCTAACAAAGTAATCCTGACTGGGGCTTGAACCTGGGACCTTGCGACTGTCAATTGACGAGGTCAGGTCCCGAGGTGAGGGGAGGACAGCACATAATAATGGCTGGAATGGAGTGGTATCTAATGGAAAGTGGAAACCATGTGTTTAATACCATTCCATTGAAATTGTTCCGGTAATTACTATGAGCACGTCATCCCCAATTAAGTTGCCAACAACTGCCTGTGCCTGATAACCCCTTCCCTCAGAGAACGGATCCTCACGCCTGCACCCTTGGAACAAGCTCTCAATGGTCACAATCGGGGGCCATCCAACATCTAACGTAGCAGATGTAAATTATTTCTGGTCCTGACGAGGGAAAGAAACTGTCGGGGGAAGTTCTCTTCTGCACTACTCATCCAATCCAGTAAATGTGGAGGAGGATTTAAGATGGAGTGTCGCCTTGTTAATATCCGAAAGCAGAAGTCGCGTCACAGGCTCTCTTTCAATTTCCCCTGAAAAATTGATGCATCCGGTTGGTATCAAACCCGCTGAGGGTGTTCCACATCTGACACTAATGTAGCAAAGTCAAGGGGCAGTCCCAAACAGGGCTTGAACCTCTAGACCAGGGGTATTCAAATCTTACCCTATGAGGTCCGGAGCAACCACATGCTGCAGTGTCCCAGGTATAAATCAGAGGGAAGCAGTGGAACTGCCTTTGAGGTCCAGATTGGAATTTGAGGGCCCTACACTTTGTGACTCTCATTGTCAGCCCAACACCCCTAGCTTCTCCATGGGGTCACAACCTCTTAATATGAAATATAATATTTATTCAAAAACACACACGGCATGGTTTGACAGAATGAATACCCTTTTCATGCTACACTCCGAAATGGTAGCCTAGGTAGTGGTTGGGAGTCGACTCCAAAATAATCGATTTCCTCGACTCTTTGCCCGTAGACTCCTTGTGTCGACTCTCATTTCTGGGTGTCAAGCTTTGATTCTGCTAGGAATCGACTCCTCGACTCCTAAGATTCTGTATTTTCAATTGGAGGAAACTAGTTGTCGTAGTCTACTTCGAGAACAGAAACAATCGCATCTTTCACAACAAAGAAAGAGCCAGCTAGCGAGGGAGAGAGAGAGAGAGAGAGAGAGAGAGAGAGAGAGATAGGAGGGGCCCAGCCAGGCACTAGACATGTTGGCCACCAGGCAGACAGTCAGAACCGTGCATCGGTAATCAAAACATGTAGGCAATGTCTCGGCGCAAGTTCACTAAAGTAGGGGCTATCAATGAGTAGGCTGAGCTATTCCACACACCACAGCCCGAGACCAAACACACACTAGCGTTTTTCATAGCGAAAGAGAAAGAGCAGGCGAGCCAGCGAGGGAGAGAGAGGATCGGGACAGGCAGACAGACAGTCGGAACTATGCGCATAGGCTATATCTTGGTTATCTGTTTCTCGCAATGTCTTGTCTAGCAATGCCCCGTAAATTCACCAAAAGTATATATTAGGCTATCAATGAGTATGGCTAAGCTATTCTCCATAATGCCAGTGAATTGAAGTTGAACATTGCCAAATGCATCAGTTTCATTAGGCCTAAATGTGGAGAATGCCCAGCGGAACCAACAGTGAAGTCACCGTCAGTAGGCCGAGTAACTGCTGGCATTCTAACACCGACATTGTTCGTCCGAGCGGGAAATGGTTGAGGTAGGATAGGATTTTGTTACTCTCACCTGAGGGAGACGTGCCCTCATGCAGAGTCGAGTCTATGGACATCCCGAGGTAGATCACCTTCCGTGAGGGGGTCAGGTGAATCTTCTCCTCGTTTAGGGTGAGGCCCAGAACTCAAATGTGGTTCATGAGGGTCCTCGTGTCCGTTGTGGCCTGTTCCCTGGATGGGGCAGACTATCCAATCGTCCAGACAGTTACTCCTCCAGTAGAATGTGCCACCACAGCAAAAGGCTGAAATGCTGCAGTAACAGTGTCCAACATGCAATGTGAGAGTCCAGTCGGATAGGCCCTGGCCCAGAACTCTCACCATAGTAAACAAAAACGGATAAAGCTTTCATATTGCCTGCGTCTGTGAAAAGAGTCCATTGCCCTAGCCGGGCACAACACACTGGGGGAAGCCCCTAGTTCACCCGCAACAGCAAGCGGGGCGTATGTGGACAACTGTAATGGCCGGTCAACGTGTCTGTCAGACAGAACCCTTGGCCAGAATGAGGGGTTAGGATGTAGGTTGATGCTCCTTCATCTGAACTCATTCGGAAACAATCAGTCAACCAGGGCATCAACACTAGACCCTGAGACATTTGAGGTGCCAGAACGATAGCGGTGGCCAGCATCGGAATTGGAGTTCGTAGCCTTCCATCACTGTATTCAGTGCCCATGGGGACTCCACTTGCCTCTCTCAGTTTGGCCTTTGGGCCTTTGAGAAGCTGCCAATGCCAGCGGCAAGCACCTCAGGATGACTGCAGAATGCCATCCTTCTTAGACGCAGTCCGCTGCCTGTGGGCAGGGACGGACACCTTGCATTTCTCAAGGCGAAAAGCCATACTGGAAATGGTAGTTTCTCTCAGTGGGAAGAAGAGATGGGTAGTGTATATCCTGCAGTGTAACAAAAGAATATGGCAACCCCAGCTACACACTGCGTAAGCCCAGCAGTGTAATGTAGCTGTTATTTGAATTTCTAAGGGAAACTAGGATAGTTACTGTCTGTACTGTGAAGTAGTGTAACATAACTATATGAAACCCAGCTATATACTGAACCCCTCAGTGTAATAGAGCTGTTGTGAGTTTCCAAGTGAAACTAGCTAGGATAGTTACTGTATGTACAATAACGTAGTGTAACAGAAACTATCATGCACCAACCCAGCTATGCACTGTGTGAAAAACAGCAGTGTAATATAGCTGTAATGTGAGTTTCCAGGAAAAACTAGGTTACTGTCTTAACTGTAAGTACAACAGAAAACTAGTAACCCCAGCTACACACTGTGCACGACCGCATTGTAATAGCTGAAAAGTGAGTTTCCAAGGGAAACTAGGATAGTCACTGGAAGCTAGCACAGTTACTGTAGTGCAACAGATCTGTCCGTTTATAAAAGATCCCAGAAATGCTCACTAACAGGGACGTAAACAAATGTGTGCACAACATTTGAGAGAAATAAGCTTTTTGTGCATATGGAAAATTCTTAGGATATTTTATTTCAGCACATGAAACATGGGACCAACACGGAACATGATGGATTTTGGCCGACATTCTGCACATTTTCTTATCGATGAAACATTTGATCTCAATACAGTTTTCTGTTCCCAAAACTAGAATATGTCATGAACAGAGTGGACTACACTTTACCCTTTGCAAAGGTTTTTAAAAATCGCGTTGTTCAGGGGTGCAAAGGCGAATTTAATTATTGCTCAATGGCACTTCAGAGTAGGCGTTCCCTAACGGAAATATGCAGATGCTAGAACGCGCCAATAGGATCTCGCTAGCTCGTGCTTGGCTCTGCCCCTCTCGTTGCGTGTTCTGCCCACTATGGCTAATTTGTTCCCATTAGAAACGACAGGCTGTGGTCTATCTTGGTTTAGTTATAAAACATATTTGATGAAACGTGGTGCGCCTCGCAACACCTAGCTCACTCTCAGGGGAGAACTCTGGAACAAAGCACATGCTTGGATAATAATGACAAAACCAACGTTTCTAGTAATACCCGTCCGAATAGGGCTAAAGCATGGCAAATAATAGGCGTATCAGCTGCATCATCCCATTTTATCCGTCAAGTCTTTACACAGCACACATCAAATCAAAGTGTAGGAACTACATATTGTAGTTCCAACACATCACCTTCTATATTCAAATAAAATAGGCCTTTTATAGATTAAGTTGATGAGCAAATGGGCAGCATCATGCTCATGTCAACCTCTAGAACGCAAATGTAGTCTTCCTAGTAGGCCTGTAATAATGAAGTGGTATGTACGTATGTGTTTCAGTGTTTTGAGAGTCGAGTAAGAGTCGACTCCAACCACAAGAGTCGGATTCGAGCGAGAGTCGACTCCAACCACAGGAGACCTGGAGTCGTGCACCAGCCGATAGTGTAGATCTAGAGCCCATGCACTATCGGCTGCCTAGGCTATCAAAATGCGAACCGAGCGATTTTCAGCCGTCTTGAAATCAAGGATTCAATTTTCGCACACGCGGGTACAAAATAGGCTACACTACTACTAACTAGCAACTTTAGTAAAATATAACTAAACCCCTTTCATCTGTTGTTGACTCATAGATATAACATTTTGGCCGACATTCTGCTAATTTTGTAATTGATGAAACATTTGATCTCCATACAGTTTTCTGTTTAAAAAAACTACAATCTCTAACAAACAGAGTGGAGTACGTTTTTGTAGACTTTACCCTTTGCAAAACATTTTTTATTTAAATGGCGTTGTTTTGAAGGAGGGCAAGGGCAAATTTAGTTATTGCACACGCGCACATCACAGAGTAGGCGTTCCCTAACGGAAATATGCAAATAAATGCGACAATATTGGCTCGTGCTTGGCTCGCCCACCTTCTTGCTTGTTCTGCCCACTATGATACATTTGCTACCATTGGAAACCACAGGCTCTGGTCTATCTTCGGTTAGTTATAAAAATATTTGGTTGAGTCGTATATGGCTAGGATACTTACTAGCTCTTGCAATGAAGTGACAGTCAGATAACGTTTAAGTTCGCTACATTTACTGTCTTTGCCTCTTATTTAAATTACCTATTAAGAACATAATGCAACCAACTGCGAAAGTCACCACAGCATATTTATTACAACAAACCTGCAGTTTCTTCTTCGTAAAAACCATTGTTGAAAACAAACCGTTCTTCTTCGTGGATGTCAATGGACGTAATCCTGCCACCCACATGGCTCTGCTGCCACCTACTGTTTTCAGAAGTACTGCAACCAAAGATTGTTGTAACCAGAGAGGAATAATCTTTGCTGTAACTGACTTTACAATAACTAGTATGACACACACAGGCAAGCACGCACACACAGTCTGTCATTGGAAGGATTCAGACTTTAATTATTATCCATTTGAAAAAAGGTTTTACAAAAAGTAACATTCAAATTTTCACTTTTAAAAAAACAATTAAAATAAGCTTTAGATACAACATTATTTACCTAAAGAAAATGGCTTCTATAAACAATGTGAATAGAAGATAATAATATACAGGTAAGTGGATGCTAAGACATGGACATACTGACAGGAAAGATTACAATAACATTTAGAAATAATAATAATAATGGCGTGATTGCTTCCTTTACAATGAGTAGCAACTAGCCAGAGAGCAGTGAAAACACTATAGAATTAGAATGAGTAGAACAGAATATTGCAATTCAGATTCTACCCTTCACCCAGATGTGTGCATTGGATTGGTAGAAAGATGTCTGGAGGAAGTTTCCACCATAATCCAATACATTCCATTTAAATCCATTAGGGTGAGTGAACGAGTACACACTTCAGGAGAAGGGTAGATAATCGGACTGCACTAAATATTTTGCAGTGGGTGCGTGCTCTGGCGGCCATATTTGATGTACCATTTCAAATGTTCAATGTACTGGTCAGTGAACCTCGACTGTTCCAGAAATGCAAAAATGGCAAGTTCAAAATGTTGCCGCCATTTTGGGTGGGCAATAGAAAAATCGACTTGATTTTCAGACCTGTGACCTTTAACTCATTTTAATTCCATGGGTAAAAACCGATCTGAAATGCTTCCTTCTGACAGGACCCAGACTACGCTAGTCATAGAAACAGAATATAAAATGTGACTATACAACAAAAAGGTGAAAAATATAACAAAAATAAACTACAGTTAATAGAAGACACATTTGACTTGAGCAAGCAGTGTAAGTGTGCTCGTGTTGGTTGGCTAGACTGATGAATCAAACATTCTGCTGTGGGTCAAAGTTTCCTTCAGGCACAGATCTAGGATCTATGATCAGCTTACCTTCTCCAAATCCTAACCTCAAACATTAGGGGTGGTTAACGCTAAACTGACCCTAGATCAGCATGTATGGACAACTTTTACCACCTACTCAGTCAAACAGCTAATAACGCTTCACCTGAAACAACAGGGCATGTCACATGACACAAGCTTTAATAGCATGAGGTCACATCACTTTCATGAGGTGCAGGGCTGGAAAAAAATCCACATAGAAATAAAATAGTGTCCACACACAGACATACTTTTATTGGTTAGCAAAGTTTCCATCAATCCAAACATTAATTGATCAGAACATTGTTAACAAATAAAGGTATGCGTTGGAGAATCAATGTGCAGGCCCAACTCTACCACTACATTACAAAGGTCTGACATTATGTAGATATTGGTTGTTACAAACTCTGTCATAGTGTTTTATAATTAAAGTGTTATATCATGCCTATGGCTATGACAGTGTTCAGAAGGTCTTAAAAAGGTGTTATGCTTGTCGCTTCAGGTGAAGAGTTAATGAAGCCACCTGTAGTCTCTCTCAATACACAGACACCTACACAGGCCCTCTAGAGAAAGCGATTGATGATTCAATATAATCAATTATTCAATCGATCGATTGCTCTAGAGCAGGGTTTCCCAAACTTGGTCCTGGTTTTTGCCCTAGCACTACACAGCTCATTCAAATAATCAAAGCTTGACGATGACTTGGTCATTTGAATCAGCTGTGTAGTGCTAGGGCAAAAACCAAAACGTGCACCCAGGGGAGGCTCCAGGACCGAGTTTGGGAAACCCTGCTCTAGAGAGACAGAGGGCTACTACACTTTTCCTATTCCCTGCATCCTAACCATCATCATTATGATTGACAGACACAATTACATGATCTGCAAAAGCTTAAAAAACACATGCATCTCCAGCATTTTATACAACAGAGTATGATACAAAATAAGGCATTTCATTGTGTGAGTATTCATGTTTGCAAGAGTGTGTGTGTATGCGTCTTCGTTTGTGTGTACATAGTGACCACATTGAATGTCATTTGTTTTGCCAGCCTATAAAAAGACTGCAAATAACTAACATAAAGTCATGATAACTCTTACTTAAAATATATATATATTTGTCATATATATTTACGTATATATATTCATATATAAAAAAAAAAGGGGGGGACGGGGAGAAAAAAGCCCACAAGGTCCCTGTTTATTGGCCAGTCTATAAGCCACGCCCTCATTCCATGACCTCACCGGGCGCCACGGTGACCAGCTGCAGAGGGATCTCCTGATTGCCTAGGAGGTCATGAGCGCCAGAAGCTGATTGAAGGATGAGGGTGGTTCCGTCTGCGGTGATGATGGTGTTGCTGGGGGGCGGAGACAATGAGGAGGAAGCCACACCTTTTTTGTTCTGGTGAGTCTTTATATGTTTGGCCAGATGGTCACTACGCATGAACCTCTTTGAACACTCTCCACACACAAACTTCTTCTCTCCTGGAATGAGAAAGAGGGATGAAAGGAAGATAAAGAGAGAGTGATGAAAGAATAAGTGTGGTGAGGGTTAAGGTTGTGTTATGTAGTGAAGATGGTATTCGTGTGTATTCCTACCAGTGTGTGTCCGTCTGTGTCTCTGTAGCTCGTCACTCCTGGTAAACCGCTTGCCACAGAACATCCAGTTGCAGACGAAGGGCCGTTCTCCGCTGTGCCATCTAAGGTGAGCCCTGAGGTGAGAGGTCTTACCGTACACTTTCCCACAGCCCACGATATGACAGATATGCTGCTTCTTCTTACCAAGACTCGACCCTCTGGGGGAAGGGGTGATGAGAGAGAGGGTTGGGGTCACACACACAAAGTCAACATCTTGCAGTCATTTGAATTTCAATTGTCATGGTTGAAACTGACCCTACTGAGTATATAACCAGGTTCGACCACATTAACCCACTGAGCTAAAGCCTAGGATCCACCCCTTTTATATATATTTGTGTTAATATATTGTGCTTGTCTTTCTAACCCACCTCCCTCCAGCCTCTTTACAGTTGGGACAGGTGCAGGCGACTCTCCTCAGCCTCTTGCCCTCCCCGGTGGACATGTCCATGTCTTCGTCATCCATCTGGACACGCAGGTTGTTGAGGTCACTGGGGTTGAGGGTGGAGTCACCACTCAGCTGCCACTCTTCAGAGTCTGGCTCCTCCTTTATCTGGATGTCTATGGGGAGAGAGAGTTAGAATGTGTGTATGTGTGTGTGTGAGAGACGGAGTGTGAGACAGTAAGAAAGAAAGAGAAAGATGGAGAGTTTGTATGTGTGTGTGTGTGTATGTATGCATGTTCCTACCTGCAGGACTGCCGGCCTCCTCTCCCTGTGTGTATTGAATCCCTGGCTGTCCTATAGAGTTGACTGTAACAGTCTGGAGGTTAGGCAGGGTGATGGATCCTCCCTGCCCCATAGAGAGGCCCTGGACTGGGGCTAGAGTCAGCTGCTGGCCCCCTTGGGCCTGGGGGAGCTGGAGGCCCTGCAGAGACTGGACACCTTGGACCTGAGAGAGAGAGTTCGAAAGAGTTACACATGTATGATCCCACACACCTGAGACACACCTACGTACGGTAGTCAAACAGATATACACACACGCCCACACACAACCTACCTGAAAGGTCTGCCACTGTATCTGTCCTGAAGCAGTGACTGTCTGGGCCTGGATGAGGAAGGTTCCCGGGTTGACTAGTTGGACGCTCTGGAGCGTCTGCCCAGACTGGGATAGATCCTGTCCCTGGTCCCCCTGGTTGTCCCCCGACAGCTGGAGGATGGGCTGGGAGAGGGACGAGGCATTAGAGGTGGACACCTGGATAAAAGATAGACTTAGTTCAGGCATGGTCTTTTTTCAGCCATGCTCTTAGAACAGTGTCCATCGTAATATGATATGACCTGCTGAAGACAAGCTAAACAAGACTAGTAACTTTTTTCCTGTATCATGGCTCACTGAAATATGACTGTTATATGTGGTGTACGGCGCTGTTAATAAGCCTATGGAATTCTATGTCATAGGACTGACCTGTATTTGCTGCAGGTGGTTGTGGGAGTTGTAGTTCTCTGAGGATGGGTCTGAAACCCCGGCAGACACGGCAGTAGCTTGGGTCAGAACCCCCGTCCCGTCGATGGTTTCAGGCAGCTGGGATGATGAGGAGGAGGTTGTTGGCACGTAGAGGTCTGGGTTACCGTTAGCCTCACTAACTAGCGTCGCTAGCTGTTTGGAACCACCTTCCTGCCCGTCCAGCGCTTGGCTGCCCATGATCAGCTGACCGTCGGTCGTCGTTGCTATGGGAACCGTCTGAGCGCCGGCAAGCCCTAGCGATTCGAGGTCGATGCTGTTGATAGGGAGGAAAGTTATGTTTCCCCCCGACAGCCCCATGGGAACCGCGCCGCTATAGGCCGTGCCCCCTGCCAATGACAAGCCCTGAATCTGCTGCATATGCCCAGCCTGCGTTAGGAGGTCAGAGGTTGTCGTCGTGGCGACGCTGATTCCGATATTGCCGTGGCTACCGTCCTGGATGAGATGGATTTGGCCCGAGCCATCGTCCAATCCCTGCGCAGAGAAGCCTGCCAGAGTTCCATCGGAGTTGTGGATCTGAGGGATGACATGGAAGAGAGACTTCAGCATTTGTGTGTAGAGAATATTGTGTGTAAGGTTTAACATGATAATCGACCTGGTACCGGACATTCCGCTAACAGAGGTGTGTGTGCAAGTGCATGTGTACGTGCATATATATATATATATACACACATACATACATACATACATATATACAGTTGAAGTCGGAAGTTTACATACACTTAGGTTGGAGTCATTAAAACACATTTCTTGTTAACAAACTATAGTTTTGGCAAGTCGGTTAGGACATCTACAGTGAGGGAAAAAAGTATTTGATCCCCTGCTGATTTTGTACGTTTGCCCACTGACAAAGAAATGATCAGTCTATAATTTTTATGGTAGGTTTATTTGAACAGTGAGAGACAGAATAACAACCAAAAAATCCAGAAAAACGCATGTCAAAAATGTTATAAATTGATTTGCATTTTAATGAGGGAAATAAGTATTTGACCCCCTCTCAATCAGAAAGATTTCTGGCTCCCAGGTGTCTTTTATACAGGTAACGAGCTGAGATTAGGAGCACACTCTTAAAGGGACTGCTCCTAATCTCAGTTTGTTACCTGTATAAAAGACACCTGTCCACAGAAGCAATCAATCAATCAGATTCCAAACTCTCCACCATGGCCAAGACCAAAGAGCTCTCCAAGGATGTCAGGGACAAGATTGTAGACCTACACAAGGCTGGAATGGGCTACAAGACCATCGCCAAGCAGCTTGGTGAGAAGGTGACAACAGTTGGTGTGATTATTCGCAAATGGAAGAAACACAAAAGACCTGTCAATCTCCCTCGGCATGGGACTCCATGCAAGATCTCACCTCGTGGAGTTGCAATGATCATGAGAACGGTGAGGAATCAGCCCAGAACTACACGGGAGGATCTTGTCAATGATCTCAAGGCAGCTGGGACCATAGTCACCAAGAAAACAATTGGTAACACACTACGCCGTGAAGGACGGAAATCCTGCAGCGCCCGCAAGGTCCCCCTGCTCAAGAAAGCACATATACAGGCCAGTCTGAAATTTGCCAATGAACATCTGAATGATTCAGAGGAGAACTGGGTGAAAGTGTTGTGGTCAGACGAGACCAAAATTGAGCTCTTCGGCATCAACTCAACTCGCTGTCTTTTGGCCAACTACAAGAAACGTCTGACCTCTGATTGCCAACAAGGGTTTTGCCACAAAGTACTAAGTCATGTTTTGCAGAGGGGTCAAATACTTATTTCCCTCATTAAAATGCAAATCAATTTATAACATTTTTGACATGCATTTTTCTGGATTTTGTTGTTGTTATTCTGTCTCTCACTGTTCAAATAAACCTACCATTAAAATTATAGACTGATCATGTCTTTGTCAGTGGGCAAACGTACAAAATCAGCAGGGGATCAAATACTTTTTCCCCTCACTGTACTTTGTGCACTGACAACAATTGTTTACAGACAGATTATTTCACTTATAATTCACTGTCTTACAATTCCAGTGGGTCAGAAGTTTACATACACTAAGTTGACCATGCCTTTAAACAGCTTGGAAATTTCCAGAAAATGATGTCATGGCTTTAGAAGCTTCTGATAGGCTAACTGACATCATTTGTGTCAATTGGACGTGTACCTGTGGATGTATTTCAAGGCCTACCTTCAAACTCAGTGCCTCTTTGCTTGACATCATGGGAAAATCTAAAGAAATCAGCCAAGACCTCAGAAATTAAATTGTAGACCTCCACATGTCTGGTTCATCCTTGGGAGCAATTTCCAAATGCCTGAAGGTACCACGTTCAGCTGTACAAACAATAGTATGCAAGTATAAACACCATGGGACCACGCAGCCGTCATACCGCTCAGGAAGGAGATGCGATCTGTCTCCTAGAGATTAACGTACAGACTACGGTTTGCAACTGCACATGGGGACAAAGATTGTACTTTTTGGAGAAATGTCCTCTGGTCTGATGAAACAAAAATATAACTGTTTGGCCATAATGACCATCGATATGTTTGGAGGAAAAAGGGCATGGCTTGCAAGCGGAAGAACACCATCCCAACCGTGAAGCACGGGGGTGGCAGCATCATGCTGTGGGGGTGCTTTGCTGCAGGAGGGTCTGGTGCACTTCACAAAATAGATGGCATCATGAGGAAGGAAAATTATGTGGATATATTGAAGCAACATCTCAAGACATCAGTCAGGAAGTTAAAGCTTGGTTGCAAAAGGGTCTTCCAAATGGACAATGACCCCAAGCATACTTCCAAAGTTGTGGCAAAATGGTTTAAGGACAACAAAGTCAAGGTATTGGAGTGGCCATCACAAAGCCCTGACCTCAATCCTATAGAAAAAGCGTGTGCGAGCAAGGAGGCCTACAAACCTGACTCAGTTACACCAGCTCTGTCAGGAGGAATGGCAAAAAATTCACCCAACTTATTGTGGGAAGCTTGTGGAAGGCTACCCGAAACATTTGACCCAAGTTAAACAATTTAAAGGCAATGCTACCAAATACTAATTGAGTGTATGTAAACTTCTGACACACTGGGAATGTGATGAAAGAATTAAAAGCTGAAATAAATAATTCCCTCTACAATTATTCTGACATTTCACATTCTTAAAATAAAGTGGTGATCCTAACTGACCTAAGACAGGGAATTTTTACTAGGATTAAAATGTCAGGAACTGTGAAAAACTGAGTTTAAATGTATTTGGCCTTCCAGAAGTGTATGTAACCTTCCGACTTCAACTGTACATATACATATATATTACACATACATATACATATATATATATATATATACACATATATATACTATATATATATACATATATATACATACATACATACATATATATATATATATATATATATATATATATATATATATATACATACATATACATATACATACATACATACATACATACATACATACATACATACATATATATATATATATATATATACACACACACACACACACACTACATGGCCAAAAGTATGTGGACACATGCGCGTTGAACATCTCATTCCAAAATCATGGGCATTCATATGGAGTTGGTCCCCCCCCTTTGCTGCTATAACAGCCTCCACTCTTCTGGGAAGGCTTTCCACTAGATGTTAGAACATTAGTGAGGTCAGGCACTGATGTTAGGCAATTAGGCCTGGCTCGCAGTCAGTGTTCCAATTCATCCCAAAGGTGTTCAGTGGGGTTGAGGTCAGGCCTCGGTGCAGGCCAGTCAAGTTCTTCCACACCGATCTCAACAAACCATTTCTGTATGGACCTCGCTTTGTGCACGGGGCATTGTCATGCTGAAACAGGAAAGGGCCTTCCCCAAACTGTTGCCACAAAGTTGGAAGCACAGAATCGTCTAGAATGTCATTGTATGCTGTAGCATTAAGATTTCCCTTCACTGGAACTAAGGGGCCTAGCCCGAACCATGAAAAACAGCCCCAGACCATAATTCCTCCTCCACCAAACTTTAGTTGGCACTATGCATTCGGGCAGGTAGCGTTCTCCTGGCATCCGCCAAACCCAGATTTGTCCGACGGACTGCCAGATGGTTGAAGCTTGATTCATCACTCAAGAGAACGCGTTTCCACTGATCAAGAGTCTAATGGCGGCGAGCTTTACACCACTCCAGCCGACACTTGGAATTGCGCATGGTGATCTTAGGCTGCTTGGCCATGGAAATCCATTTCATGAAGTGCCCGAAGAACAGTTATTGTGCTGACGTTGCTTCCAGAGGCAGTTTAGAACTCGGTAGTGAGTGTTGCGACCGAGGACCGACGATATTTACTAGCTACGTGCTTCAGCACTCGGCGGTCCCGTTATGTGAGCTTGTGTGGCCTACTACTTCGCAGCTGAGACGTTTGTTGCTCCTAGACGTTTCCACATCACAATAACAGCACTTACAGATGACCGGCGCAGTTCTAACAGGGCAGAAATGTGACGAACTGACCTGTTGGAAAGGTGGCATCCTATGAAGGTGCCACATTGAACGTCACTGAGCTCTTCAGTACGGGCCATTCTACTGCCAATGTTTGTTTATGGAGATTGCATGGCTGTGCGCTCGATTTTATACACCTGTCAGCAACCAGTGTGGCTGAAATAGCCAAATCCACTCATTTGAAAGGATGTCCACATACTTTTGGCCATGTAGTATATCTGCGTGTGTGTGTGTGTACAGTACACTACCTGGTATTGTATGCTGGACACTCCGTTGGCTGAGCCGTCGTTGCCAGATGCTGTGACGTAGATGGGCTGACTGTCCATGTTCCCGATAGGGAGAACATACTGGCCGTTAGAGGTCATCATGCCAGAGTTAGGAATGTGGACGACTCCCTGCTGCGCATCCTTCCCTGTAGAGACCGGGGTTAACAACTCCCAACGGTCTGAACCTGTTAGCTGGATGGCTGTCATGTCTGTGGTCTGACAGAGAGAAGACACATATTCATTGATTATTATTCAGATTAGTGTTTGGTCACTGTTGAGTAATGCAAACAGTTGATCTATTTACAGATATGCAGATGGCATTGGTCATAAGTCTTACGCTGTTGCATTGTAGTTCACAAAGAATAAGAAGCCACAGATTGATTTGGAAATGACATCTCTGTCCTATCCGAGAGTGTGACAGTGAGAGGTACTGAGACAGACAGATATCAGGGTGTAGGCTCCACACTGTGAATAGGGCAAAATGACATGCAGTATGGTTTGATATCACAATCCAGTGTCAGTAGACAAGACAATTATTGTGGAGCTGATCTTGTTAAAATAGATATCCAATCCTATATTATAGGTATCTGCAACATTGGACTAGTAATAATACAGTGGTATCAAGACATTTCAATTAATAAGACAAAAATGTCAAAACAACATGATCAATTCTGAATCTGCCATACAGTCTATGGCTTAGCTAGGTGGTTTGATTTCACAAGGTCCAATATGAAAGGATCCAAACTTCCTCAAGCATGTCACCACCTACCCCATTCATAGACGCAAACTGCTTTAGCGCCTATTGACGAAAGTACAGCATATTCTGACCGGAGAGTTTTGTTAAGAGCCCCTATGCTAGTCTAAACATTAACACGCATAGCTTGCGGTACGTTTTTGGAAACATAAAGAACGTGCAGTATCTTTCATATCAGCAAGAATTTGTTTTTGTTTAAAACAAAATCTCAAATTACTACACACTCTCCATGTTACATCGCTTGTTTACAAAGACAGACAGAAAACATAGGCCGCCACCTGTGCTAATTAGCGAGCTCAGAACACTTGTGTATGCGTAACTGGGGAGGAAGAGTAGTTCATCAACTGGAGGCACACAGCTTATCGATCTGTGCAAAACTGCTACAGTTAGTATATTTTTTATTTGAAAGATTATTTCCCGCTGATATGAAAGATAAGGCGTATATCAGCATATGTTTAGAAAACCACTTTGAAAGCAATGATTGGCGTTTCTAAATGTTAAAACACAGCGTCGGAATTGTAGTTCACATGGAGCCAAATGTGGGCGAACGTAACAGCTGAACAGCCTACATAGGTAGAAGGGTTTTCGAGAGCTAGTCACCACCACTAGACAAAAAACATTGAATAGTCCCTTCTATCATCCACCAAATACAGCTAGTATGGCTAGACAAAATACGTAATCGCTACATGGGGGTGGGGGAGACATTTCGTAGTTCGGTGCACAGATTACCACATTATCAGTTCAGTTTCCCCACTCGCCCCTCCTTTCCCCGCTGTACCCCTCTAACCCCAGGTAGACGAGCTAAATATCGGCGAGCTGACCAAGTGACGGGCTGTGTCCTACCCACTATGGGCGGGTTCTAGAGGGGTAAAGTGGGTGGCCGTTATAGCGGGGAACACAGCGGCGGAAGTATACTAGCTTTACACCCCCTGCAACATTTAAAAACGTGTGAACTTCTAGCTAGCTAAAAACATTACACAGTAGTAGCTCGGAGGAGAAGAAATACGAGATAGAAAATGTTGGGGTACCTGGTTTTCCGAGGCTCCGCCGTGCTGTAGGAATTCGCTTTGACCGCCTTCCACGTCCGCGGTAGCCATTTCCTCTTGTTTCAAATGTTGCTCTGGCGCTAGCATGGAGAGATAGGAAAACTGAGCAAAACACAAATTTTCTCACAGCTTTCCGCTCCTAAAAGGCTGCAAAGAGATAACAAACTTCAGTCGATGACGAATAAACGGCAAACCCTAACTTTGCGACAAGGTTTCAAGGCGGATTTCGACACAGATTGAATGTTTACTTTTGTTAACTAGCTAACTACCTAGCATAGGTCTACTGCAAAAGATTAAAAGACGTAGCTAGCTTGCTTTGCTATCGGTTGTTACGTACAAACTCACCGGTTGGTTGTATGCTTCGATTGGTTAAATGTTATGTACCAGTCATATCGTGAATTGTAATAATCGAAAGATTATCTGATTAACTAAACTCCGAACATGATTATCTTTTATCAAAGGCGGGCTTGTGTTGATCGGTGAATTCGGGTAGATTTTTTTCTATTTTGATTGACGGTGAGGGAAACACAAAAAAGGGGAGTGGGGGCTAACAAGCACGTAACAGGAAGTCCCGCCGTTCTTCTCTAAATGGATTGGTTAGTGCTGGGGTTTTGTGAGACCTCTATGGCCAAGCGATATATCCGTCATTTTTATGGGATATCTGTTTCCTGTTTGTTGTTGGACAAGAACCTCAAATCTGGGAATCTATGGTTGAAATTAAAGAGCAGGAAGTGTAGGGAAAACGGCCATTATGTAACTGCAACACCATTTAAATTACGATATTTATTTGTGTATTAATGTATCCGCATATTCACCTCGTTGGTACACTACTAGGTTAGCTGGCTAACATTGCAACTAAGCTAAATTTAAGTGCAGTGATCATTGTGAAAATCTTGGCTACATTGTTCTGTGCGGCTGCCAGCCAGATGTTGCTCCTTGCCCCTGCTTTTTAGAAGGAACTGCTTCAGTTATGCTGAAAGCGTTCACGTGTATGTGCTGGGAAATAGTCATTGCAACAAGGAATATTTTTGCATGGACCAAGATGCAGACTATATTCCTTGTTTTAGACTAGTATGCACAGAACCTATGTCACCATTCATATAATTTATTTTGCAGTATCAACATGTTCCCCCAGCCTGTCACAAGCATCCCCGGTCACTTCAAAACACAACACACACCCCGCCAGCACATCAACCCTGGTGTCAACACACTTTTGTAAACCCATCAATTAAAACCCATTTGAACACAAACTGAATCTGTCTTGTTTTATTGAGTGTATTGTTGACCCATATTGTGGTTGCAGTACATGCGTTTCCATGGAAATTCTTGTGTCAGGCCCAGTTGCATAAAACATCTTATAATTTCCCCTTCCCTAAGGGAATTGGGGCGTTGCATAGAGTCCCTCAAACGTTTTCCTTAGGTAAGGCATACTTAAAGGGGTTTTACGGTAGTTTGAAGGCATGTACTGTACGGCAGAAAGAGTATGGTTAACATGGAGACGACATGATTCACTGACAAAGGCGAAATGGAATTCTATGCATCATTCCAGTCAAAATAGGCTCTGCGAACGTTTGATTCAAATCATTTGATATGGGCTCGTGCTAGTGTTCCAGCTTAGCCAATGTTCTATTACCGTTTTTCAGCCTTGGGTGAATTTTGACTCGTTCTATTGTCCAGCCTACCATGGATTGTGCACCTTCCATTGTTTAGCTAAGTAGCTAGCTAGTTATACACCTAGCTAACTGGTTGATGTTTTCCTTTTACAACCAGGGCAGAGGAAAGCAACATTCAACTCCACAAATGCAGTTTACATTGATATCCATACTGAATGAAGCACTTAAGGGACCTCATGGGCACCCTTAACCTTTTCACTTAATTTAAAAGGCATGTATAGCGAAAAAATAGTATCTGGTTACCATGGATATGGCCTGATTAAAAGTATCTTCAAAGAGATCACTTTCATTTTGTGAGATAGCAAAATATAACTTCTACAATCAAGACAGGATAACGAAATTGCTTCAGAAGATAAACCACGTTTCTTGTAGTTACTTTTTTCTCAACTTGTTTATATTACTTTCTAGTATGTCAAGCTAGCTTACAGAGTAGCTATAGCTAACTAGCCAGGTAGCTTTGTAGCCATGGATTGTGCACCTTCCATTGTTTAGCTAAGTAGCTAGCTAGCTGGTTGATGTTTTCCTTTTCTAACCAGAGCAAATTAAAGCAATATTCACCTCCACAAATGCTGTTTACATTGATATCCATACTGAATGAAGCAATTAAGGGACATCATGGGCACCCTTAACTTTTTCACTTAATTTAAGGGGGAAATTCACCTTAAAATGTTTTGTGCAACTGACTTAAAGTGAAGGCTACTTTAAGGGAAAAATTAACTTAAGGTGTTTTACGCAACCGGGCCCTGGCACTTAGTTTATCATCATGAACAGATATCTTTCTGGCTGCATTCCAATACTGATCTCAAAGAACCGATTCATTTCCATGGTCCATTCACTTGCTTAATTTCAAAGGAAGGAGATGAGGGAAGGAGACATGGAAGTAAAGCTACTGAGTGAGAGTCTATATATGGACAGGGTATCAGAAGACTGATTTATATCTTCCTCTTATTCACAATGTTACAGATATGTCTTGTGTGAGGTGGGCAAAGATATAGATTGAATATAATAGTGTATGGGTAGGTGCAATAGTCAGGGTCCCAAAGCAAAACCAAAAAAGGCACCTGGGCAGATTTTGTATGGTGGGGCAAATAGGGAAGTCACGTCGGTGGTTTCTGGTCAGGCACTGTCAGAGATGCCTACTTTACTTAAAATAATAATGGTCCCTCCTTGTTCCGATCAGTCCTGACTAGGGCCCAGAGTTTTTCCTGACCAAATAACCTGACCAGGAAACACTTCAGGACCTGGTACTGACCTCAAGGGTTGCAGTGTGCACTCGATTTTCATCCTACCATACATAGAATTAGAATGATTGATTGATTCATTCTAATTCTATCCTCCCATTCATTATACTAGGGAGAAGGGAGAAAAATCAGCAACACTGCTGCCCTCAAGGACAAGATGAGACGGGACACAAGAACACTGTGTTATTGTACTGGTCGCGTTGGTCCCATCACTTCTTCGCCGCCTTGGGTGCATTGGGTGTGTTGAATTTGAAAAATATAATGTCTCCGTCCTCCACGATGTAGTTCCTGCCCAGCTGCCTGTACTTCCCAGCAGCCTGCGGGACAAATCAAACCAGAACAAATTTATCGACATTATACAAAGTAATTTAGCAAGTTTCAAGTTAATGTCACCTGCACAAGTACAGTGAAATTCCTTTCTTGTGACCTCTAAACCCAACAATGCAGTGATCAATATCAATGTAGTACTAAAAAAATAACAAGGTAGAACAAAAACACACGAGAAATAAAAATAAGAAGAACACAAGAAAGTAAGAAGCTATATACAGGGTCAGTTCCAATACCATATTTACAATGTGCAGGGATACTGGAGTGATAGAAGTAAGAAGCTATATACAGTTGAAGTCAGAAGTTTACATACACTAAGTTGACTACGCCTTTAAACAGCTTGGGAAATTCCAGAAAATGATGTCATGGCTTTAGAAGCTTCTGATAGGATAATTGACATCACTCGAGTGAATTGGAGGTGTACCCGTGGATGTATTTCAAGGCCTACCTTCAAACTCAGTGAATCTTTGCTTGACATCATGGGAAAATCAAAATAAATCAGCCAAGACATATGAACAAATATTGTAGACCTCCACAAGTCTGGTTCATCCTTGGGAGCAATTTCCAAATGCCTTAAGGTACCACGTTAATCTGTACAAACAATAGTACGCAAGTATAAACACCATGGGACCACGCAGCCGTCATACCTCTCAGGAAGGAGATGCGTACTTTGGTGCGAAAAGTGCAAATCAATCCCAGAACAACAGCAAAGGACCTTGTGAAGATGCTGGAGGAAACAGGTACAAAATTATCTATATCCACAGTAAAACAAGTCCTATATCGACATAACCTGAAAGGCCGCTCAGCAAAGAAGAAGCCACTGCTCCAAAACTGCCATAAAAAAGCCAGACTACGGTTTACAACTGCACATGGGGACAAAGATCGTACTTTTTGGAGAAATGTCCTCTGGTCTGATGAAACAAAAATATAACTGTTTGCCCATAATGACCATCGTTATGTTTGGAGGAAAAAGGGCATGGCTTGCAAGCCGAAGAACACCATCCCAACTGTGAAGCACGGGGGTGGCAGCATCATGCTGTGGGGGTGCTTTGCTGCAGGAGGGTCTGGTGCACTTCACAAAATAGATGGCATCATGAGGAAGGAAAATTATGTGGATATATTGAAGCAACATCTCAAGACATCAGTCAGGAAGTTAAAGCTTGGTCGCAAATGGGTCTTCCAAATGGACAATGATCCCAAGCACACTTCCAAAGTTGTGGCAAAATGGCTTAAGGACAACAACGTCAAGGTATTGGAGTGACCATCACAAAGCCCTGACCTCGATCCTATAGAAAATGTGTGGGCAGAACTGAAAAAGCGTGTGCGAGCAAGGAGGCCTACAAACCTGACTCAGTTACACCAGCTCTGTCAGGAGGAATGGCCCAAAATTCACCCAACTTATTGTGGGAAGCTTGTGGAAGGCTACCCGAAACATTTGACCCAAGTTAAACAATTTAAAGGCAATGCTACCAAATACTAATTGAGTGTATGTAAACTTCTGACCCACTGGGAATGTGATGAAAGAAATAAAAGCTGAAATAAATCACTCTACTATTATTCTAACATTTCACATTCTTAAAATAAAGTGGTGATCCTAACTGACCTAAGACAGGGAATGTTTACTAGGATTAAATGTCAGGAATTGTGAAAAACTGAGTTTAAATGTATTTGGCTAAGGTGTATGTAAACTTCTGACTTCAACTGTACAGGGTCAGTTCCAATACCATATTTACAATGTGCAGGGATACTGGAGTGATAGAGGTAGATATGTATATGGGTAAGGTGACTTGGTAGAGTCAGTATAAATGTGTGAATGTTATGTGTGTGTTGGAGTGTCAGTGTGCGTGAGTGTGTAGAGTCCTGTGAGTGTGAATAGGAATAAATACAAGGGTTAATTCAGACAGTCTGTGTAGCCATTTTGTTAGCTATTTAGCAGTCTTATGGCTTGGGGAAAGTTCAGGAGCCTGTTGGTGTCAGACTTGATGTACCAGTACCGCTTGTCGTGCGGAAGCAGAGAGAACAGTCAATGGCTTGGGTGAGTCTAACGATTTATCAGGCCTTCCTTTCACACCATCTGATATAGAGGTCCTGGGTGGCAGGGAGCACAGCCCCAGTGATGTACTGGGCTGTCCGCACCACCTTCTGTAGCGCCATAGGATCGAGGGCGGTGCTGTTGCCATACCTAGCAGTGATGCAGCCAGTTAAGATGCTCTCAATGGTGCAGCTGTAGAACTTTGAGGATTTGAGGGCCCATGCCAAACTTTTAAAACCTCCTGAGGGGGAAGAAGCGTGTTCTTCACGACTGCGCGTGTGTGTGGACCATTAAGTCCTTAGTGATTTGGACCCTGAGGAACTTGAAGCGCTCGACCCGCTCCACTGCAGCCCTGTGGATGGGGGTGTGCTTGCGCTCGAGTCAGAACACCATTTGTTGTTGATGAAGAGGCACACCCCTCTCCCTCTTAATTTCCCTGACTCTACTGTCCGCTCGGTGAATGGAGTCGAGTTGGATAGCCATGGGGAGTATCTTGTCCAAAAGCCATGTTTCAGAAAAGTTGAGAATATTGCAGTTACAAGCGTCCCGTTGGTAGCAAATCCACAATCAAAAGGCCATAGATTTTGGCCAACAGAATGGAGGGAAGAGGTGGCCGGTTTTCCCTTCGCCTTAATCTCACCAGGAAGCCCCCTCTCTTGCCTCTGTAACAACGGCGTTTCCTCTTGGGTACTCGGAAAATTGGGGGCAACATTGAAGCCGGAATTGGTCTAAGTAACTGCTGATCTGATGTTCAAAAGTTCTTGTCAGTTATAAGAAATGATAACGGATACATTCCGTGAAAATAAAGTACAAATAAACGCCAAAAGAGTCACAAAATAGCAAAGTTGGGTCGGAGCCCGCAAAACGGCAGCCATCCAGAACAGCACCATCTTTATCAGACAGTCTTTATCCAGATAAGATCAGACAAAAAACTATTGACAAGTATTTATGGCATGCCATCGCACACCCATGACACAGTAACTATTTCTCTCAGCCTCACATAAGTACACACACCTTGACAGCATTCTCGGTGCCCTCATCTTTGAAGTCCTGGAACTTCATGACCTCTGCCATGATGAAACCTTTCTCAAAGTCAGTGTGGATCTTCCCTGCCGCCTGGGGCGCCTTGCTGCCTTTCTGTAGGACAGAGAGAAATAATCGATAACGCTTTGATAGTCACACCCACACCTCATTGTGGGAGAGAGAGAACCAAACTGTGTGTCTCTTACCCTGACAGTCCACGCTCTAACCTCGTCTGGTCCCGCTGTGAAGAAATATTCCAACTGCAGAGCTGCATAGCCCGTCTTAATGATCTTAGTCAGTACACTGCAATACACACACACACACACACAGTTATTAATGTAACTGTTTACAATATCATAAAATGTGTTCATTTTGTGTTTGAGCTGTCCGTGTGTGTACCTCTGAGTCTTCGCCTCCTCACAGTATTTGTCCTTCTCCTCGTCGGTCATGTCCTGTAGTTTGGCCTCAAGACCTCCACTCACTGGTATGACCATAGCTCCTGGGTCATGGGCATCGACCCACTCCTTAATCTTAATCAGCCTGGGGGATGTATATACATAGAGAGAAAAAATCCTCTGTTAGAATAACAAAGTTGATTTGATTGAAGTTGCTCTTTAATAAACCAAACATGATCAGGGTTTTTGGCGCATACAAAACTGTCAGTGTTTATTTTGCACAAAATGCCACAATCACAAAATAAACCTCTACTGCAAGCAAAGTTCAGACCATCAACAAGTAGCATTTCAGCTCCTCAGATAATGGCTGCCAGGCATCACAACCCAAATAACGTAAGATTCAGAAAGACAGGAAATAAGGAATGAAGAAAGAGAACCCACTGACCACTTGTTCTTTTTCCTGATGTAGTCTTTCTCTGAGAGGTTGACCAGGTAGATCATGGGCTTGGATGTGAGGAACAGGTATTTGTTCAGCACGTCGATCTGCATACACACACAACACACTGGGTTAGAAGTCTGTGCTGGTATACAGGCCCCTGCAACTAAAGGTACTCTGCTCTCTCTCTTTTGCGAGCACATACAGTCGTACCTCCTTCTCGTTCCAGTCATTGTAGAAGCGGACATGTTTCTTCTCCTCCGAAATCCAGTTCTTTACCTTCAACATGATGTCCTGAGTGAGGGATGAGGGAACAAGAGAAGGGAATGAAAGGAGAGAACATGAGAGTAAACAAATGCTGAATTCTGGTTTATTCCGTGGCCCCTTCTCCCTAGGCACGCCTGTGGGTCTCAAACAATCTATGAGAGGGCATGGAAGTGTTTCAAGCGCTTGAATCACGCACACATACACAGCTTCAGACCTCAGTCTCAAACCCAATGGGACACTCATCACCCACCCCACACACACTCTACTTACATATTCAGGTTTGAGTTTCTTGTCTCCTCCTCTGACAGCGGTCTTCTCCAACTTATCTATGATTGGTCCAAGAGACTCCTCATCCTTCAGCCGTAGCTCCTCATGGATGATCTCAATGTCCCTCACTGGGTCCACATTACCCTCCACATGGATGATGTCCTCATCCTCAAACGCACCTACACACACAGAAACACACAATTATGTCCAGCCTGCGCAATGGTGCTTGACATCACAAAACTGCTAAAATAGGAATTGAATATATTGTTGTTGTTCATGCACATCTGAACTGTGCTAGCACCGAGTAGGTGTGAGTGCCCCATTGATTAGAATGGAAGCTTCACATGCTTGTGGTTTTGGCACTACAAATGTACACCAGGATTACAGTGTGGGTTTGAGTGTGTGTATACAAGTGTATGTGTGTGCATTTCTGCGAGTGTGTGTTAAACTCACGTGTCATGTGGAAGATGCCGTCACAGGCACTAATGTGAGACAGGAAGGCGTTGCCCAGTCCTTGTCCAGCATGAGCTCCTTTCACCAGCCCAGCTATGTCCACCACATTCAGAAACGCTGGGACCTTACTGTACAATGAGAAAGAGAAGTTGCACACACACACAAACTTGAGGTACAGAGTGTTTACTCATACATTTCCAAGGCTTGTGGAAGATGCAGAAGTATTTGTAACGTTCTACAGGAATGTGCACACTGCTCACAAACACAACCCTACCTGAGGGGCTTGTGGAAGGTGCAGAGGTAGTCATAGCGTTCGTCAGGGATGGGCACTCTGCTCTCGTTGGGGTCGATGGTGCAGAAGGGAAAGTTCTCTGCTGCAGCCTGGCTCTTGGTCAGCACATTGAAGAATGTTGACTTCCTGTTGACAAAAATGACAAGACGCAGTTTCAGTCACTATTCTACAGCCCAAGACATCTGCATGGTAAAGCCTTCTGAACAACAAAAGATGATACTCTTAGTTGCTGGAAATAACAATATGAAAAGAAAACACCCAAGCCAGCACAGTAAAGTTTGGGTTGGCCCCATAGTGTGAATCAGGCTAATGATTCTCCAACAACCTACTTTACAACTATGGGAAACTTCTAAATTGTAGCCATGTACAAACCCAACATTCGGCAATCCCACAATCCCAATCTTCAGAGAAGTCCCGAAGCGTCCAATCAGCGGTGGTTGTTTTGGTCCCTCTCCTCCCTTCTTTGGAGGCATCTGCAACAGCAACAAAACATTTAGCAACAGAAATGAAACACTTCACAGCTCTTGAACCAAACAACCTACAAGCTTACTAAATTATGGGACATGCTTAATATCAACATTACATTTTTACATGGCAGACAATTCTATCAGGTTTAGCTCTCACACGCCAGGGGTCCATTTCTGAACCGTGTGCATATTCTTCCCTTTTACTCTGACAACGACCTGTCACTAGTTTTTGTACTGATTACAACATCAATAGCTTACTACACTAGCAGGGAAACATGACATTCAAGGCTGGGTTCGCAATGCCAAACAGTTGCCTTGGATTAGACCCCATCGTGTGTAGTTGCGTCTGGAATGCTGCTGCTGGCAAAGAATACAGACAGCAATCTATACCCTGCGATGACTTGTCACATGGCTACCTAGCTAACAGTAATTTATCTTGGATAACTTCCCGGTTTCATATCGCTGGTTCAACCACTAGCTAGCTACTCAAGTTGACACAAACGTCAACCTAATTTGAACAGGGCACCTCCGCTGTAGACAGACGAGCCAGTTGGCGCAGCTAACCAACTGCATAGCTAGCAGACAGCTAACTAGCAAACAGGCTAAAACACATGTGGAGAAGCTAGTAAGGCAATTGTCCTGAGTCCCATTCATTCTGCTTGTCGGCATGCTAGCTAGCCAACTAGTTAGCTATGTCAAGTAACGTTATTTTTTATTAAAATACAACGACACATTTTCGCAAGGAAGAAGATGTAACCAAACACGCATGTCTTTAACGAGCTATGTGTTCATATCACCTTGATGTCGGTCTCTTTTTGGTCGGCTACCTACGAAAACAAATTAGGTTGGAATTTGTTCACACTGCTCCACAGCTAGCGAAACTAGAAAGAGGTCGTCACTGGTTCTTCTTCTTCTTCTTCAATGAGGTTTAACGGCGGTTGGCATCTAATTTGTTGCATTACCGCCACCTATTACACTGGAGTACAACTCCCTTTTCTTTTCCTTGAAAAATAAAATAAAACAAAGAAATACCCTACCATCTAACACTACACTCACAAATACAAAACTATTACTAATCATTAACCCCACCCTTCTCCACTATTTAAATATACTCACTCCTACCTCATGCCCTCAACCTGAAATAATGGGACATCACCACTTAACACTCCCTGTAACTCTTCTGCTGTCAGGTCTCGCACACCCAAATATCTCTCTGCAGCTGCCACCACATCCTACATTTTCTTCGACTTACGTTCCATCCCTGAAGTACAATTAATAACCATTGCTATAAACACTAAAAATCCAATCTTACTGAAACATATCACTTGCTTGCCTATCCCACTGTACTGGTACATACTGTGTGGTCCTCTGTAGCTCAGCTGGTAGAGCACGGCGCTTGTAACGCCAAGGTAGTGGGTTCGATCCCCGGGACCACCCATACACAAAACTGTATGCACGCATGACTGTAAATCGCTTTGGATAAAGCGTCTGCTAAATGGCATATTATTATTACATATATCCTACTCCCCCCCTTGACCCCTATTCCTCTACTTTCTTCACTGCCTCCGCATGACAATTTATTCTCTACTCTTACCCTGGAAACCTCAACCTGCTTTTCTCGCCCTGGACATGTCTGATCCCTGTTGCAGGGGCTGAGTCACTGGCTTGCTGGTGCTCTTTCATGCCGTCCCTGGGAGGGGTGCGTCACTTGAGTGGGTTGAGTTACTGACGTGATCTTCCTGTCTGGGTTGGCGCCCCCCCTTGGTTTGTGCTGTGGTGGAGACCTCTGTGGGCTATACTCGGCCTTGTCTCAGGATTGTAAGTTGGTGGTTGAGGATATCCCTCTAGTGGTGCGGGGGCTGTGCTTTGGCAGAGTGGGTGGGGTTATATCCTTCCTGTTTGGCCCTGTCCGGGGGTTTCTTCGGATGGGGCCACAGTGTCTCCGGACCGCTCCTGTCTCAGCCTCCAGTATTTATGCTGCAGTAGTTTATGTGTCGGGGGGCTGGGGTTAGTTGGTTATACCTGGAGTACTTCTCCTGTCTTATCCAGTGTCCTGTGTGAATTTAAGTATGCTCTCTCTAATTCTCTCGTTCTCTCTTTCTCTCTGAGAACCTGAGCCCTAGGACCATACGTCAGGACTACCGGGCATGATGACACCTTGCTGTCCCCAGTCCGCCTGGCCTTGCTGCTATTCCAGTTTCAACTGTTCTGCCTGCGGTTACGAAACCCCTACCTGTCCCAGACCTGCTGTTTTCAACTCTTAATGATCGGCTATGAAAAGCCAACTGAGAGACCTGAGCCCTAGGACCATACGTCGGGACTACCGGCCGTGGTGACTCCTTGCTGTCCCCAGTCCGCCTGGCCTTGCTGCTATTCCAGTTTCAACTGTTCTGCCTGCGGTTATGGAACCCCTACCTGTCCCAGACCTGCTGTTTTCAACTCTTAATGATCGGCTATGAAAAGCCAACTGAGATTTATTCCTGATTATTATTTGACCATGCTTGTCACTTATGAACATTTTTGAACATCTTGGCATGGTTCTGTTATAATCTTCACCCGGCACAGCCAGAAGAGGACTGGCCACCCCTCATAGCCTGGTTCCTCTCTAGGTTTCTTCCTAGGTTTTCGCCTTTCTAGGGAGTTTTTCCTAGCCACCGTGCTTCTACACCTGCATTACTAGCTGTTTGGGGTTTTAGGCTGGGTTTCTGTACAGCACTTCGAGATATTAGCTGATGTAAGAAGGGCTATATAAAATAAAATTGATTGATTGATTGATCCCCAGCCCCATGGCCACCCCTACAATTAGCACATACCACCACTTTCCCCACTGCTTCACACTCCTTTGTCTCATGCCCTTCTGTTCACTTCTCACACCTTGGAATCTCCCTCCTACATACTGCTGCCACATGCCCATAAATTTGACAACTGTAACATCGTAATGTACTCGGCACATAAGCTGGCACATGATAATTTATATATCCTAATTTCACTTTATCAGGCAAAGACTCAACTTCAAAACTCAAAAGAACAGACAATGACTCTTCTGTTTCCCCACTCTCGCCACCCTGTTTGCGTCGCACCAAACGACGAGCCTCACACACACCGGGAATCTTCTCCTTCAGTTGGTCCACTTTAACATTTACTGCTACCCCAGTAATCACTCCTTTCAATGGCGCCCTTTTCTTGAGAGCGAAACATTTCACAATTATTTCCCCCATTTGTTTAACTCTGAGCACCTTCTCCCTCTGCCCAACAGAAACACAAACAATTATCACTAGACCACTTCTGGTTACCCTCACCGATTCCACTATAATCGTCACTAGTTACCATAGCCACAAAGTCATAAACCCCGCCCAATTCTTCAATTAATTTTCTTAAAAATTGATTTTCAACCTAACCTTAACCACACTGCTAACTTTATGGCTAAACTTAAATGATGACCAAAAATATATGAATTTTTAGTTTTTCATAAATTTTTAAGATATGGCCAATTTTGACTTTGTTGCTGTGCTATATAGTGGAAACCCTAGAAAAGAGAAGTGTTTTGTGTCTCAAATCAAATCAATTGTATTTGTCACATGCGCCGAATACAACTGGTGTAGACCTTACAGTGAAATGCTTACTTACAAGCCCTTAACCAACAATGCAGTTTCTAAGAAAAATAAGTGTTAAGTAAAAAATAGATAAGTAAAACTCAGCACTAATTGGACGAAACCCTAAGACGTAAAGCGAAAAACGGAGAGAAACGACTGACGTAATTGATTCAACATCGATCAGCCCGCGCGGTGGCGGTAATGCAATATAATATTGGATGCCAACCGCCGTTAAACCCCAACGAAGAAGGAGATCAGCCCGCGCGGTTTCCACCAGTGACAACTAGTGATGGGAAAACGAGGCCAGAGATACCTAATATATTTAGCTTGCTCTGGCAAACATATGTTTCCCATGCCAATAAAGCCCTTTGAATTGATCATTTAGAGGAGATTGGGAAACTCCATTGGAATCGTATTAACGCCCATTGTGTACGTTGCCCATGCTACCTCAATGGCCCGCGTGGTGCATTCTGGGTGATTATGGGACAAGGAGCGACCTCCTTCAAGGAGTGAATGGGAGTCAATTGGGCTTTTTCGAGTTCTCAGTTGTCTTGAACGTACTGAATTCGGAGATTTCCGAGTTCCCAGTTCTGAATTCCCAGTTGTTTTGAACGCGGCATTTGAGAAGGGGATTGCGTGACGATTAGTTTAGCAACTGCATGACGTTATACGTTCCCCCATTAATTGACCAAATGGCATTCCCATCTCTTCCTTTCTCTAATATAAATTTCAATTAAATTCTAATGGCTATATTTGCATGGGAAACATATGTTTACATTGCCAAAGCAAGTGAAATCAAAAATAAACAAAGGTGAAATAAAGAAAAAATCTACAGTAAACATCACACTCACAAAATGTTCAAAGGAATAGAGACATTTCAAATGTCATATTATGGCTATGTACAGTGTTGTAACGATGTGCAAATAGTTAAAGTACAAAATGGAAAATAAATAAACATAAATATCTCTAACAAGGCTTTCTGAAGGTTTCGGCGCCTAAAAACGGTTCATTACTCGGAGCTTCATTATCTATTCAAAATTAACATTAGGGACGTCTGCTGGTCAACAATAAATAGCAGCGTGTGATTATCAGATTGACATTTTCTTTCGCCACTGTTTTTATCAAAACTCCGATGCGCAGCGGTAAATTCTTGGCTTTGGTAGCCTAAAATCAGTTGGAATACAAGGTTCCCATTTCACATCATACTTCCCTTTTTGCCTTCAAGTTTACTATACTGAACAAAAATATAAACGCAACATGCAAGAATTAAATATTTTACTGAGTTACAGTTCATATAAGGAAATCAGTCAATTGAAAGAAATTAATTAGGCCCTAATCTATGGATTTCACGACTGGGAATACAGATATGTATCTGTTGGTCCCGGATACCTTAAAAAAAAAAAAAGAAGGCAAGCATGGGGATCAGAAAACCAGTCAGTGTCTGGTGTGACCTCACGCAGCGCGACACATTTCCTTAGCATAGAGTTGATCAGGCTGTTGATTGTGGCCTGTGGAATGTTGTCCCACTCCTCTTCAATTTCTGTGTGAAGTTGCTGGATAGTGGCGGGAACTGGAACAAGCTGTTGTACACATAGATCAAGAGCATCCCAAACATGCACAATGGGTGACATGTCTGGTGAGTATGCAGGCCATGGAAGAACTGGGACATTTTCAGCTTCCAGGAATTGTGTACAGATAGATCCTTGGGACATGGGGCCGTGCATTATCATGCTGAAACATGAGGTGATGGTGGCAGATGAATGTCACGACAATGGACCTCAGAATCCCGTCATATATCTCTGTGCATTCCAATTGCCATCGAAAAAATGCAATTGTGTTCGTTATCCATAGCTTATGCCTGCTCATACCATAACCCCACTGCCACCATGGGGCACTCTGTTCACAACGTTGACGTCAGCAAACCGCTTGCCCACATGACGCCATACACGCCATACACGTGGTCTGTGGTTGTGAGGCCTGTTGGAGGTTCTGCCAAATTCTCTAAAATGACGTTGGAGGTGGCTTATGGTAGAGAAATTAATGTTCAATTCTCTAGCAACAGCTCTGGTGGACATTCCTGCAGTCAGCAAGCCAATTGCACGCTCCCTCAAAACTTGAGACATCTGTGGCATTGTGTTGTGTGACAAAACTGCACATTTTAGAGTGGCCTTTTATTGTCCCCAGCACATAATCAACTTCTTGATATGCCACACCTGTCAGGTGGATGGATTATCTTGGCAAAGGATAAATGCTCACTAACAGGGATGTAAACAAGTGCATATGGAACATTTCTGGGATCTTTTATTTCAGCTCGTGAAACATGGGACCAACTTTACATGTTGCGTTTATATTTTTGTTCAGTATAATTAAAATGAGTAAAACAGACATTCCCATTCGAAACAGTGTTGGTTTGGGTGAACAGTAAGTATCCTCTTTTCACAACGCCTGTTATCCTTATATGTGCATTTTGAGACCCCCCAAAAATGACCCAATTATTTTCTTCGAACTTAGAGACGAAATTCTATTGAGCCTGAGAAATCCCCCCTCACCCCCAAAGCTGTGCCCCTTTTATAGCCATGGTCTAAGGGCGTATGCCCCTTCTAGTAATTCTAATTCAACGGTCTATACAATCTCTGTACATACCTATCAGGTTGCTTTTCAGCAATGTGTCAATATCAAAAGCACCCAACCGCAGCGCTCTTGCTATCGCAGTGAAACTATTGGCCTGGTTGCATTGCCGCCCTCCAGACGTTCTTTGGGACCATAACATTCGAGCCTGGGTGAATTTCAATCTTCAAAACATGAAAAATACAGTCAGATGCTGTAAAAGACTAGAAAGTCATGTAAATACATCCTCTGTATTTAAAATATTAATACTAGCTAATACAATGCCTTGTATTTAAAAATATATACCTTCAGTATTTTATCTTCACCTCAGATTAGATAAATTAACGTCCATGCACTGTTTAAATAAAAATTTACACAAATATAAGGAAGCTTGTTTTAAACTTTAAATGGCTAAATTAACCAGTACAGCTGAATCAGTATCTGAGATGTAGACTATGAGTATAACCTGTCTCCTAGCTAAGGCCCAGGAAGCTCAGATTCAAACTCCCATTAGGGATGGATCAAAATTTACATAATTGGTACCTGGAGGTAAATGGGAAAGGTCATGCTTTTTCAATTTCAGTCAAGGGTAGGGTTTAGTAAAAAAAAAAAAAAATCTAGTCCAGGGGAGGGTCATGTAATTTGTAATGGATGACATTTTTATATTTCTCAGTGTTTCGGGAATGAGTTGCTTATTAGGTGTATTTATTGATGGTGGAAATAAAACTAGGCTGCATTACACACTGCAATGGATATTCCAACCCTGAGCCTCCAGCCTGCTCAGTTCTTGCTGATCAAAAACGTTTTTGTGTGCTGCCTAGCCAATAGCTGTGCTGTGAAGGCCTACGGTGGCAGTTCAGGAGGAGAGTCAAAGGCTTCTTTCGAAAATAATTGTTGATAAGGCCTAGTCCAAAAAATTAACTCTTTCATGCAGACTAGCCTATAGCCTATGTTCTGTTCAGTTTGAGGAGAGCCCGAAGATGAGGAGGACCGGAGGTCAACTTTGATAGCTTGATACTACTATCATTTATTTGATTAAAAACAATATGTTTCTTGCCCATGATGTATTTATCAGAGTTATTGACCTCACAATAAGCCAGATTCGAGTAACTTGCATTGTGGTGCTGAAACTTGAAGCAGCAGCTGCAGCATAATTAATTGGAAATGGACAGCTCATGGTATGTAAGTAGGCAAATTCGAGTAGGCATAATTCATTTAAACAGTCTTCATTTTAATTAGACTTTACTAATACCAAGAGGGCTTTGTTATTTAAGAAAGAAGAGGTAGGCTTACCTGTTTGACAGATGAAATTAGGCTATAGGCTGCGACAGTTGAAGTCGGAAGTTTACATACACTTAGGAGTCATTAAAACTTGTTTTTCAACCACTCCACACATTTCTTGTTAACAAACTATAGTTTTGGCAAGTCGGTTAGGACAACTACTTTGTGCATGACACAAGTAATTTTTCCAACAATTGTTCACGGACAGATTATTTCACTTATAATTCACTGTATCACAATTCCAGTGGGTCAGAAGTTTACATACACTAAGTGTCATGAGGTGAGGTGTATGTGGTGTGGAAGTCAGGCGCAGGACACCGAAGCTCAGTCCAACAAAGTTTACTGAATCCAAAAAGGGACGAATACAAAAGCACAGCCTCAAACGAACAAAACCGAGGCGCGCAATTACGCAACAAAGCGTAAAACACAAAATAACAAACGGAACACAACACGCATAACGATAGACAGGCGAATAACAACACACAACTAACCAATACAAAACAGGGAACTTATAGGACACGTAATCAGGACAAAACAGACACAGGTGATTAGGACAGACTAAAGTAATCACACACGAAACATCCAACGGTGGCAGCTAGTACTCCGGGGACGGCGAACGCCTTTGCCTGCCCGAACCAGGAGGAGGAGCAGTCTCGGCCGAAACCGTGACAGTACCCCCCCCTTGACGCGCGGCTCCAGCCGTGCGCCGACCCCGGCCTCGGGGACGGCCAGGAGGACGCGGACCCGGGCGCGTGGGATGCCCACGGTGGAACTCTGTCAGGAGGGATGGATCGAGGATGTCCCTCCTGGGCACCCAGCACCGTTCCTCCGGACCGTACCCCTCCCACTCCACGAGATACTGGAGACCACTCCTCCGGCGCCTTGAGTCCAAGATGGTCCGGACCCTGTACGCCGGGGCCCCCTCGATGTCCAAAGGGGGCGGAGGGGTCTCTCTTATCTCATCCTCTTGGAGTGGGCCAGCTACCACCGGCCTGAGAAGAGACACATGGAACGAGGGGTTAATATTTTTATACTCTATAGGTAGTTGTAACCTGTAACACACCTCGTTCAATCTTCTCAGGACTTTGAAGGGCCCCACAAACCGCCGACCCAGCTTCCGGCAGGGCAGGCGGAGGGGTAGGTTTCGAGTCGAGAGCCAGACTCGATCTCCCGGTGCGTACACCGGTCCCTCACTGCGGTGGCGGTCGGCGCTCGCCTTCTGTTGACGGATGGCACGCTGCAGATGGACATGGGCAGCGTCCCACGTCTCCTCCGAGCGCCGAATCCACTCGTCCACCGCAGGGGCCTCGATCTGGCTCTCGTGCCAAGGTGCCAGGACCGGCTGATAACCTAAAACACACTGGAAGGGTGTTAAATTGGTGGAGGAGTGGCGGAGAGAGTTCTGGGCCATCTCTGCCCAGGGGATAAATCTAGACCACTCCTCCGGCCGGTCCCGGCAATAGGACCTCAAAAACCTACCCACATCCTGGTTGACACGTTCCACCTGCCCATTGCTCTCTGGGTGGTACCCCGAGGTAAGGCTTACCGAGACCCCCAACCGTTCCATAAACGCCCCCCAAACTCTGGAGGTGAACTGGGGACCTCGGTCAGACACTATATCCTCGGGGACCCCATAGTGCCGGAAAACATGGGTGAATAGGGCCTCAGCGGTTTGTAGGGCAGTAGGGAGACCCGGCATGGGAAGGAGACGACAGGCCTTGGAAAACCGATCCACAACGACCAAAATGGTGGTATTCCCCTGGGAGGGGGGAAGGTCGGTTACGAAATCCACCGATAGGTGGGACCATGGTCGTTGTGGAACGGGCAGGGGGTGTAGCTTACCCCTGGGCAAATGTCTAGGTGCCTTACACTGGGCACACACCGAGCAGGAGGAGACATAAACCCTCACATCCCTGGCTAACGTTGGCCACCAGTATTTCATGCTAAGACAGTGCAATGTCCGGCCAATACCAGGATGTCCAGAGGAGGGTGATGTATGAGCCCAATAAATAAGTTGATCCCGGATCTCGAGCGGAACGTACGTCCGCCCCACAGGACACTCGGGGGGAGTAGGGTCGGTACGCAGTGCCCGCTCGATTTCCGAATCGACCTCCCATACCACCGGAGCCACCAAACAAGACTCAGGCAGTATGGAAGTAGGCTCGTTGGACCTCTCCTCTGTGTCATACCGCCGGGACAGGGCATCTGCCTTACCATTCTGGGACCCAGGGATGTATGTGATCTTAAAAACGAACCGGGTTAGGAACATGTTCCACCTAGCCTGACGAGGGTTCAATCTCCTAGCTGCCCGGATGTACTCCAGGTTACGGTGATCCGTCAGAATGAGGAAAGGGTGTTGAGCCCCCTCAAGCCAATGCCTCCACACCTTTAGGGCCTGGACTACGGCTAACAGCTCCCTGTCCCCAACATCATAGTTACTCTCCGCCGAGCTGAGCTTCTTGGAGTAGAACGCACAGGGGCGGAGTTTAGGTGGCGTGCCGGACCGTTGTGATAGAACTGCCCCAATACCGGTCTCGGACGCGTCTACCTCTACTTGGAATGGTAAAGAGGGATCCGGATGCGCCAGCACAGGAGCCGAGGTGAACAGGTTCTTTAGTTTGACAAATGCCCGGTTCGCCTCAGCCGACCACTGCAAACGCACCGGACCCCCCTTTAGCAGGGACGTAATGGGAGCTGCAACCTGTCCAAAACCCCGAATAAACCTCCGGTAGTAATTAGCAAAACCCAAGAACTGCTGCACCTCTTTTACAGTGGTTGGAGTTTGCCAATTACGCACAGCCGATACCCGGTCTACCTCCATCTCCACGCCAGACGCGGACAACCGATAACCCAAAAAGGAGACAGACTCCTGGAAGAACAGGCATTTCTCTGCCTTGACATACAAGTCATGCTCCAACAGTCGTCTCAATACTCGGCGCACCTGGGCTACATGCTCGGCTCGTGTAGACGAATACACTAAGATGTCGTCGATGTACACCACTACACCCTGCCCATGCATGTCCCGGAAAATCTCGTCAACAAAGGATTGGAAGACTGAAGGAGCATTCATTAACCCGTATGGCATGACGAGATACTCGTAATGACCCGAGGTGGTGCTAAATGCTGTTTTCCATTCATCCCCCTCCCTAATGCGCACCAGATTGTACGCGCTCCTGAGATCCAACTTTGTGAAGAACCGCGCTCCGCGTAATGACTCCGTCATCGTCGCAATCAGTGGAAGTGGGTAACTGTATTTCACTGTGATCTGATTGAGACTACGGTAATCAATACATGGTCGCAATCCCCCGTCCTTCTTCTTCACAAAGAAGAAACTCGAGGAGACCGGAGAAGTGGAGGACCGTATGTATCCCTGTGCCAAGGACTCGGCTATGTAAGTCTCCATAGCCGCAGTTTCCTCTTGAGACAGGGGATACACATGACTCCGGGGAAGAGCTGCTCCTGTCTGGAGATTTATCGCACAGTCCCCCTGTCTATGAGGAGGTAGCCGTGTTGCCCTCGATTTGCTAAACACGAGTGCTAAATCCTCATACTCGGGGGGAATGCGCAGTGCGGGCACTTGGTTCGGACTCTCTACCGAGGTCGCCCCTATGGAAACACCTAGACATCTCCCTACACACTGGGCAGACCACTCCATAAGAGCCCTCTGTTGCCACGCTATGGTAGGATCATGGGTACTTAACCAGGGAAGGCCCAACACCACTGGGTACGCAGGAGAGTCAATCAGATAGAACTGAATGACCTCCTCATGACCCCCCTGCGTCGTCATAGTCAGTGGTGCTGTGACATCCCTGATTAGACCCGACCCCAACGGCCGGCTGTCTAATGCGTGGACAGGGAATGGAACTTTTACCGGCCGAAGGGGAATTCCTAACCTAGTACAAAAAGCCCGATCAATAAAGTTCCCAGCTGCGCCTGAATCTACTAGCGCCTTATGCTGGGAATGAGGTGCTACCTGTGGAAATCTCACAGGAATACTCATGTAACCACAGAGAGCTCTGGGTAAGTGGGGCGCCTACTCACCTGAAATGACTCCCCAGTGCGTGGCCTGCTGTCACCTCTCCCAGGAGACCCTCCCCAGCACCTGGCCGCGGTGTGTCCTCCACGACCACAGGTGGTGCAGGAGATGGCCTCCCTCGGGTTCCCTCTCCTCCTCTCTCTAGCGCCAGCACCCCCGAGCTCCATAGGAATCGGCTCGGAGCTGCTGGAGGGTGGAATGGACGACCCCCACTCGGGACGTCCGCGGGTAGCCAGCAGGGTGTCTAGACGGATGGAGATGTCCACCAACCGGTCGAATGACAGGTTGGTGTCCCTGCAGGCCATCTCACGACGAACGTCCTCTCGTAGGCTACACTGGTAGTGGTCGATGAGGGCCCTCTCATTCCACCCCGCATCCGCTGCTAGTGTCCGGAACTCCAGTGCGAACTCCTGTGCGCTCCTCTTCCCCTGTCGGAGGTGGAATAGACGCTCTCCCGCCGCTTTACCCTCTGGTGGATGATCGAACAGTCCTGAAGCGGCGGGAAAACTCCGCGTAGGTGATGGTAGCGGCGTCTATTCCCCTCCATTCGGCGTTGGCCCACTCCAACGCCTTGCCGGAGAGACAGGAGATGAGGGCGGAGACGCTCTCGTATCCCGAGGGCGCCGGGTGTATTGTGGCAAGGTAAAGTTCTACCTGCAGGAGGAAGCCCTGACACCCGGCTGCTGAACCGTCATATGCCCTCGGGAGCGAGAGCCGAATGCCACTGGGTTCCGGTGCTGAGAGAGGAGGACTGGCCGTTGGTGATGGGATAGTGTGCGAAGGCGTGGGCACCTCCCTAGTCACCAAACGACGCAGCGTGTTGGACACCTCGGTCAGGGCGGCCTCAAGTTGCTGGATCATGGTGTCTTGGTAGCTGAATCCAAAAAGGGACGAATACAAAAGCACAGCCTCAAACGAACAAAACCGAGGCGCGCAATTACGCAACAAAGCGTAAAACACAAAATAACAAACGGAACACAACACGCATAACGATAGACAGGCGAATAACAACACACAACTAACCAATACAAAACAGGGAACTTATAGGACACGTAATCAGCACAAAACAGACACAGGTGATTAGGACAGACTAAAGTAATCACACACGAAACATCCAACGGTGGCAGCTAGTACTCCGGGGACGGCGAACGCCTTTGCCTGCCCGAACCAGGAGGAGGAGCAGTCTCGGCCGAAACCGTGACACTAAGTTGACTGTGCATTTAAACAGCTTGGAAAATTTCAGAAAATGTTCTCATGGCTTTAGAAGCTTCTGATAGGATAATTGACATAATTTGAGTCAATTGGAGGTGTACCTTCAAAAACTCAGTGCCTCTTTGCTTGACATCATGGGAAAATCTAAAGAAATCAGCCAAGACCTCAGAAGAAATATTGTAGACCTCCACAAGTCTGGTTGATCCTTGGGAGCAATTTCCAAACACCTGAAGGTACCACGTTCATCTGTACAAACAATAGTACGCAAGTATAAACACCATGGGACCACGCAGCCGTCATACTGCTCAGGAAGGAGACACGTTGTCTCCTAGAGATGAACGTACTTTGGTGCGAAAAGTACAAATCAATCCCAGAACAACAGCAAAGGACCTTGTGAAGATGCTGGAGGAAACAGGTACAAAAGTATCTATATCCACAGTAAACGAGTCCTATATCGACATAACCTGAAAGGCCGCTCAGCAAGGAAGAAGCCACTGTTCCAAAACCGCCATAAAAAAGCCAGACTACGGTTTGCAACTGCACATGGGACAAAGATCGTACTTTTTGGAGAAATGTCCTCTGGTCTGATGAAACAAAAATATAACTGTTTGGCCATAATGACCATCATTATGTTTGGATGAAAAAAGGGGTGGCTTGCAAGCCAAAGAATACCATCCCAACCGTGAAGCACGGGGTGGTAGCATCATGCTGTGGGGGTGCTTTGCTGCAGGAGGGACTGGTGCACTTCACAAAATAGATGGCATCATGAGGAAGGAAAATGTGGATATATTGAAGCAACATCTCAAGACATCAGTAAGGAAGTTAAAGCTTGGTCGCAAATGGGTCTTCTAAATGGACAATGACCCCAAGCACACTTCCAAGGTTTTGGCAAAATGGCTTAAGGACAACAAAGTCAAGGTATTGGAGTGGCCATCACAAAGCCCTGACCTCAATCCTATATAACATTTGTGGGCAGAAATGAAAAAGCGTGTGCGAGCAAGGAGTCCTACAAACCTGATTCAGTTACACCAGCTCTGTCAGGAGGAATGGGCCAAAATTCACCCAACTTATTGTGGGAAGCTTGTGGAAGGCTACCCGAAACGTTTGACCTAAGTTAAACAATTTAAATGCAATGCTACCAAATACTAATTGAGTGTATGTAAACTTCTGACCCACTGGGAATGTGATGAAAGAAATAAAAGCTGAAATAAATCACTCTACTATTATTCTGACATTTCAAATTCTTAAAATAAAGTGGTGATCCTAACTGACCTACGACAGGGAATTTTTACTAGGATTAAATGTCAGGAATTGTGGAAAAACTGAGTTTAAATGTATTTGGCCAAGGTTTCGACTTCAACTGTATATCCATAGATTTGTAGGTCAATTCCTGCTCCCTTTAAATAGCCTATCTCTGTGTCAGTGGAGGGCTGTTAAGTTAAAACCAAGACTCGAATTGAGGGGGTATGAGAGGGTATGCCTGCCTTTTATTAATGAAAATGGTTTAAAGCAGGCCTACCCCTTGTTAGTTTAAGATGTTGAAGAAAATAAAACGGATCCGATTATATAAAGTGATCTGTAACAGCGCTTTGGTCCGCAATGCTTTATGCTAGAATCAAGCTATAAAATACACAGGAAAGACGTGACTCAGATGCATATGAGTTACAGCCTTCTATAGCCACAAAAAAATACTTTGCTTGGAAAGTTATCTAATTCTGTCACTATCAATTGATTAAGCTATTAACTTTCTGTACAATATAATATATTTAAACCCAGACAGCTTTAAGGAAACACTTCTGACCTTATCTCGTTGGGTTAAACTACAGAAGAAGAGTCGCCAGCAGTTAACGTTTACATTTTTCTGCGTAGACAAGTGTTGTGTATGAAGATTATGACTAGTCTAGAGGGACAAAGAAAAGATGTTTATCTTAGTTTAAATGTAGCAGTTGTAGGGTGACGCCCCAGGGGGGATAGGTGATTGGACGAAAGAGGGAGCCACCCATATTCTGCTTTGTTTATAAGTATGGGCTAGTCAAAGAGGGGGCAGAAGCATTCCGATTAATTTGGGACGGTGCTTCTCCAGACACCGCGGGTCTGTAACTTATGCTGTAAACGTGTGATATTAATAAAAGCCTCTAATCACGGTGCAGCCTAAGCGGACTCTTTGTTGGCAGCAATAACCACCAACAGCAGACGCGACACGACACAATGGGGGCTCGTCCGGGATATTGATTGCATCGTTCTTGGTTCCCTTCCAGAGTCGCGAGTTGACTACTGCTCAAGCCGGCTTTAAAGGTGAGATTACTCACAAAATTTGGGCATTAGTTATTCCGCTGATTCATGAGAGGGCATTGAAGGTGTACAGTTAAAAGTACTTGGGTCGTTGTTGATGTGGTGCTATTGTGGTCGACTAGGAGTCTGTAATAATATTCTAAAATGTGGTTCCATTGGTAAACGGTAGATAATTGGAATTTTAGAGCACAAAACGGTAGGAATTAAGTATTGGCAGGTGTACAATTAAGGCAGATATGCATACATTAGAGCACTGTACCGCTTAAGACCCCAGGGGGGCCATTTAGAAATGGGCCGACAAATCCGGTTGCACGATAGAATGTGCAAGTCGGTGTGTTTTTAAAGAAAAACTCGGGTTGATGGAATTTATCTGATTTGTGATTATTGCTCGACTTTCGTCCGACAGGGGGTCTGTTGGGTGTAATTTCTCGGTGAATGGTCATTAAATCCACGGTAGCACAAAACGGTAGGATAATAAGTCAAAAAGAAAAAGGGCAGTGCAGGATGCTTATTTGTGTGGGGTAGGCCGCAGTTAGCTAAAGGCTAATGCTAATGCTAATGCTAAATGTTGGTTCAGGCCACATTGTACATAAAGGCTAATGCTAAATGCTAAGGCTAAATGCTAATTGTGTTGCGTGCTACATGCTAACGGGTGTCCTTAGAGGTCCCATTGCGATAGGATAACCCTCTTAAATGTGTTTGTGTGTGTGTGAGCTCTGTTAAGTTATTGTCTGACTATAAGTGTAAAATAGAGAACTGAGGTAGAACGCTGGCGTTCTATTGTGTGGCAATTGTATTGTTAAATGGATTTGCGCATGCGCTTGATTTTACGGCGCTAAAACTACAACACGAGGAGATTGGTTCAACTACAACACGGGATTGCGGGTAAAGTGTCATATTTCTGTGGGGCTGCGTGCTGCAGGAAGAGACAGAGAAATAGCCACAGACAAGAGAGATTTTAACACGAATCTTATAGTTTTAAAGCGGCTGCTGTTTGAAAATGAAACTATTTGTTGGGATGTAGTGAATTTATAAATTAGGTATATGTTGACGAATTATAATGAATTAAATTAAATGATGGATTAAAATAAAATAAAAATGTTTTTGAGCGATCTATTTAGTCCTGAGTTCATTCTTAGAGCGAATGTAAACGAAGGAATATTGAATGCTGGAAGTAACTCAGTTTTGCATTAACTACTAAAATCTTTTTGTGTCTCTGTTCTTTTGTCATATGAGAGGAACAATGGAGAGAGAAAGAGAGGGGGTGCTGACGTACACGTCACGTGACGCGACAGAGGATCAAGTCAAGGGGTTTTGGTACTGGTCTGTTACAAAATCTTCCCCTACAGGATATTTGATGTTATGACAATTTCGCAGAGGCTTGGCAACAGACTGATCATTTGAATAGAATTTGCATTTTAGAGTCTCTGTCATCACTTGGATTTGATTGGAATTGTGTTGGGAATCAAGGACTGACATTATTCTGTAAAATTAAGATAATTAGGTGCTTATAGAGCAAGGTGGTTTATGGGAATTGTAGTGTTGTAAGGTTAGAAGGCTTTGTTTTTGGGATTGCTTTGAAGTTGACTAACTTACATTTACTTTCCTGATGGGTTGTGGTAAGATAACCACCACTAATATTAGAACATATAAATTGGTAAGATAAGATATAGAAATTAAAATTGGTTTTAATTATTCATAATTTTTAATTGATTTAATTGATTTTTTTTTAAATTAGAAATGGTTTTTGAATAAAAAAATTAATTGAATTTTTTCATATTCATATTTTTATAGATATTTTTTTTTGTGGGGTTGTTAGGTTATATTAATAATTAAAGGGGGGAAGCCATAGGCTATATAGTCTAAAATAAAATAATTCACGATAAAGGAATATAAAAGGGTTGTTACAATGGGGAAAAACGACATCAAGGCTATGAAAGTCATTACACCGGTTGATATAGTAAAAAAAAAAATAGTAATCCTTTAACTAAAGTAGTGTTAGGTTATCCGGCAAATGAACCAAAAGTTGCCCTTAATTCTCAAACAAAAACTGATAAAAGATTCCAGCGATAAGATAAAGGTATAGAGGAAAATGCTAAAGGAAGGAAAGGCGACAGAAAAACTAATGGCAGAAGTTAGTACACCTTTCTCACATACGGATTCAGCAAAAAGACACCCACCTTACGAGAAGGAAGTAGAGCTTAGGGATGTTTATCCTCAGCTTCCAGTGATCATCCAGTAGGGTGATTGTTGCATCGGAGAGGAAGATGAACGAATAATAGATAGAGGACAAGCAGAAACGACCAGAAAGATGAATCCAAAACTCCAGAAGGAAGAAAATGAGATGTCTGGAAGAGAAGAGTGAGGTTAAGGAAGATGGAACTTGAAGAAGATGATGAAGATGAAGATCAGAGTGATTGAGAAGAGATCATGGGTGGATATGACTCTGTGATCAGAAGGAAGTTGGCAAGAGAGGAAAGAAGGATACTAGAGATTTGATCTCTGATGGAAGTTGAAGGAAGAAGGATACAAGAGATTCGAGTTCAGATGAAGACAGCGATAAAGAGGAGACTAAAGGTGCTGTGTATTCAAAAGGAGTTTATCCTACAAGGACTGGCACAGAAGAAATAGAAGGAGATATAGACCGATGCTTATCATGCCTGGATAAAGTGAATAGTTTAGAAGAAGTAACACAACTGGATGAACAACTCAAGAAGAGAAGCTACAGAAGGAGAAAACCTGCTGAGAAAATAATCCCAAGAATTGGAGGAAAAGAATTATACATTGAGGTCAAGGAAAGGCCAATAGTAAGAAGATGATGGAAGATATGTCGAGGACAGAACTTAGAATATAAGCTTTTGAAGAATCCTGATATGTCAACAGCAAGAAAGAACAGGATCAAGAAACTCTCAGAAAACTCAATCATACAACTGGTGGAGAAGATAAGCTTTGGTTATGAAGAATCAGAGTGAACCAAATCAACAATCACTGTTACAGCTTCAACTGAACAATATCAAATGCAATTGTACCAGCCACCAAGGGGGGTACCAGGTGTTTCATATCCACAGCCAGTTTCTGGACAGACACAGAATTGGAGAGGAAGAGGACGAGAAGGCTTAGAAGGAGGAGGAAGATTTCAGCTACACTTCCAGAAGACTGTTATAATTATGGACAGGGTGGTCACTTTACCTGTGAGTGCAATGCGCCAGGAGGAAACAACAGAGAACATTTCTAAGGAAGATAAAGGAGCAAGTGAAAATCACCTGTTCTCCAGGTGAACCCCTACAGGGGTCCGGAGCAAGGATTCTAGAGCCTAGAAGATACGAAGGGGGGTGTCAGCTGATAGCATCGATTAGAGAAGAAGAGAAAATATCTAACAATTGAAGTAAAAACAGAGGACTATGAGAAATAATGGTGAATAGGGGAAAAACTTATCTGTGTTCAGCCTAAAGAGGTTAAACATCTCACTATGTAAAATTAACTAATTAGGATAGGGATTTGAGGTAGTAAAACAGCTAATTACTCTTAAGGAACCAATTGAGCTCTGCTATAAAAATCAAAGAGAAATTAAAATAGACATACTAATATTAGAACATATACCTATTGCATTGTTGGAAAGAGATGCATTGTGTAAATTGAACTGTACAATAAGGTGTACACTAGACGGCTGTCTGGTAGAAGATTTTAAAAAGTAGGGTTTTTGGGAATCATATTGGCTTAAAAAGATAATATCATAGGAAGGATGATAATCTATTAGACTGCCTATTAGACAATCTGTCTGAAAAATAAAGTTAAGAGGGGTGACTGTTATTCTGGGTTACATTCTTACACCAAGAGATTTCAGGCTAGGCTAAAAGGTGTTTAGTCGTTTGCCAAGTCTGTGTGTAAAGAAGTCAGAAGCAAGTGGGGACTTCCCAATCACCTATTCTAAAAATTTGGTGGTAAAGGGATTTTGTGAATAAATCAGTGGAAAAGGTTTTTAAAGGTTAGGAGAAAAGATTAGATTAAAATAAGTTAGGAGAACTAGGTTGAAGGGACTCTAAGACAGTAAGCTAAGTTTCAAAGTTAGTAGTAAGAGAGAGAACAGTGGTGAAGGAAATTTTAGAGTTTACTGGGAAGATATGGTAGGAGTTTAGATCTGTTAGGAGCAGATGCATTGAGAAAGTATGTGTTGCTGAATGATAAGAGAAGATTGAGGGTGATTGAGTATCTATATTTACAGTTCCCAGCAGGGAGATCAAGGTAATTATAGGTGTATTTTTTATAATCAAAAGTTTGAAAGTCAGGGATTAGAGGTAGGACTGAGAGTTGGAAAAAGTGACACTAGTGGTGATAGATGGAAGTACAAGCTAAGAGTTCAAAGCTTTGGGGAAAATGGATGAAGTAACTAAGGACATTAACACTTCAGTCTATTAAAAACAACAGTGAGAAGCAATTTAACTCTTTCAACATTGATAGTTATTAAAGCCATAAATATATCGCATTTGATTATAAGGGAACCAATAGCTCCAGCACCAATTTTAGAGGAAAATACTTATTAGGGTTAGGATGGGGACGTTCCTCCCACATGGAGAGATAATTATGGAGAAGAAGTATTGTTATCAGGACCAGATGTAGAAGCGGTGCCCCCTAGTCAAAGGAAGTATATTTTGTACAACAATATGGAGGGGAAGAGGGTTATGAGTGATTGTTCACTTATTTTGCGTAATGTTACAGAGAAAGATCAGGGAGAATATATGTGTACTTATCTAGTGCAAGCATTAAAATTTGTTCCGCTTCCACAGTCACCGAAGGAGTTCAGGAGGAGTAGATTACAGTAGTCACTCCAACAGTAGATAATACATAGAGGATATCGGTAACTTTCCCACTAGAAATAATTAAGGTTAATACATCAACTAAATCAACTACTTTAATGGTATCTTTGGAAAGGAATTAATGATACGACGGCGGTAGCAAATGTAGGAAGTATGACACAGACACAAACAACAACTTAGTAAGGATAGGGTTAAAAAAGGAGAGCAGATAGTGGTAGAGAGAATATAGATTCATCTGAAATAGTGAAGGATACTATCATGAAGGCACAGGATGAGGTCATTTTAATGACAGACAAGGAGAGGTATCTGATCAGTACCGCTCGTTAGGGAAGAGAGAAACTAAATGGATGGGTTTGATTCTTCTGTTGTGAAAATTAGAGATAGATGGGCAGGTAGGAATCTTTGGTTCCAGCAGCTCATTCTGTAAGATCAGTGAGGAATCTTGAGGGTCCATGTCTGTTGAGAATTCCAGCACCAGAGACGTGGGGTTCCATTTTAGAGACGGTCGCTCAACCGCTATCAAGTGTGTGTCAGTCTTATGCGTTGTCATGGCTGTTGTATCAGCAACGAGCATTGACAGATAAAGTAATGTCGTTGTCAAAACATTTGTTTAAGCCTAGGTTTAGGTGTTCTTGGTTAAATGAATTACCCTATGTGAATTTGTTGGATGGTAAGGAAAGTCAGGTAACAGCGAACCCTGAAGCATTTGAGGTGAAACCATTGAGGGCTAAAAGTTGTTTTTGTTCTAATAAAACATATGATGTAAGGGGTATGTTTATGGGAATATCAGATTGTGATGATTATATGATGACTTTGGATAAGCACGAACATAAGGTTAGAGAGGACAAATATAATGTAACTTTTTATGTACCAGGTAGTAAGAAGAGCAGGACTTTGATGGTGAAAGATCAGCTTTTGCCTGTCAATGTAACTATTGGGAATTTTAGAGATATTTGGTGGGTTTGTGGTGATAAAGCATATATATTCTTACCCTATGGATGGACAGGATGTTGTTACATGTCGACGTTGAAGCTTCCATATGAGGTTTTTACCATTAAAAGAGGGGTAGCACCGAACACAGATCAATCTGAAACTAGAGTTGAAAATAGGGTGAAAAGAGATATGGCTACGTTTCATAGTCTTGAAGCCTACCATTGGAGAATAAGTCTGGGAGAGAAGTGGGGACTCGGTCTTTTTCCATGGTATGGTGTAACATTTTTGGCAGATCATATTGATAATATTACATATACGTTGCAGGGGTTTGCGAATGAAACAATAAGAGGGTTTAACCTTCTGTCAAATACTCAAAGAAGTCACAGACTGACGCTGTTGAAACATGACATGGCTCTTGACTATATTTTGGCAAAACAAGGTGGCTTATGTTTGGCTATGAATCTGACGGGGGATGATTGTTATACTTTGATCCCAGATAGTTCCGATAATATCACGAGTGTTATAGATGCGTTGAAGAATATAAGGGATGCATTTGGTAGATCTGAAGGAGCTGGATGGTCAGCGAAGTCTTGGTTGCAAGATCAGTTAGGCCCAATAGGAGCAGTGATGGTTCAGATTTTAGTTGCAGCGCTGATAGCGTTGTGTGTGATGTTTTGCTTTTGTACTTTGTTACTGACCTTTGCGAAAGCTATGATATTAAGATGGGTTGGTGTTGTGATGCCTGGAGACAACACTCAGATGCCGTTGTTGACTGTTCCTGATCTGGATGAAGATGGACAAGGGGGTCTGGATGGAGTACTAATGGATAAATATCCTTTTTGATTATTTGATCATTTTTCAATTTTTTTCAATATTAGTGTGATTTTTAGTATGATTTTATGAATCAAAGGGGGGGAATAGGATAATGTGATTCATACATCATTTATATATCATTTTTATATTCTTAGTTGATATTGTTGTTCAATTTGAAAGTGTTGTTTTGCAAAAGATACTGTTTGTTCTTTTCTTTTCTTCCAGAAGCATTTGGGGGAATATGTGGAGATTGAAATACTCAAACAAGGACAATATGAAAGGACAATGACTGGAGGAGATGAAACGAGGAGGGTGTGGAAAGGTTCCCATTCCATCATCAGCAATCCATTGGAAGTCGAGACTACGGGGAGATGAAGTGTAGTGGACTACATTCCAGTGTCTGCAATGAAATATAGACATATTTGCATGTGTAATACATAATTTGTGTCATATTCTTAGGTATTAATTTTTGTAGAAGGATATTTGATGTTTTTGAATACATGTGAGGATCTTAGATGTTTTTTTTATTTCGTTGATGCTTAGGGACAGGGAGTCTAGGCAGGGAGAGGTCCACTGTAGGGTCCAATGGGTTGACCAGCCTTAGAGTGGACATTTTTGGATAGTATTTTGTTTGCAGGGGCTTACATGTGTATTTAATTGCATCATAGTTTCAAATGCATTTACATGGTTTATGAGTTTATCTGGAGTATCTAGGTGGTTGCCTGGGGCAGAGGGACCGTGAGAGAATTTTACTGTCTTGATTGATGGATGGATATCTGGAAAGATGGCTGCCGGACAGGTTTTTCGCTCTCACACTCCATAAAGATTTGTTCATATTTCATAATAATGTATTCACACTTCATAAACATTTGTTCATATTTCATAGAAAGGTATTTACACTCTAGAGGAGAATGTTTTTGGTTTAATGTTAAAGATACTCAATAAGATAAATTGTTACTGGTCATAATCCTATTCTGTTTGTTTTCGAGACTTTTAGTTAGTCTCGAAGGGGGGATATGTCGTGTATGAAGATTATGACTAGTCTAGAGGGACAAAGAAAATATGTTTATCTTAGTTTAAATGTAGCAGTTGTAGGGTGACGCCCCAGGGGGGATAGGTGATTGGACGAAAGAGGGAGCCACCCATATTCTGCTTTGTTTATAAGTATGGGCTAGTCAAAGAGGGGGCAGAAGTATTCAGATTAATTTGGGACGGTGCTTCTCCAGACACCGCGGGTCTGTAACTTATGCTGTAAACGTGTGATATTAATAAAAGCCTCTAATCACGGTGCAGCCTAAGCGGACTCTTTGTTGGAAGCAATAACCACCAACAGCAGACGCGACACGACACAAGTCTACTCTGTCTGAGGTGGAAGGGTAGACCTAACTTTTGAAAGTACCATGCTCAGATTCCTAATGATAGCTCAGATTTAATTATTTGTAAACAGGGACAGTTTTGTTGCAAACAAGACATACTGATTTGGCATTGGAGAATATATGATAAGATGAATAAATATGCCTATCTCGCTGTCCATTCATAGCCTCTAATTTCTGTAATTTGTATGGTATTAAAAAAATATTCAGCTAATATGTAAAATGAAGTACAATTGCATGAAATGTTTATAAAAGGTTATTTTTTCCTCTGACCTGCAAATACGATGATAGATTCATGCAATGCTTTCCACCCCTACTGTTGTCCACGGTAGTCTGCGAACCCACAACCTTCTGGCCCGCTGCCCTTTGCACTGTCAATATTCCTGCGTTGCCATATAATGCTTACAGGATGAAGAACAGTTTCTAAAACTGCATATCTAAGGCTCTGGTCTGTCCAAGATGTTATGGTAAACGGTGGACATGTTCTCTGCTATCCACTTTGTTTTATTTATTATTTTGGGTATAGGGGGGGTCAGGGAGGGTTTAGGTAAAATATATTTTGCTGAAGGGAGGGCCATCCATTTTCGTTTCAGGTCCGACTTTCTCCATGTAATTTTTATTATAAATAACATTCACTCCCTTAGACAGCTCTGGAAGCGTTATTTCAAAATACGTTTGTTACTGTCCAAATATGGAGTTTCGCTGAGCAACTTTCTTAATTTACTCCCGTTACGGCCACAACTATGAGTTTACACAAATATTAGCGTCATAACTTTTATTGCAGGACTTTGACTGTGGGAAATCACCTTTCCAGTCAGTCTATTGTGTGTATTGAAGTGGGATGGTGCCCCCAATGCAATTACTAATTAAAATATAGCCACAGTGCGGCTGGCAGGGATGTAGCTCAGTTGGTAGAGCATGGCATTTGCAACGCCAGGGTTGTGGGTTCGATTCCAGTATAAAAAATAAAAATGTATGCACTCACTAACTGTAAGTCGCTCTGGATAAGAGCGTCTGCTAAATGACTAAAATGTAAAATGTAAATGTCACTGAGTAGGCTGATACCCCTTTTCATGGGTGCACATTCCATAGCTTAGGCTGTACAGTGCATATAAGTATGCCCCCAAAGCAATTCTGAATTCAAATACATCGAATACAGCAATTTCACCAAATTAAAATTAACCAATTAAATGTATTTTGATGATTTGATATAAAATTTCAACCTTGTTTAGCATTATGTAGTCCAATTGTGGCATGTTTTCAAAAATGTTTTATTAGTTTGCATTGATTTCAATGAGGGACTTATATTTTGAAAGCGAACCGCGGATTCCACCATTGTTGCTCACGCTAATGTTGTTCACGACATACATGGAGAGCGGAATAGCTAACCAGACAGTGGATAGACGTGCAGCAGCAACAATAAGGATCTTGTGAGATGGGCTTTTTATTTTATTTCACTTTTAATACAAATCTAACCAAAAGCTTAAATTACTACCAGCAAAAGCAGACAAAACTGTTGTGTATAGAATAGCATAGCAGACTTCAGTGGTTTGCAGGCTCTGGTTTTACCCGAACGCCTACTGTTGTGATTCAAAACACTTCAGATAAAATGGCGGAACTTGAAAAAGACGCAGGACTGCCCCAAACAATGCAGGAGAACCGAGATGAAGAGGAGCCGGGCAATTCCATGGTAACAGAATGACGCGGAGACTCCTATTTTTCACTTTAAAAATATGCCAAACAATAACCATTGATTGCAAAGTTAAACAAACAATACAGCGCTATGCACAAGGACTCCTTTAATAGTTTCCACAGAAAATTGTACAAAAACACATTTACTCGAAGAACAGTGCAGATGTAAAGTTTGGTAACAGAATGATGGTAAAATCTCCCTGCGTTTTGTATGTGACAAAATTTTCCTAAAACTTAAATATCTACTCCAAAGTAATATTCAATGATGTCTGCAGAAAGAATGCGTTTGAGCTATGATATGACACCTTGAGTTTGAAAAAAACTATTTTGGTTTTTGAACTACAGTAAGTGAATTGGATTAACACCCGGTAACAGAATGATATCATGGGTCCCAGTCCCTGATCTGTACTATACAGAAATGCTGAATAGACACAAAGGTAGACAAATGTAATATCCTCCTTTGCATGTTTGGGTATTATTCAATAGACTGGCTATTTTATTTAATTTTTTTATTTCACCTTTATTTAACCAGGTAAGCCAGTTGAGAACAAGTTCTCATTTACAACTGCGACCTGGCCAAGATAAAGCAAAGCAGTGCGATAAAAACAACAACACAGAGTTACATATGGGGTAAAACAAAACAAAGTCAAAAATACAACATAAATAAATATATATACAGTGTGTGCAAATGTAGCAAGTTATGGAGGTAAGGCAATAAATAGGCTATAGTGCAAAATAATTACAATTAGTATTAACACTGGAATGATAGATGTGCAAGAGATGATGTGCAAATAGAGATACTGGGGTACAAATGAGCAAATTCAATTACAATATAGGGAGGAGGTAGTTGGGCGGGCTAATTTCAGATGGGCTGTGTACAGGTGCAGTGAGCTGTGTACAGGTGCAGTAAGGTGCTCTGACAACTGATGCTTAAAGTTAGTGAGGGAGATAAGAGTCTCCAGCTTCAGAGATTTTTGCAATTCGTTCCAGTCATTGGCAGCAGAGAACTGAAAGGAATGGCGGCCAAAGGAGGTGTTGGCTTTGGGGATGACCAGTGAGATGTACCTGCTGGAGCGCATACTACGGGTGGGTGTTGCTATGGTGACCAATGAGCTAAGATAAGGCGGGGATTTGCCTAGCAGTGATTTATAGATGGCCTGGAGCCAGTGGGTTTGGCGACGAATATGTAGTGAGGACCAGCCAACAAGAGCGTACAGGTCACAGTAGTGGGTAGTATATGGGGCTTTGGAGACAAAACGGATGGCACTGTGATAGACTACATCCAATTTGCTGAGTAGAGTGTTGGAGGCTATTTTGTAAATGACATCGCCGAAGTCCAGGATCGGTAGGATAGTCAGTTTTACGAGGGCATGTTTGGCAGCATGAGTGAAGGAAGCTTTGTTGCGAAATAGGAAACCGATTCTAGATTTAACTTTGGATTGGAGATTCTTAATGTGAGTCTGGAAGGAGAGTTTACAGTCTAACCAGACATTATTCTTATGAGCTCCCAAACAAAATGAAATTTGGTTGGTCCGGACCAAATCAATCAATTGTATTTTATAAAAGGTCTACCAATCATAGACATCTATGTTTCACAAGTTTGGACATCAGAGTACAGCACAGTAGAGTACAATACAGTAAATAATGTACTCTACAGTACTTACCTATTGTAGAGTACCATACTGTACTGACCTATACCCTACTTTTCTTTACTGTACTGTGCTGTCCAAACTTGTGAAACAGAAGTCTATGATTGGTTCAGATTTGGACTGACCAAATTTCAACTACTTTTCAATGTCCATGGACTTCCGGTGTTGGTAGGTGCTCAGTGGGTGAGAGGGCTGGTTACAGTAAATGGAAAGAGGGGGCACATGGGTAGGTGTCAGTAAGAGCCGGGAGAGGTGACATTAACTGGAGAGGGAAGACAGAGAGGGAGGGGTTGTCCAGATTGTCACACTCTTGCTTTGACCACCACGTGACAGAAAGAAAACAGTTATGAGCTGAACATAACAGTATGCCAGCAGAAGGGAGGACAGTTTGTGACTACTATGAACTCCCATTTTAGCCAATTCAGTTGCAGTCGTTCTGTTACTGATTTTTTTGTCATTCTGTTACCGATTTGGCAACAGAATGATGCACTTTAATTACTTCTGTGAATGTTCATTAGCCTCCCTCTTCATGAGGCAAAGAAATTATAAAATATTTTAAAGATGTGGGTTTTTGGTAACAGAATCCAAGACACTAGGCAATATTTCTTAAACTTACAGAAGGCAAATTGTTTCTGCAAGTCTAAATGTTGATATTAGTTGGCAGGGGTCTTTACTTCAACATTATTGTTTTTATGTATTTCTAATACCTTTTAATACTTTTTCGGCTAGATGTTTTCTAAGACCCCATTTCCATCTGTTTGACCAGAAATCAAAGCCTTTGGCTATTCCAAATTATAGGATGGAAAATGGTTGAAAAATTGATATATTGCTTAATAATAAATCAAAAAAAATACTCAGCTTTATTGGGGACCAAATTTGATGTGCTCCTATGAACTTCACATGCTAGTGCTCATGGGGCTTTTTACATGGAAATGTCCACTACTACTACTGTCAATGAACCTTCTCTAGCCTAGATCACTAGCCTATGCAATCAATATGCTATATCATGGTGATCTCTAGACCTAATGATAAATAAATCATCATTATCATGTTGATACTGCTAGGTATTTCAAATGATTAGACCGAGCTACTACTGTAAAGATGTGTAGACCTCAGTTATTTGTTTAGCTATTTATTGTATATGCTATCTATTCTAATTTGGACTTTAACTAATTAAAAGTAGGCTATTTTATCTATTACAAAATGAATGTTGTTTTAGAGAACACAGATGATACTAGGCCTACTAGTAATTATGACATTTTAAATGTATTTCCAGGCAGAGGAGATGGACATCCCAGAAGACCTGCAAGATGACAACCTGATCGAGCAGGAACACTTCCACAGTTCTAATTATGAGAAGCAAGATGGACATTTGGCAGTTAGGAAGAATGTAATATTAGAACGAACTAAATTCAACCAAAGACAACAAGAAGCAGGAGAGACAGCTGATGATTTTATCACTGCACTTCATTGTTTGTCAGAACATTGCAGTTATGGAGCTCTGCTCAGTGAGATGATAAGAGACAGACTAGTTGCAGGCTTACGTGACAGAAGACTGTCCAAGCAATTACAAATGGACCCAGAACTAACACTGGATAAAGCTGTCACATGCATTCGTCAAACTAAACTTGTGAAAAAGCAACATGACCTGCCAGAGCATACCTTCAAAGTTGCCAGCAACACTGCAAATATAAACAGTGTACTGTCACATCGCAAACAGCAATGCCCAGCCAATTCCCAGTGCCAATCAGAGAAGAAGAATCAAAACTCAGAAAGACCACAACAACCCCAAACAACGCAGAAGAATGAAGAGGAGCCCCTAGATACCGGTGACTTCATTGAGGATTTCAGTCCTGGAGGAGAGAAGCCTCACTACTGTGCCTACTGCGGTAGGAGCTTTCAAAAAGTGAGGGATCTTACAAGACACCAGCAAACACATACTGGAGAGAAGCCTCACCACTGCTCTGATTGCAAAAGAAGTTTTGCTCGATTAGATAATCTTAAATCCCACCAAAAAATACACGCGAAAGACAAACATAATTTTCTCTCCTCTAAATGTGTGGAAAGCTTTGTCCTATTGGAGAAGCTTGAAAAACACCAGCTGGAGAATACCTTCAAAGCTACCAGCAGTGCAGCAAATGTAGACAGTGTGGCTGACCTTGGGAAAAATCAGCAGCCAGAAAGACAACTACCCCAAACAACTCAGGAGAAAAGAGAGAAGCCTCATCATGATACTTCCGATGACCTTATTGTGAGTTCTAATGGAGGTGAGAGGCGTCACCACTGCTCCGACTGTGGGAAGAGCTTTACACGAGTTTATCATCTTAAAAGACACCAACGAACACATACAGGAGAGAAGCCTCATCGCTGCTTTGAATGTGGCAAAAGTTATTCTCAGTCGTATGATCTGAAAATACACCACCAGCGAAAGCATATGAAAGGGAAATACTTCCACTGCAATCATTGTGAAGAACGTTTCTCCAAACCAGAAGATCTGAACACACACATGCATGTACATGCTGGAGAAAAGCCATACCTTTGCCCAGACTGTGGGAAGAGATTCCAGTTGTTAAATGCATTTGAAATGCACCAACAAAAACATACTTTGGGGCTTCTTGAGTGCTCTTATTGTGGTAAAAGCTTTTCTAAAGTGGATAAACTTAAACTACACCAGCGAACACATACGGGAGAGAAACATTTTCACTGCCCTGATTGTGGGAAAAGTTTTACCCGCTCAGATCTTCTGAAAAGTCACCAGAGGACACATAAGAAAGAGGGTGATTGTCCTTACTGTGATAAAAGCTTTTATGAACCGGGAGAACTAAAAATACACATGGAAGTACATAGTCAAGAAAGGCCTCACCTTTGCCCCGACTGTGGGAAGAGATTCAAACTGTTATGGTCTTTGAAAAAGCACCAGCTAAAACACACAGAGAAGATCTCACCACGGGAAAAGCGTCACCACTGTTCCGACTGCGGTAAGAGTTTTACTCGCGGATATCATCTTAAAAGACATAAGGAAACACACACAGGAGAAAAGCCTTACCACTGCTCTAATTGTGACAAAAGCTTTGCAAGACAGGAGAGGCTTAAACAACATCAACTAACACACAAAGAAAAGAAACGTTACCGCTGTTCAAGGTGTGATAAAAGATTTCCTGACATGGCAAAACTAAGATTACACCTTCCAGTACATTCCGTAGACCTGGCACTCCCCTGTTCTGACTGTGGAAAGTGTTTCTTAAACAAGGCAAAGTTTGAAAGACACCAAAAAATACACACTGGAAGTGGAAAAATACCATTCCTCTGCACTGACTGCGGGGAGGGTTTTACAAATTTGCGACAGTTGGAAGAGCACCAGCGAACACACACTGGAGAGAAACCGTACTACTGCATTGATTGCGGGAAGAGTTTTGCACTTGAAAAAACATTTAAGTGTCACAAGAAAGCACACAAGTTCAAACTCTCTGGAGAAAGAGCAGCCTATCCCTGCTCGGAATGTGGAAATACTTTTTCTCGTTCATGTGATGTGATGAGTCATGTGAGAAGGGTCCATAATAAAGAGAGACCTTTCCAGTGCTCCTGTTGTGGGAAAAGATTTTTCCAAAAGAACTCACTCACAATACACATGAGAATGCACACTGGAGAGAAACCGTACCACTGCTCAGAATGTGGACAAAGCTTCTCCCAAATGAACGACAGAAAACGCCACCAGAAGAGGCAACACTCTGGAGAGGAGACTTGATTTCTATGCTACAGTGTGGAAGGCACAGTCACAGATATGCTCAATAAGAAAGACTACAACAGAAACACAAAAATACAATATTGTAACAGTATCACTGTCTTTATTTCAGGTTTATTTTTGTCAAAACCTTGAAACAGTAAAGTTAATTTCCTAAATGACTGCTGTGTAAAAAAAATAAAAAATAAAATAAAAAATAAAAAAAACACCCTCGTAGTTTCTACCCTGCAGAAATGGTATTTGTTAATCCTCCCCTGCACCTAAAGATTCTCATAAAGCCAGACAATCAAATAGTAAATTATTTGTCCAATTAAACTACCCAAAAAGGCTATTTCAAAAAACAAAGAGTGTAGTTAATATATGGATTTGTCTATTAGAACGAAAGCGTCACTGAACAATGAATATTAGGGATGTGATCATCACAGTATAGAAATAATTTACATGCCAAGATTATGGAATAATTTGGGAAATCCACTCATTAAAAAAAACATCAAGGTCTTTCAGTATTCAGACTCATACACATTTCACTCAAGTTATTCGATGTCCAAGTTATTCAGGTTGCAACATCATCATTTCCTACTTCTGAAAGTGCGATCAGAAGATTTGCGATAGCTACCGACACAGTTGTGCTTTTTGAAGTGTCTTGAATCAGAAAAGCCTTTCCCACATTTCTCGCAGGAGTATGGCCTGACTCCTGTGTGCACTTGCATGTGGGTTTTGACATGATTGGCTTGTCTGAATCGTGTCCCACAGACCTCACAGCTGAAAGGCTTCTCTCCCGTGTGGACTCGCTCATGCCTTTTAAGATTACCGATAAATCCGAAAGTCTTCCCACAATCATTGCACTTGTGTGGTTTCTCACCTGTATGGATCAGCTCATGTATCTTAAGAGATTGTTTTGTAATAAATCGTTTTCCACAACAACCACAAGCATTGGGCTTCTCTCCAGTGTGTAATTTCTGGTGATAGTCAAAAGTAACTTTATGGAGAAAAGTCTTTCCGCATGTGGAACAAGTGTATATGTTTTCTCCTGTGTGAATTCTTCCATGTGTTTTCAGAGAACCGATGGAGCTGAAGCCCTTCAAACATATCTCACAGCTGAAGGGTTTTGGTTGGTCGGTTTGTTTTTGTTGGTTGGCCTTGTTCTTTCTGGTTCTTGAGTGCCCCTCTCCATTAGCCACGTGTGATAGCTTGTGAATTCTCAGTTGATAATTGTAAAGATACGTCTTTCCACATATGTCACACATAAATGGTTTTAATGCCCCATGAACTAGCATGTGAGCTTTTAAATTGGTGGACTGAATGTAAGTCTTTCCACACACCTCACATTTGTACGGCCTCTTCTTCGTGTGAATTCGATGGTGTCGCGTAAGGTTTTCCTTAAAGCTGAAAGTAGCTTCACATATTTCACATCTAAATGGCTTCTCCCCTGTGTGAACTACCTGGTGCTCCTGCAATTCGGCAGGACGCCAAAAGGTCTTGTCACACTGGGAGCATGGGTGTGGGCGTTCTGTACGTTCCATATGTACAGATCTAATATGCGTTTTCAGGTTTTGAGATATACTGAAATTCTTTCCACACATAGTACAGCTGTATGGTTTTTCACCTGTGTGAACTCTCTGGTGTACGTCAAGCATGGACTTTGATGTGAAACCCCGTCCACAAGTGAGGCAGTTGAACGGTTTCACCTCTGCATGAACAAACTCATGTGATTTCAGATTTGTCTTACTACCGAATTTCTTTCCGCAAACGTTGCAACTGAAAGGTTTCTCTTTTGAGTGAGTTTGCATGTGTTGAGTCAGCATGCAGTTCAGGCGGAAGGTTTTCGCACAAATGTCACACTTAAAGGGCCCCTTCGGTTTATTGTGGACTGCTATATGGCGTTTCAACAGACAGTTCGCGTGGAAGGTTTTCTCACATATGTCACACTTGAAGGGTTTCTTTGGTTTGGAAATGCTCTGCTGTATTCCGTGGCTTTCGTTTTCTGTGGATCCTGTCCCATTAGCAGTACTGCTGATTGTCTCTTTTTCATGGCTGTCTCTCCCGCTGTCGGTTTCCTCTGGAACAACAGTTCTCATAGGTTCATCCTTGGATTCAGTGTCTCTAAATGAGGGCTTTGTATTCAGTCCACTTGAGTCTCCCACAGAGAGAAGAAGAGAAGTCTCTGTCGGTTTACTGTAAGCCTCCGCATCACCTACAGATGAGAGGAATATACAGGCATTATGCTACAGTAAATGACTGGTTTGACAGCCATCTTTCAATACAACACAAAATTGTACCAGTAACAACTGTATGGCTGTGTCCCAAATTGCACCCCTATATAGTGAATAGGGTGCAGGGTTCGACTTACATGGCTGCCCGCTGGTCCGGGGAGGTTTTGGAAACAATCCGGGCTAGTCAATCATCCATGTCAGTGGCCCGCTTGGGCCAGTGAATTTGTTTTTGTACAATGCCATTTTCAATCTAGGCTAATTGATGAAAAAAACGGACAAATTCCTGAAGATTTAGCACACTGTGCCACACACTGCCTACTTTGAGCGGAATATCACCGGGCAGCAAGAACGAGCAGCTTTTAAACAACTGGTTGTCGAGCAGTCTGGAGCAGCTCACAGAAGAGCGGTAGGCATAGGAAAGTGGTAGAAAATAGGTTTCAAGTTATGATATCTAGCCTACCAGTAAATGCCAAGGCAAGAATGGGTGGGTATGCAAACTAGGTATTTAAAAAGTTTGGTCCGAGGTCTTGGTTGAACGGTCCGAAGTGGACAGATTCAAAAAATGTATTTAACTTATTCGAAAATGTGTTTAATTGCACTAGTTTCTCATAATTCATGAATAGAAAATAATGCATCAGTGATTTGTATTTCCTGCAATTTTCTGAAGTAATGCCTGTGTATGTTGTTTAGCCATTTAGCATGCCGAAACAGTCATTTAAAGGCCTTCCCCAAAAAACGTCCCAATTAAATGTTGACTGCAAAGTAGGCCTGCCTGGCAGAATGATACAGTGGGGAAAAAAAGTATTTAGTCAGCCACCAATTGGGCAAGTTCTCCCACTTAAAAAGATGAGAGAGGCCTGTAATTTTCATCATAGGTACACGTCAACTATGATTTTTTTAAATGGGATTTTTTTCTCTCCAGAAAATCACATTGTAGGATTTTTTATGAATTTATTTGCAAATTATGGTGGAAAATAAATATTTGGTCAATAACAAAAGTTTCTCAATACTTTGTTATATACCCTTTGTTGGCAATGACACAGGTCAAACGTTTTCTGTAAGTCATCACAAGGTTTTCAGACACTGTTGCTGGTATTTTGGCCTATTCCTCCATGCAGATCTCCTCTAGAGCAGTGATGTTTTGGGGCTGTCGCTGGGCAACACAGACTTTCAACTCCCTCCAAAGATTTTCTATGGGGTTGAGATCTGGAGACTGGCTAGGCCACTCCAGGACCTTGAAATGCTTCTTACGAAGCCACTCCTTCGTTGCCCGGGCGGTGTGTTTGGGATCATTGTCATGCTGAAAGACCCAGCCACGTTTCATCTTCAATGCCCTTGCTAATGGAAGGAGGTTTTCACTCAAAATCTCACGATACATGGCCCCATTCATTCTTTCCTTTACACGGATCAGTCGTCCTGGTCCCTTTGCAGAAAAACAGCCCCAAAGCATGATGTTTCCACCCCCATGCTTCACAGTAGGTATGGTGTTCTTTGGATGCAACTCAGCATTCTTTGTCCTCCAAACACGACGAGTTGAGTTTTTACCAAAAAGTTATATTTTGGTTTCATCTGACCATATGACATTCTCCCAATCCTCTTCTGGATCATCCAAATGCACTCTAGCAAACTTCAGACGGGCCTGGACATGTACTGGCTTAAGCAGGGGGACACGTCTGGCACTGCAGGATTTGAGTCCCTGGCGGCGTAGTGTGTTACTGATGGTAGGCTTTGTTACTTTGGTCCCAGCTCTCTGCAGGTCATTCACTAGGTCCCCCCGTGTGGTTCTGGGATTTTTGCTCACCGTTCTTGTGATCATTTTGACCCCACGGGGTGAGATCTTGCGTGGAGCCCCAGATCGAGAGAGATTATCAGTGGTCTTGTAGGTCTTCCATTTCCTAATAATTGCTCCCACAGTTGATTTCTTCAAACCAAGCTGCTTACCTATTGCAGATTCAGTCTTCCCAGCCTGGTGCAGGTCTACAATTTTGTTTCTGGTGTCCTTTGACAGCTCTTTGGTCTTGGCCATAGTGGAGTTTGGAGTGTGACTGTTTGAGGTTGTGGACAGGTGTCTTTTATACTGATAACAAGTTCAAACAGGTGCCATTAATACAGGTAACGAGTGGAGGACAGAGGAGCCTCTTAAAGAACAAATTACAGGTCTGTGAGAGCCAGAAATCTTACTTGTTTGTAGGTGACCAAATACTTATTTTCCACCATAATTTGCAAATAAATTCATTAAAAATCCTACAATGTGATTTTCTGGGAAAAAAAATCTCTATTTGTCTGTCATATTGGACGTGTACCTATGATGAAAATTACAGGCCTCTCTCATCTTTTTAAGTGGAAGAACATGCACAATTGGTGTCTGACTAAATATTTGTTTCCCCCCCTGTATATCAATCAGGTGGGCATTTTTTTTAGCAAACTCTGCAATCACATGTACACCAGAGGAGGACGGCTCATAATCATGGCCGGAACGGAGCGAATGAAATGGCATCAAACACATGAAAACCATGTGTTTGATATCATTCCATTCCAGCCATTACTACAAGCCTGTCCTCCCCAATTAAGGTGCCACCAACCTCCTGTGATGTACACTATACATTGTACAATAGGCTACAGAAACACTGCTAGCCAAACACAAAGGCCTCCCCTAATAAAAAATTAATACAAAATAAATCCCAGACCTCAAAAGTGGTCTATTGTTGTGGTTTAAGCATGGTTGTGTACTTGGAACATCCAATTTTGTTGTTTTTCCCTAAAAAAGGCGTGATTTTGAGAGTGAAAACATGAAAAAACTAACTCAGAAACCTGGAAAAACTAAACCTGGAAAACAGAATTCGGCTCAAATGTTATTACATTTACAGGGCCCTACAACTGTAGCCTGCTGGCTGTTAAAAATCGCTAAAAATAACAACCTTTTTTTTTTTTTTAGATTGTGCCAAGGTTTTATTTTTTCCCTCCAAACAATCAATGTAAAAATGACATTGTCAAGTTAAAATGTAATTGTTTGGATATGGAGGGTAGGTTATTATAAGCTCAGTCCGCAAATGAAAAATAAAATCACCTGCTATTAAATTATGCGCGCATCATCCGCTTTCCTGTAAGATCTTGGCCCGGGCCAGTAGCTTTCAGTTGGCACAGCAAATACCTGAATGTCAAGCCCTGGGGTGCCATTTAGGACTGAACACATGTTTCTTTGGGATATTACCTTCAATGACTGATGTTTTAGTGCCTGATTTCATCGCAATCCTCTCCTTCACAGGGTCGGTGCTACAGCCTGTATTTCCCTCAGTAGTCTAGAATGGAGGAGAGGCATTAATATACACAGACATTTTACAGATTTATTAAAATCATACACACAAAATGAACATAACAGTTACAAGAACATACCTCTTCCCGTACGATGACAGTGTTTACTTGACTGACATCTCCAATGCTGAGCAATGCTGAGGCCACTGTGTTTGTCTTCACATCTTAAATAACAAGCAGAAAAAAACTTTACAAGTCGAATTTCCTTTGCGTTGAACAACATTGTGCTGTTGTGCATCACATCCCTTTACAAACAGGTGGAAGACAAAAACTACCAGTACAAGCAAACCATACATCTTTCCTTTGCTATAGTCAATAGACAGTGATTAGTTGCTGGGCCCACACTCACCAACTGGTTTAATTTTAAAGATCTTTCCATTGTGCAGAATATGGGTTGGTCTTTTCGGTTCTTCTCGCCCCTCAACCATCCCCTTCAGATCTTTATCCATCTGCTCCACCTTGATCTTCAGTTTCTCATTTTCATTTTGTAAAGCAGCAGAGACCTCTAGGAATAGTCTGCAGATTTTACGAACAGCCTCCTTTGTCAACAGGTGCATTATGGTGCCAAGCTGTTTCTAGAGAGAGATTGAAGTATGTTAGAATGAAGCTAACTAAGTTGCTCCTTAACTTTATTTGCTAGTTTCCTTTGCCATTTATACTTCACTGGCCCAGATACTAGACTTTAAATTCGAGCAGCACGGCACCTGTATTGCAAGGCTGATTAGCTAGGACAAACAGGTGTGAAACATAGACAGGTGTATGCACAAAGCGAGAACATAACATGTAATACATTTTTTATTTTGATTTGGGGAGGGGGTAGCAACTCACAACTGGATTGAATACTTTATTGTGCAGTGTTCGGTAATGAAAGGGATGCCGATTTAATAAAAACTGTCTAGGGCTATACCTTCTGACGTGGGACACGTCGCTAAACAGGTACAGACTTCTGTCAAACGGATTGATAATGACATGCCAACCTCGTATTTGAAGTCTAGTATATAAAAGTTCTCATATCTGGGCTATTTATACACAGACCCTACTTGAAAACCAAATATACCAGAATATCAACTCTGTGCGCGTCAGTGAAATGGTTTGAAAGTGTACCTCAATCCAGGCATGGAAGGTGTCGACGTAGATTCAGAAAGTAAACAGCATAGGCTGACCAATTATTTTGACCAATCACATCAGATCTTTTTCAGAGCTTATGTGATTGTTCAAAATACCAACTAGTGAAAAAAAATATCAGAATTGGGCTGCCTGTGTAAACGCAGCCATAGTGGGTCAATTTCCGTAACAACTAAGAGCGTTTAAGCGTGAGGCTCAACTTCTCCTGTTTTGGTCCCGTGGCTACCACGCAATAACAGCGTGAAGCGAACTTGTGCACATGCGCAGATTCTGTGTGTGACTGTGACAGCGAAGTGCTGCATCTCAATATCTGCGGTTATGCTTGAGGCAACGTCATTTCGCTGAGTCTACCTTTAATAACTAGCAGTATTTAAAATCTTCTCAATTTGCTGTCATTTCTTGTGGGACAGCGACACCTTCCATGTCTGGATAGAGGAACGTTTTCAAATAGTTTCACTTGAACATCACCAAGGATCACGTGTTGCCAAATATATGTTAATTACGACTAGAAGGAGAGAATTCCTTCTAAATGTAATGTTATGGCTAGGTTGATGACACAGGTAACGCCTGGGATGTATTCATTAGTCGCAGACCGTAGCAACAAACGCTGTGCAACGGAAACAGTTTACTCCAAACCGTTTTGCAACGAAAACAACAGTTTCAATTTATCAAATTCGGGTAGGTCCCTCCCCGTTTGGTTCTGTTTGCTTCGCTTTGGCTCCTAGAGTAAACAGTTTCCGTTTGCAACAGGCCAAACGTTTTCCTATGGTCTGCGACCAATGAATACCCCCTAGGGTGTATTTACTAGAGACCAAACGAACCAAATGGAAGCCAACAGAAGGAAACAGTACAAAACGGGGAGGGACCAATGACGTATAGAAACCCTGTACAGCTGACACTATGTCTTAGCCAATAAGAGCCTTTGAAGTCACCGGGCCGCCATTATCATACTCCTCCTTTCGGAGCTTTGATTAATGGAAGTGAATCAGGGAAAAACTATATCCCCACATTAAAAAACCGTGGCAACAACGCACGGATATGGATGCAGCAAGCACCAATTCAAGGGATGTGGGAAAACATTTCAGTATCTAAATGATTTGTGTAGAAAATTTACTTTTTGGTCTATTTTGACAGCTTGTGGTACTGTGTAACCATAGCAATGCATGTAAGCAAATGTCTGTGTATGATAACTAGCTTACAAAACGATAACCCAATGTTGTTGTTATTAAGCACGGATGAAGTGGTGATGTGTGTACAATTTAACTGCTGTTCTTATGGATTTTCTAACAGTGCTTTCACAACTGTTGAACAAATATTGTGCATTGACAATGAATGTAGTTTACATTTACATTTTACATTTTAGTCATTTAGCAGACGCTCTTATCCAGAGCGACTTACAGGAGCAATTAGGGTTAAGTGCCTTGCTTAAGGGCACATCGACAGATTTTTCACCTAGTCGGCTCGGGGATTAGAACCAGCGACCTTTCGGTTACTGGCACAACGCTCTTACCCACTAAGCTACTAAGCAGCCAGCCTAGTACTACATGACATGATATACACTACCAGTCAAAAGTTTGGACACACCTACTCATTCAAGGGTTTCTATATTTTTACATTGTAGAATAATAGTGAAGATATCAAAACTATGAAATGACACATATGGAATCAAGTAGTAACCAAAAAAAGTGTTAAATCAAAATATATTTTATATTTGAGATTCTTCAAATAGCCACCCTTTGCCTTTATGACAGCTTTGCACACTCTTGGCATTCTCTCAACCAGCTTCATGAGGTAGTCACCTGGAATGCATTTCAATTAACAGGTGTGCCTTCTTAAAAGTTAATTTGTGAAATGTCTTTCCCTCTTAATGCATTTGAGACAATCAGTTGTGTTGTGACAAGGTAGGGCTGGTATACAGAAGATAGCCCTATTTGGCAAAAGACCAAGTCCATATTATGGCAAGAACAGCTCAAATAAGCAAAGAGAAACGACAGTCCATCATTACTTTAAGACATGAAGGTCAGTCAATACTGAAAAATTCAAGAACTAAAGTTTCTTCAAGAGCAGTCGCAAAAACCATCAAGCGTTATGATGAAACTTGCTCTCATTAGGACCGCCACAAGAATGGAAGACCCAGAGTTACCTCTGCTGCAGAGGATAAGTTCATTAGAGAGTTACCAGCCTCAGAAATTGCAGCCCAAATAAATGCTTGACAGAGTTCAAGTCACAGACACATCAACATCAACTGTTCAGAAGGGACTGTGTGAATCAGGCCTTCATGGTCGAATTGCTGCAAAGAAACCACTACTAAAGGACACCAATAAGAAGAAGAGACCTGCTTGGGCCAAGAAACATGGACATTAGACTGGTGGAAATTTGTCCTTGGTCTGGAGTCCAAATTTGAGATTTTTGGTTCCAACCGCCGTGTCTTTGTGAGACGCGGTGTGGGTGAACGGATGATATCCGTATGTGTAGTTCCCACCGTAAAGCTTGGAGGAGGAGGTGTTATGGTGCCTTGCTGGTGACACTGTCTGTGATCTATTTAGAATTCAAGGCACACTTAACCAGCATGGCTACCACAGCATTCTGCAGCGATACGCCATCCCATCTGGTTTGGGCTTAGTGGGACTATCATTTGTTTTTCAACAGGACAATGACCCAACACACCTCCAGGCTGTGTAAGGGCTATTTTACCAAGAAGGAGAGTGATGGAGTGCTGCATCAGATGGCCTGGCCTCCACAATCCCCCGACCTCAACCCAATTGAGATGGTTTGGGATGAGTTGGACTGCAGAGTGAAGGAAAAGCAGCCAACAAGTGCTCAGCATATGTGGGAACTCCTTCAAGACTGTTGGAAAAGCATTCCAGGTGAAGCTGGTTGAGAGAATGCTAAGAGTGTGCAAAGCTGTCATAAAAGGCAAAGGGTGGCTATTTGAAGAATCTCAAATATAAAATATATTTATTTGTTTAACACTTTTTTTGGTTACTACATGATTCCATATGTGTTATTTCATAGTTTTATGTCTTCACTATTATTCTACAATGTAGAAAAACCCTTGAATGAGTGTGTGTGTCCAAACTTTTGACTGGTACTGTATGCAAAAAGGCCATCAGTGAACCCAGAGTGTTTTACAGTCTGAGTGAACCATCTCGTAGGTTTATTGTACTAAGAAACATTTATTGTACTTGACTCTTGCAATTTCTTTGTACTGGCTTCATTGGGGGAGTAACTTTACACCAGATTGATCTTCAAATGGTCAGCATTATGGGATCATGCATTCACTTCTCCAGCTTTACATTATAGTAATCAACACTGTGTTGCTTTGTAGGGTAGAGGAGTGAGCTACATGTTTATTTCAACAGCTACTGGTTTTGGAAGATCCTTAATTTATCTTAATTACAGACACTGTAATACATATATTTTTTTAACAATACACCCCTGGTGTAATTGGGGCAGTCAGACTCACAAGATCCAAACTAACGCTAGTTAATTAGCTAAACAAACAATGACAATCTCTGTAAGATTGAACAACGTTGCTCACCTTTTCCCGCAGGTTACTTGGGTTTGTCGCCACGATTGATTCCTTTTCCAAAAACAGTTGGCTAATTTCTACTACCGCCGTCTCAACGACAAAAGCCATAATCGATGTTGTTTCTGTCTCAAAAATATTGTGAGTGTTAAGGCTAGACATTTTGTCCTTGTTAAGCAACTTCATGCAGTAACTTTATGTAGATATTTGACTTCGTAACCTAGGGCTAACGTTAAGCTAGCTAACGTTAAGCTAGCTACAGTAGCTAGCTAGCTACTAGCTATTTTAGTTTTTAGTACACAATCGTCGCGCGACCTTTTTTCGTCCAGGTTTTAAAGATAAACCAATAACCGTCTTCTGTGTGAATTCAAACGATAAACACGGTATCGTTTGTCCTGTTTAAAGTTGTTTAATCTTTGGCATTTTGTAGGACAACGCTCTCTGACGTAGCCATGATAACAACATGTGTGTGTCGTAAACAACAATAGTGGAATCCGCGGTTCGCCTTCAGAATAAAAGTCCTCAATTGAAACTGATGCAAACCGATGCAAATAGTGAAAACATGCCACAATTGGACTAGATAATGCTAAACAAGTTTGGAATGTTGTAATATAAATTAATCAAAAGACAATTATTGGTTAATTTGAATCAATTTAAATTGCACTGTGGATGTATTTCATTTCAGAATTGCATTGGGGGCATACTTATATGCAGTGGCGATTTTAGCAGCGATTTTAGCATGGAAATCTTGGTGGGGCAAAAAGTAAATAACAATTGGGATGCATGCACAACCACAACACAACACTAAACAATACAGTAATTGCACTATAACAGTGACAAACGGTGCCCACAAACTGTTAGTGCCAACATAAAGCTGTTCCAACAGCAGAGTCCCAACAGTAGTCCACCTTACCACTGCTACACCTCACTATCAGTGGAGCCTTGTCTGGCAGCGAAGCAGTTCATTCAGCCTCATTTACTGCCTTTAAAAAAAAACATAGCTGATATGGCTGACTTGCTAAAACAAATGTAGTTTCTACTGACAATTGAGATGTACAAACAATGGCATAAGGGAACGACAAGCGGATAAGAGGCAATTCATAATTTCGATTAAGACATTAATGAGCGAGCTAGGATGGACGTAATCAATATAACTATTTGTTCAGCACTTTTGAAATGTACAGCGACAGAATTCAGAACATGGGCTGTTCTTACAGTGTTCTACCTGTACACCAAGTCAGAACCGTAGGATAAATAAAGGGGGCATATAAGCAGACAATGAAAGCTCTTACAATATTCGATGATTACATTTCTCTAAAACAGGTTATAGGCTACATGTGCACCACCAAGTTAGAACAGTAGGCGAAATTAAGAGGGGAAAATAGACCAAATTATTAGGGTGAGGCACATGGGCTACTAACAGCTTACTACACAACATACACTTAGTATTACTTTCTTTGCTACAGTATACATATCTCCCTGGCATATTACATAATTTATGCATTTTTGGACTCACCTTGTTGTGCTGTGCTCACTTGAACAGAAAGGTGGCACGGCGGTCCTTCGTGGGAAAATGTTGTCATCAAACTTTGTCATCAAAGTCTGGCATTCTCTGGATTTATGGTGCTTTCAAGACAACTTGAATCATGATGACGTCAGTGATCTTCAGGTCGTAGCTCTAGAAAGAGCCCCAAATTCCCGACTTACAATTCCGAGTTGGATGACCGTTCAAAACGTATTTTCCCAGTCGGAGCTAGTTTTTTCCCCGAGTTCCCAGTTGTCTTGAACTCACTGAAGTCAGATTTCCCAGTTCCGAGTTAACAGTTGTTTTGAGCGCGGCAGTAATCATGCTGGATTGACAGCATGGCCAATGTTGAATGTTTATAATTTTCAGCTTGGAAAAGAGACCCTTAAACACAGACTTGGGACCACACAGCCACTCCACTGAATAGCAGGTTAGTGATTGCTTTGCAATGCTTGCAGTTAGCCACTGATTCCTTCCAAACCACTCATTTTTGAATATGTGATTTCCAACTTGTTGTGTAATGTTTATGTCCAATGGTTGATGAGCACCGATACTTTTTATCTATAATTTCTCTTCATATGACAAGGATTAAAAAGGATTTGCCAGTAGATTGTCGACTTGATTCATGATGATGACTGCTAGCTAAGATTGTGAAAGTATGATGTTGACATGATCAGTCCAATCAAAGCTACGGTAGATATAACGTGATTTAACATCATTTCATCTGTGGCCAATGACCTTGAGCCTTCTTGAATGGGCACTTCTAATGTAACTCTATGGCAGCACCCAAGGAGCTTGAATTTTTAAACTCTACCCTTAGATTTGGCGGCGACGTAGTGTCCCCATGAGTGACAGAACACTGAGCCAATGACGGCGCAACTAGAGAACATTACCAACCCCTACGCTCCGTATTTTCCACTGGCTGCCCCACCACCACAGAAAGCGCTGAGATAGGGCCCCGTGTAGCTCAGTTGGTTGCGGGTTCGTTTCCCACGTGGGGCCAGTATGAAAATGTATGTACTCACTAACTGTAAGTCGCTCTGGATAAGAGCGTCTGCTAAATGACTAAAATGTAAATGTATAGGCTGAAACACCTGCATTTTGGAGCTGCCTTACTCAAGAAAGCAAAAAAGAGACCATGTTTGTATGCGGCTTTATTAACTCAATTGTTATTTATTAATTTTTTTACATTGTTTGCAAACTGATATGTGACACATATTAATGCCAAAAGAACATGCAAAACAGGCAACCCCCCCAAAGAAAATTCTGCCCCACCTGCCCTGAATGACGGGTCACCACTGCTTATATGCACCTTACAGCCTAACCTATGGATTGTGCACCCATGAAATGTATCAGCCTACTCTCAGTGACACCCACAGATAACAACTATGTAGAGTTCACACAAATATTAGCGTCTTATTGCAGGACTTTGACTATGGGAAATCACTTTACCAGTCAGTCTTTTGTGTGTATTGGACATTCATATTGTACTGCCTAACCTATGGATTGTGCACCCATGACATTTACATTTTAGTCATTTAGCAGACGCTCTTATCCAGAGCGACTTACAGGAGCAAGTAGGGTTAAGTGCCTTGCTCAAGGGCACATCGACAGATTTTTCACCTAGTTGGCTCGGGGATTAGAACCAGCGACCTTTCGGTTACTGGCACAACGCTCTTAACCACTAAGCTACCTGCCTCCCCATGACATGGGGTATCAGCCTACTCCATAACACCTACCGAAAACAACTATGTTGAGTTTACACATTATCTGGATAAGCACTTGTGGTTTCTAGCTGATGTTACACCAATCAAAGCAGTGGAGCGTGAAGCAAAACTTTAGTGGTCAAAACCATTCATCTTGATTCAGTGGGGCAAGCAGGTTTGCAAAATGCTATCTTATCACGCAATTATACCATTTATAGAATGTTAATTTATATTTTTTATACATACCAGCTCAAAAATAAGTGAACATTTACAAATTATCCAATGGATTATGAGAATTTTCTGGTAAAAAAAAAGTGGAGATGCAAAAACTTAAATTTGCACCACCTATTTTAATTTGCTTCATGGCTCAGGCGGGCAAGTGGACACAAGGCTGTTTGGCTAATCTCAGTCATGAAGAATAATAACTTTGCAGCTGTTTCTGTCATGTATACTCCCTCTCCGGCGTTCGAGGTCGCCAGTCTGCTCATTATTACGCACACCTGTCACCATCGTTACGCGCACCTGCGCCTCATGAGACTCACTTGGACTCCATCACCCTCCTGATTACCTCCCCTATATCTGTCACTCCCTTTGGTTCTTTCCCCAGGCGTTATTGATTCTGTTCCTGGGGTTTCACTGCTTGTGTTTCTTGTTTTGGACCATGTTTCAGTTATTATTAAATTCACTCCCTGTACTTGCTTCCCGACTCCCAGCGTACACGTTACAGTTTCTAATCCAATGCATTAGCTAGCCTAGCATGATGAAAAAGGCAGTCTAATTAAAAACTAGCAGTATTTCAATCTTCTCGATTTGCTGTAATTTGTTGTGGAATTATTAGGAGTACAGCAACACCTTCCATGCCTTGATTGAGAAACGTTTTCAAACAATTTCACTTGAAGTTCACCGAGGTGTACATGTTGATGGATATACACTGGGGTCCGGAATTTTTGGATCAGTTGATAATGAGCAAAAAAGACTGTATAAAATAAATAATACAAATGCTGAGTTATATTGTATGCTAAATAAATATATTATTTTATACTAATACAATTGCTCAGAGAAAGTGATTTTGTTTAACAAGTACTACAAATTTTAAAAAGATATGGCTCAAAATGATTGGATCCCCTGTTTTCAATACTCCAGCACCCTCCCCTTGCAGGGATAACGACAGTGAGCCATGTTTCATGAGATTGGAGAACACATTGGGAGGGATCTTGGACCATTCCTCCATACTGAATCTTTCCAGATCCTTGATATCCTTTGTCTGCGTTTATGGATTGCCCTCTTCAATTCAAACCACAGGTTTTCAATGGGGTTTAACTCCGGAGACTGAGATGGCCATTGCAACATTTTGATTTTGTGGTCAATTAACAATTTCTTTGTGGATTGTTGATGTGTGCTCAGGGCTTTTATCTTGCTGGAAGATCCACTTGCAGGCAGGTTTCAGCCTCCTGGCAGAGGTAACCAGGTTTTTGGCTAAAATGTCCTGGCACTTGGTAAAGTTCATGATGCCATTGACCTTAACAAGGTCCCCAGGACCAGTGGAAGCAAAATAGCCCCATAACATCAAAGATCCACCACCATATTTACAGTAGGGATGAGGTATTTTCTGCATATAGATTGTTCTTTTGAAGCCAAACCCACCACTGGTGTGCGTGGCCAAAGCTCTATTTTCATTTTATATGACCATAGCACTGGTTCCAGTCCAAGTGCCAATGCATTTAGCAAAATCTAGTCGGTGCTATGGTCAGATGACCTTCTGTTCCAAATAAAAGCTTTGTTGGACCCTAGAACAAACACTGTTCACTCCAGGATGGGTTACTATCATTATGCACTGAGTAATGTCCACACTATGGACCACCACAGGTGAGTGGTCACTGACAGATATGGGGTCAAAAACGCTTTATTCTGTTTTCTGGGGGTGGTCATCACACCACTGCACAAACATCTGTGTCTCTGACCTATACACAGTAGTGTCAGTGTCTTTAAACAGTGCTTTCAGAAAGTATTCATACCCCTTGACTTATTCCACATTTTATTGTGTTACAGCCTGAATTCAAAATGTATTAAATATATTTTTTTCTCACCCATCTACACACAATACCCCTTAACGACAAACTGAAAACATGTTTTCAGAATGTTTTTGCACATTTATTGAAAATGAAATACAGAAATATATCAGTTACATAAGTATTCACCCCCCTGAGTCAATACTTTATAGAAGCATCTTTGGCAGCAATTACAGCTGTAAGTCTTTCTGGGTGAATCTCTAAGAGCTTGCCACACCTGGATTGTGCAACATTTGCCAATTATTATTTTCAAAGTTCTTCAAGCTCTGTCAAATTGGTTGTTGATCATTGCTAGACCACCATTTTCCGGTCTTGCAATATATTTTCAAGTAGATTTAAGTCAAAACTGTACCTCGGCCACTCAGAAACATTCACTGTCTTCTTGGTAAGCAACTCCAGTGTAGATTTGGCATTGTGTTTTAGGTTATTGTCCTGCTGAAAGGTGAATATTCTCCCAGTGTCTGGTGGAAAGCATACTGAACCAGGTGTTCCTCTAGTATTTTGCCTGTTCTTAGCTCCATTCTGTTTCTTTTTATCCCCTTAAAACTCCCCAGTCCTTAATGATGACAAGCATACCCATAACATGATTCAGCCACCACTATGCTTGATAATATGGAGAGTGGAACTCAGTAATGTGATGTATTGGATTTGCCCCAAACATAACGCTTTGTATTCAGAACAAAAAGTTAATTGCTTGCCACATTTTTTGCAGTATTACGTTAGTGCCTTGTTGCAAACAGGATGCATGTTTTGGAATATGCTTTATTCTGTACAGGCTTCCTTCTTTTCACTCTGACAATTAGGTTAGTTTTGTGGCATAACTACTATGTTGTTGATCCATCCTCAGTTTTCTCGTATCACAGCCATTAAACTCTGTAACTGTTTTAAAGTCACCATTGGCCTCATGGTGAAATACCTGAGCGGTTTCCTTCCTCTCCGGCAACTAAGTTAGGAAGGATGCCTGTATCTTTGTAGTGACTGGGTGTATTGATACACCATCCAAAGTGGAATTAATAACTTCACCATGCTCAAAGAGATATTCAGTGTCTGTTTTTATTTTATTTTGACCCATCTACCAATAGGTGCCATTCTTTTTTTTCTTCTTTTTTTAGGGGGCGGATCAGCTTTAATATTGCAGATAGATTGTAACTTCCATCAATGTAATTGTCTGCATCACTTTCAATCCCCCATATGTTTATTTTTTTCTGGCAAATATATATATACATATATATATATATATATATATATATATACACATATATACATACATACCCATACATATATATATATATATATATATATATATATATATACACACACACATACATACACATATACATATCCTTTAAAAAAAAATATTTCCCTTTCTTACTTTCCAACCCCACCACCACTTTCCTAATTGGAGTAAACTAGTGAACAACAATGCTTAGGCCTCTACTTCCAGCTTATACAGTTGAAGTCGGAAGTTTACATACACCTTAGCCAAATACATTTAAACTCAGTTTTTCACAATTCTTGACATTTAATCCTAGTACAAATTCCCTGTTTTAGGTCAGTTAGGATCACCACTTTATTTTAAGATTGTGATATGTCAGAATAATAGTAGAGAGAATGATTTATTTCAGCTTGTAGTTATTTCATCAAATTCCCAGTGGGTCAGAAGTTTACATATACTCAATTAGTATTTGGTAGCATTGCCTTTAAATTGTTTAACTTGGGTCAAACGTTTCGGGTATTCTTCCACAAGCTTCCCACAATAAGTTGGGTGAATTTTGGCCCATTCCTCCTGACAGAGCTGGTTTAACTGAATCAGGTTTGTAGGCCTCCTTGCTCGCACACTCTTTTTCAGTTCTGCCCACAAACTTTCTATAGGATTGAGGTCAGGGCTTTGTGATGGCCACTCCAATACCTTGACTTTGTTGTCCTTAAGCCATTTTGCCACAACTTTGGAAGAATGCTTGGGGTCATTGTCTATTTGGAAGACCCATTTGCGACCAAGCTTTAACTTTCTGACTGATGTCTTGAGATGTTGCTTCAATATATCCACATAATTTTCCTTCCTCATGATGCCATCTATTTTGTGAAGTGCACCAGTCTTTCCTGCATCAAAGCACCCCCACAGCATGATGCTGCCACCCCCGTGCTTCATGGTTGGGATGGTGTTCTTCGGCTTGCAAGCAACCCCCTTTTTCCTCCAAACATAACGATGGTCATTATGGCCAAACAGTTCTATTTTTGCTTCATCAGACCAGAGGACATTTCTCCAAAAAGTATGATCTTTGTCCCCATGTGCAGTTGCAAACCGTAGTCTGTCTTTTTTATGGCGGTTTTGGAGTAGTGGCTTCTTCCTTGCTGAGCGGCCTTTCAGGTTATGTCGATATAGGACTCGATTTACTGTGGATATAGATACTTTTGTACCCGTTTCCTCCAGCATCTTCACAAGGTCCTTTGCTGTTGTTCTGGGATTGATTTGCACTTTTCGCACCAAAGTACGTTCATCTCTAGGAGACAGAACGCGTCTCCTTCCTGAGCGGTATGACGGCTGCGTGGTCCCATGGTGTTTATACTTGCGTACTATTGTTTGTACAGATGAATGTGGTACCTTCAGGCGTTTGGAAATTGCTCCCAAGGATGAACCAGACTTGTGGAGGTCTACAATTTTTATCCTGAGGTCTTGGCTGATTTCTTTTGATTTTCCCATGATGTCAAGCAAAGAGGCTCTGAGTTTGAAGGTAGGCCTTGAAACGTTCTGGAATTTTCCAAGCTGTTTAAAGGCACAGTCAACTTAGTGTATGTAAACTTCTGACCCACTGGAATTGTGATACAGTGAATTATAAGTGGAATAATCTGTCTGTAAACAATTGTTGGAAAAATTATTTGTGTCATTCACAAAGTAGATGTCCTAACCGACTTGCCAAAACGATAGTTTGTTAACAAGAAACTTGTGGAGTGGTTGAAAAACAAGTTTTAATGACTCCAACCTAAGTGTATGTAAACTTCTGACTTCAACTGTACATACTGTATACATTTTATTTCATAATTCCACTTTGATATTATGGGATATTGTGTAAAGACCAGTGACAACAAAATTCAGGCTGTAACACAACAAAATGTGGACAAAGTCAAGGGGTGTGAATACTTTCTGAAGGCACTGGATATAAGCTCCCAGTAATTTATTGGGTACACCACCAACGTTTCGGCATCACTGTGCCTTCTTCAGGGTAATGTCATGAACGCTTGGTGGTGTACCAGGTTATGTAGACAAACTGTGCAATTAGTGCAACCAATGACAATAGTGAGGGGTGTGTCATAGTAATTAGAGTGATGAGGACGAAAAAGGGAAACTGTTCAAATGAAATAGTTTACAGCATGTTGAATATATTAAGCTATTGTTTTCATTATCATATTGCGACATTATTAGATATTATACATAATATTAACATCAACATTTATTATTTCATTTCATATACATATTTAATTGTTTCCATTTAATCTTTGTTGCATGTCATTTCTTAGTTCAAACATAATAAGCATAATCAACAAAGGGAACATCTTGGGTGCACGCTGATAAGCTGTGGAAAGAATATGTTCATTTAGCAGACTTGTTCATAAAAAAGGGGACTTGTTCATAGAAAGGGCCTGAGAACAAAGTCAATATTCAGACCTCTAGGGGTCAGTGTTTTTAGATAGGAAATCCAGGAGGTCTCCCTGTGTAGTAGTAGGGTCTCCTCTCCTTGGTAGAGTAACATGCTCAATATCTGTGTATTTGAGGGAGGAGATAAGATGGTTAGCTTCAACAAATTGAGCTGCTACTGGGCAGTCAGTCTTACACCTGATTGGCTATGCCTTGTTTGAATTGTCTTTTCCTTTGTCCTACGTAGGCTATACCACATGGACAGGTGATGAGATAGACTACTCCCTTTGTCTTGCATGAAATGACACCCCTAAAAGGGATATTTTGACCTGTGTGTGGGTCTGAAGAAGGATGTTTTCGTAGTGCTGTTGCACTGTGCGCATGAGCCACATTTGTAATTCCCATTTTGATGGTGCCAAGAGTGTCTGAGTGGGCTCAGGGGGCAGGTCAGATCTCAGTAGGCTGTCCCCAATATTGCAGCCACACTTGTAGACCACTAGTGGAGGTTCCTTAAAGAGGTGTGCAATTGTTTTGTCTGATTGCAGAATATGCCAGTGTCATGAGAATTTATATCTCTAATACTAAGCTTTGAATAATTCCCAGAGGTTGTAAGACTCTAGTTAATTAAGAATTAAACAAATTCTCCAGTCTGCAAGAAATCAGCCATTTTTATTCATGAGAGCTCTGGCGCCAAAAATACACACAGCCTTTTTATATGCGTCCACACAAAGGACTTTGCTCCGCCCACCTTTACGCGGCCTGTACATTTCCACAGTATAGAATGTTTAAATAGGACAGTTTCTAAGTCTCCTTTCTCCTGGAATGTCTGTCTCAGAAGTTTCTAACCCCCTTCTCTGTTAGCGGGTTTATTGTCTTATAACTCTAACACAGTTTACACAGTCATACAGTATCAGGGTGGAAATCTTTTAGTCATTAATCTACACATACAAATTCCTCTATCAGCCAGCCACAGGAGGTTGGTGCACCTTAATTGGGGAGAACAGGCCTGTGGTAATTGCTGGCGCGGAATTGGTGGAATGGTATCAAATACATCAAACATGGTTTCTATGTATTTGCTGACATTCCATTCTCTTCGTTCCAGCCATTATTATGATCCGTCCTCCCCTCAGCAGCCTCCCCTGATGCCAGTGCTTCTTCAGGATTGCTCTCATTTTCTCTGAACACTTGGTATACTTTGTGCAGAAGACTGTTGCGTTGGTTTTCTTCTTTGGTTTAGTTTGAGCAGTTCCTCTCTTAGTGTTTGGGATACTTTCATCATTGCATCATCTAGTTTTGTCCTCGTAGCCTCTCATTTTGAATTTGTCTGCAATTTTCTTCAGTCAAAATCTGACTGTTGGCCACATATGCATTTAACCCTGCACAACTGGCCATATGGTAAACCATTCTTGAGGGGAAAGGGATGCATACTGTCCGCACGTAGCAGGGTGTTGCGGTCTGTGGGCTTTGTGTATAAGTCTGTGTGTAATACATCATTGTCTTTAATGATCCAGCTCTCTTGGCTAAGAGTTAATGTGTTGAAAATCCCAAATTGCTTGCACAGTCAACTGACACACAGCTCTGACACACCCACTTACCCCACCAGGCATGCCACCAGGGGTCTTTTCACAGTCCCCAAACAAATTCAAGAAAGCGTACAGTATTATATAGAGCCATTATTGCATGTAACTCCATTCCATCTCATTTTGCTCAAATGAACAGCAAACCTGGTTTCACAAAACAGGTAAAGCAACACCTCATGGCACAACATCTTTCCCTTATTTGACCTAGATAGTTTGTGTGTATGTATTGATATGTAGGCTATGTGTGCCTTTTAAAAAATGGATGTAGTTCTGTCCTTGAGCTGTTCTTGTCTATTAATGTTCTGTATTATGTCATGTTTCATGTTTTGTGTGGACCCCAGGAAGAGTAGCTGCTGCTTTCGCAACAGCTAATGGGGATCCTAATATATATTTTAAAGTCCAGATAGATTTCCACCTTCCTCCTGTCGATGTGGATAGGGGGGTGCACCCTCTGCTGTTTCCTGAAGTCCAGGATCATCTCCTTTGTTTTGTTGACGTTGAGTGAGAGGTTATTTTCCTAGGACCACACTCCTACAGCCCTCAACTCCTCCCTTGTCTGCAAACTTGATGATTAAGTTGGAGGCATGCTTGGCCACGCAGTCATGGGTGAATATGGAGTACAGGAGGGGGCTGAGCACACACCGTTGTGGGTGCAGATATAGCTTGGGTAAAACATGAGCCATTCACAATAACTAAAGAAAAATGTCAAGAAAACTTTAGGCCATTACGTCAACTTTTATCATTAATGGTTACCGCATAGCAGAGGCATGAAAAATGAGTGAATGGACTTGAAATGCGATGTGGTTCTACGAACAGTTACATTTTGCAAAGGCAGAGATGAGTGGCCGACACCAACATGCGTCAGTGGACGCATAAATGACATCCTAATGACAATAGCCAAATTTGTCATTACACTTTTTGGTGTTTTGTGTAATTCACCACTGTTCTGATGCTGGAAATATGTTGCAAGTTCATGGCTGTGTGCAGGTAGCCTATGGAGAAGCCCTTTGAAGTGGTTGTTTGACAATCAGATGAAAACATTTTGACTGGTTGTGTTTATGCCACAATAAAAGGTAAAACACTTTAAAAGTTAAATTACAAATCTGTATGACTAGGCCCACAGAGATCCTATTGAATTAATAGGGATTGTATCTGTAATTCTATGATTAGGCCCATAAAAAATGCTGGTGCACCCGCTTGGTCCCGTACCAGGAAGAAATGAATTCTAATTTCACCCCTGGATATAGCCTATGGCAGAAATAGTATGTGGCCTTTTCTGTACATTTTTACATTTTAGTCATTTAGCAGACGCTCTTATCCAGAGCAACTTACAGTTAGTGAGTGCATACATTTTTCATACTGTAGCCTACAGGCTGGAGATAAAATGTATGACAATATAATGAGACCGACACGTTTTACATCATGCTGGTTTCTGATCAAATGGCGTAATTTAAATGGCGCCCAATCCCTTTTTTTAATTTATTTTTTACAAACAACATATCCTAAAATCAGGACAGGTCAAAGTAAAATGGACAAAATGGACACATTGCAAATAGCTGCAGGATAACTCCTGATAAAATTGTGTAGCTGATGTTCAGAGCTTAAATAGCCAAATGGATTAGTCACAGGAATCAGGACTAATAAAGCAAATGCAACAGCTTGTTTTGCAAACGGTGGGCGCACCACATGGATAGGCATTCATAAAATTCTATTGCGGGCCGACACAGTAGGCTACACCTCAGTAAGCACGGACCACCTACTCATTCAAGGGTTTTTCTTTATTTAAAAAAATGTTTACATTGTAGAATAATAGTGAAGACGTCAAAATGATGAAATAACACATATGGAAACAGTCGTGGTCAAAAGTTTTGAGAATGACACAAATACTAATTTTCACAAAGTCTGCTGCCTCAGTGTTGATGATGGCAATTTGCATATACTCCAGAATGTCATGAAGAGTGATTAGATGAATTGCAAATAACTGCAAAGTCCCTCTGTGCAATGAAAATGAACTTAATTTCACTGCATTTCAGCCCTGCCACAAAAAGACCAGCTGCCATCATGTCAGTGATTCTCTCGTTAACACAGGTGAGAGTGTTGACAAGGACAAGGCTGGAGATCACTTTGTCATGCTGATTGAGTTAGAATAACAGACTGGAAGCTTTAAAAGGAGGGTGGTGCTTGAAATCATTGTTCTTCCTCTGTTAACCATGGTTACCTGCAAGGAAACACGTGCCGTCATCATTGCTTTGCACAAAAAGGGCTTTACAGGCAAGGATATTGCTGCTAGTAAGATTGCACCTAAATCAACCATTTATCGGATCATCAAGAACTTCAAGGAGAGATGTTCAATTGTTGTGAAGAAGGCGTCAGGGCGCCCAAGAAAGTCCAGCAAGCGCCAGGACCGTCTCCTAAAGTTGATTCAGCTTCGGGATCGGGGCACCACCAGTGCAGAGCTTGCTCAGGAATGGCAGCAGGTAGGTGTGACTATATCTGCATGCACAGTGAGGCGAAGACTTTTGGAGGATGTCCTGGTGTCAAGAAGGGCAGCAAAGAAGCATCAGGGACAGACTGATATTCTGCAAAAGGTACAGGGATTGGACTGCTGAGGACTGGGGTAAAGTAATTTTCTCTGATGAATCCCCTTTCCGATTGTTTCAGGTATCCGGAAAACACCTTGTCCGAAGAAGACAAGGTGAGCACTACCATCAGTCCTGTGTCATGCCAACAGTAAAGCATCCTGTGACCATTCATGTGTGGGGTTGCTTCTCAGCCAAGAGAGTGGGCTCACTCACAATTTTGCCTAAGAACACAGCCATGAATAAAGAATGGTACCAACACATCCTCCGAGAGCAACTTCTCCCAACCATCCAAGAACAGTTGATGGAGCATGTTGGAGCACCTTGCCACAAGGCAAAAGTGATAACTAAGTGGCTCGGGGAACAAAACATCGACATTTTGGGTCCATGGCCAGGAAACTCCCCAGACCTTAATCCCATTGAGAACTTGTGGTCGATCCTCAAGAGGCGGGTGGACAAACAAAAACCCACAAATTCTGACAAACTCCAAGCATTGATGCATTGATTATGCAATAATGGGCTGCCATCAGTCAGGATGTGGCCCAGAAGTTAATTGACAGCATGCCAGGGCGGATTGCAGAGGTCTTGAAAAAGAAGGGTCAACACTGCAAATATTGACTCTTTGCATAAACTTAATGTAATTGTCAATAAAAGCCTTTGACACTTATGGAATGCTTGTAATTATACTTCAGTATACCATAGTAGCATCTGACAAAAATATATCATAACACTGAAGCAGCTAACTTTGTGAAGACCAATACTTGTGTCATTCTCAAAACTTTTGACCACGACTGTAGTAACCAAAAAAATTGTTAAACAAATCAAAATATATTTCCTTCTTAATGCATTTGAGCCAATCAGTTGTGTTGTGACAAGGTAGTGGGGGTATACAGAAGATAGCCCTATATGGTAAAATACCAAGTCCATATTATGGCAAATAAGCAAAGAGAAACGACAGTCCATCATTACTTTAAGACATGATGGTCAGTCAATACGGAACATTTCAAGAACTAAAGTTTCTTCAAGTGCAGTCGCAAAAACCATCAAGCGCTATGATGAAATTGGCTCTCATGAGGACCACCACAGGAAAGGAAGACCCAGAGTCACCTCTGCTGCAGAGGATAAGTTCATTAGAGTTACCAGCCTCAGAAATTGCAGCCCAAATAAATGCTTCACAGAGTTCAAGTAACAGACACATCTCAACATTAACTGTTCAGAGGAGAATGCGTGAATCAGGCCTTCATGGTCTAATTGCTGCAAGGAAACCACTACTAAAGGACACCAATAATAAGAAGAGACTTGGAAATGTGTCCTTTGGTCTGGAGTCCAAATTTGAGATTTTGGGTTCCAACCGCCGTGTCTTTGTGAGACGCAGAGTAGGTGAACGGATGATCTCCGTATGTGTGGTTCCCACTGTGAAGCATGGAGGAGGAGGTGTGATTGTGTGGGGGTGCTTTGCTGGTGACACTGTCAATTATTTATTTAGAATTCAAGGCACACTTAACCAGCATGGCTACTACAGCATTCTGCAGCAATACTCCATCCCATCTGGTTTGCACTTAGTGGGACTATCATTTGTTTTTCAACAGGACAATGACCCAAAACACACTACCAGGCTGTGTAAGGGCTATTTGACCAAGAAGGAGAGTGATGGAGTGCTGCATCAGATGACCTGGCCTCCACAATCACCGACCTCAACCCAATTGAGATGGTTTGGGATGAGTCAGATGGCAGAGTGAAGGAAAAGCAGTCAACAAGTGCTCAGCATATGTGGGAACTCCTTCAAGACTGTTGGGAAAGCATTCCAGGTGAGGCTGGTTGAGAGAATGCCAAGAGTATGCAAAGCTGTCATCAAGGCAAAGGGTGGCTATTTGAAGAATCTCAAATCTCAAATATAGTTTGATTTGTTTAACACTTTTTTGGTTACTACATGATTCCATATGTGTTATTTCATAGTTTTGATGTCTTCACTATTATTCTACAATGTAAAAATAAAGAAAAACCCTTGAATGAGTAGGTGTGTCCAAACATTTGACTGGTACTGTATATACTGTATTCTATACTATTCTGCCGCTCTGACATTTCTCGTCCATATATTTATTTATATATTCTTAATTCCATTGCTTTACTTAGATTTGTGTGTATTGGGTATATGTTGTGAAATTGTTAGATATTACTTGTTAGATATTACTGCACTGTTGGAGCTAGAAACACAAGCATTTCGCTACACCCGCAATAACATCTGCTAAGTATGTGACCGATACAATTTATTTTATTATTTTATTTGATACATGCTTTATGTTAGATATTTTTTTTTGCAGAACGTTGGTGGAGCGCCACAGCGATGCATCTCTCCAACAGCACCCTGGAGAGGAGCGCTGGGAATGTACAAGTATTTGGCTCCCATGCCTTTGACAAAGTGGGCACTGCTTATCACAGGGCGGCATCAGCGCTCACCTATACTGAACTAAAATATAAACGCAACATGCAACAATTTCTACGATTTTACTGCGTTACAGTTCATATAAGGAAATCAGTCAATTGAAATCAATTCATCTATGGATTTCACATGACTGGAAATACAGATATGCATCTGTTGGTCACAGATACCTTTAAAAACAATGGGCCTCACAGTGGGTTTTAGGATCTCGTCACAGTATCTCTGTGCATTTAAATTGCCATTGATGAAATGAAAATGTGTTCGTTGTCTGTAGCTTATGCCTGAACATACCATAACCCCACCGCCATCATAGGGCAGGCACTCTGTCACAACTTTGACATCAGCAAACCGCTCACCCACATGACGCCTTACACGTGGTCTGCAGTGGTGAGGCCGTTTGGAGTACTGCTAAACTCTCTAAAATGACTTTGGAGGCAGCTTATGCTAGAGAAATTAACATTCAAGTATCTGGCAACAGCTTTGGGGGACATTCCTGCAGTCATCATGCCAATTGCAGGCACTCTCAAAACTTGAGACATCTGTGGCATTGTGTTGTGTGACAACATTTTACATTTTAGAGTGGCCTTTTATTATCCCCAGCACAAGGTGCACCTGTGTAATGATCATGCTGTTTAATCAGCTTCTTGATATGCCACACCTGTCAGGTGGATGGATTATCTCGGCAAAGGAGAAATGCTCACTAACAGGGATGTATACAAATTTGTGCACAACATTTGAGATAAATAAGCTTTTTGTGCATTTCGATAATTTCTGGGATCTTTTATTTCACCTCATGAAACCAACACTTTACATGTTGTGTTTATATTTTTGTTGTGTAAAAAGCCCATATGCCACTGGTTGAAAAAATTGCAATTGTTTTTGGGCAGAATTATGTGAGGTTTTATGTGTTGTTGGAGATGCCCCTTGGTCAGTTTAGCTCAGAAAATGCTGCCCTTGTCAATCTGCCGGCTGCCTAATGAGTGGCGGGCCCTGAGTGTGAGAGCACAAAGGGATAGGTCAACGAGTGATATATGCTTCAGTAAGGTTGGCTTCTTAGCAATGGTTATCATTGATCAACTTGTCAACTGTACCGCAGAAATATAATGTAAATCACAGAAAATAGATGTTGTGGTGGCAGCTGCAGAGAGGTACTTGGGTGTATGAGATTTGACTTCAGAAGAGTTACAGCGTGTGTTGAGTGGTGGTGTCCAGTCCTCCTAGGCCGTTGGGATGGTACAGGAGCCGATAGGGTCAAAGTAGTGGAATGGGGTAGTGTTTTTTTTATGAATGTAGGGTTAGTTGGAAGGGTTTCCTCCACGCCCCATTTTGTATCACAAAGTATAATGGATTTATATTATAGTCCAGTTGGTGGCGATAATGCAACATATTGGAAGCCAACCGCTGTTAAACCCCACCGAAGAAAAATAAGAAACTGCTTAGCAATTTCGACGCATGCCTCGGAGCTCGATATGAAACGCAACATCACTAATGAAATGTAACCAACAGCTTCAAATGCTACCAGCAAAATCAGACAAACCTGTTGGGTATAGAATAGCACAAAACACTTCGATGGTTTTACCCGCACCCCTTCTGGTGGGATACAAAACACACAGAGAAAATGGCGGAACTTCAGAAGGAGGCAGGCCTGCCCCAAACCATCCAGGAGAACCGAAATGAAGACGAGCCGGGCAATTTAAAGGTAACAGAATGGCTCTGAGACCTCCGATTTTCACATTAAAAGAACAGAGATGCTGGATCCGACTTTTTCTGTGGTCTTTAGTCCGGTGATGGCTAGAAGGTATCCAGCTTTTGTAAAATTAACGTCAGATTTGACTTTTCGTAGTAGGTTAGGAAAATTTACGCAGCAGGTTAGGGTTAGCTAAAATGCCTAAAAGTATACTTTTTATGTTAATTAGACTTGTCCCTTTAGTCCGGAAAAGTACAGATCCCGAGCGTCCCGAAGCTTCTGCGCATGTGGTATCACTTTATACGCAGGTGTATATTTTCTATGCACAGAGAGCAGGTGAATGGTGCTCGTTTAATAAAGTTAGATCAAAGCTGAACGTCTGCAAGATTACATAATATTCACAGTATTCTACAGAACCGAATATAATAGGCTAGAACAACGTTACTGGTCTTACATTAACATTACACTATGCTATTATTCGGTTATGTAGAATACCTGATTTATAATGTGATCTTGCAGACATTGATTGAGCTTTGATCAAACTTTATTAAAGGAGTACCATTCGCTTGAGTAGCCTGTTCTCTATGGAAGGATAATAATACACATGGGCTGACTTAGTGATTTGGAGGCCCCAGTCAGAGGGCAGTCTAAAGATATGCATATTGTATCCCCCTAGAGTCCAAGGGCCCAGGGCTGGATTTCTAGTAAGCTAACATGGAATTGTTTTAAGATGGCCATACCAAGGATCATTTAGATATTTGATTTAGAATTTTAGGACACCAGTAGGTATATAAAAAAAAAAAAGATTTAAAAAAAGTATTTGATTAAACATTGAATTTAGCCTTACTGCTACAAGACCAGAGAAATGCATTGAATAACATATTAATACATGGAAAAACAGATGGTAAAACATTTTAATCAAAAGGAAGTATGTTTTGGTGTCTGTCCTATATCTGAGCGATATAAGAAAGCTCAGGGGGGGAAAATATATTTTCCAGTGGAATTGCCTGTATACCTTTTTTTACGTGGCAATGCCCTATTCACTTCCATTCATTTTTCGGGGCGGTACCGGGTTACCTTCAGATGAGTCCTGTGACACCGTTCGGACGCTACAGAAGTTTTCATGAGAAGACCGATTTTCGGGATGTCTCTTGGTCTGACAAACTCAGCTGTAGCTCGGCCACCTTCCACCGCAGGTGCAGAAGGCCGACGTCGGCAGATGTGGTGGATTGAGACGCAGCCCATGTAAAGATATATATCTCTAGCTTATGCCCAGCTCATGAGGCCCCTTAATGACGTGAGGCCTGAGGCAATTGCTTCTTCTGCCTAATGGTAAGTCTGCCAGTGTGCGCAGAACATGATCTGCACATGCGCAGAAGCTTCTGGAAGCTCTGGATCTTTTCTTTTCCAGACTAAAGATCCCGAAAAAGTCGGATCCGCAGCCACAGCCTTAAAAGTATGCCAAACATTGACAAACAAAACCATTGACTTTTAACAATTTTCACAGAAAATTGGACAAAAACATATTTATTCGAAGAACAGTGCAGATGTATAGTTTGGTAACAGAATGACGGTAAAATGTGACGTTTTCCAAAAACTCTTAAATATCTACTCCGAATTAAGATTAAAACATGTCTGCAGAAAGAATGGGTTGTTAGCTATGATATTAAGCCTCGAGTTTGAAAAAATCTCTTGGTTATTGAACTACAGTAAGTGAAGGGGATTCACACCCGGTAACAGAATTACATCACGGGTCCCTCATCTGTACTATACAGAAATACATAATTATGAATGTCATTCTTTTTCATGATGTATCCTGAATAGGTGCACAAAGGTAGAAATGTGTAATATCTTCCTTTGTGTGTTTGGGTATTAAGCCTATTCTACACACTGGCTATTATTCTAATGAGGTCCTCAAACAAGACCATTTACATTTTTTAGTCATTTAGCAGACGCTCTTATCCAGAGCGACTTACAGGAGCAATTAGGGTTAAGTGCCTTGCTTAAGGGCACATCGACAGATTTTTCACCTAGTCGGCTCGGGGATTAGAACCAGCGACCTTTCGGTTACTGGCACAACGCTCTTACCCACTAAGCTACCTGCCGCCCCACATTTGGTTGGTCCGGACCTTACCTAATATGTACCAATCACAGACGTCTGTTTCACAAGTTTGGACATCACAGTAGAGTACACTTCAGTACATACATTACAGTGTTGGTCGTTCTTCAGTGTGTGAGAGGGCTGGTTACAGTAAATGGAAAGAGGGGGCTCATGGGTAGGTGTCAGTAAGAGCCAGGAGAGGTGACATTAACTGGAGAGAGAGACAGGGAGAAAGAAAGGGAGGGTTTGTCCAGACTGTTTTCACACTCTTGCTTTGACCACCACGTGAAAGAGAATGAAAAACAGTTATAGCAGTATTCCAGTGGAAGGGAGGACAGTAGCAGGTGACCCAACTGTGGTTTGTGACTACTATGAATTCCCATTGCAGCCAATTTAGTTGCAGTCATTCTGTTATAATTTGATTGGTAATTCTGTGCCTTAATAATAATAAAAAAGGACTCTTTTAGCTTTCATTTGACACCAAATTCAATGTGCTCCTATGAACTTCACATGCTAGTGCTCATGGGGCCTTTTACATGGAAATGTCCACTACTACTACTGTCAATGAACCTTCTCTAGCCTAGATCACTAGCCTATGCAATCAATATGCTATATCATGGTGATCTCTAGACCTAATGACAAATAAATCATCATTATCATGTTGATACTGCTAGGTATTTCAAATGATTAGACCTAGCTACTACTGTAAAGATGTGTAGACCTCAGTTATTTGTTTAGCTATTTATTGTAAACTCAGCAAAAAAACAAACGTCCCCTTTTCTGGACCCTGTCTTTCAAAGATAATTTGTAAATTTCCAAATAACTTCAAGATCTTCATTGTAAAGAGTTTAAACACTGTTTCCCATGCTTGTTCAATGAACCATAAACAATTAATGAACATGCACTTATGGAACGTTCGTTAAGACACTAACAGCTTACCGACGGTAGGCAATTAAGGTTACAGTTATGAAAACTTAGGACACTAAAGAGGTCTTTCTACTGACTCTGAAAAACACCATCTGCGTGAACGTGCCTTAGGCATGCTGCAAGGAGGCATGAGGACTGCAGATGTGGCCAGGGCAATAAATTGCAATGTCCGTACTGTGAGACGCCTAAGACAGCGCTACAGGGAGACAGGACGGACAGCTGATCGTCCTCGCAGTGGCAGACCACGTGTAACAACACCTGCACAGGATCGGTACATCCAAACATCACACCTGCGGGACAGGTACAGGATGGCAACAACAACTGCCCGAGTTACACCAGGAACACACAATCCCTCCATCAGTGCTCAGACTGTCCGCAATAGGCTGAGAGAGGCTGGACTGAGGGCTTGTAGGCCTGTTGTAAGGCAGGTCCTCATCAGACATCACCGGCAACAATGTCGCCTATGGGCACAAACCCACCGTCGCTGGACCAGACAGGACTGGCAAAAAGTGCTCTTCACTGACGAGTCGCAGTTTTGTCTCACCAGGGGTGATGGTCGGATTCGCGTTTATCGTCGAAGGAATGAGCGTTACACCGAGGCCTGTACTCTGGAGCGGGATCGATTTGGAGGTGGAGGGTCCGTCATGGTCTGGGGTGGAGTGTCACAGCATCATCGGACTGAGCTTGTTGTCATTGCAGGAAATCTCAACGCTGTGTGTTACAGGGAAGACATCCTCCTCCCTCATATATAATATAAAATGCCATTTAGCAGACGCTTTTATCCAAAGCGACTTACAGTCATGCGTGCATATTTTTTATTTTTTTTTGTGTATGGGTGGTCCCGGGGATCGAACCCACTACCTTGGCGTTACAAGCGCCGTGCTCTACCAGCTGAGCTACAGAGGACCTCATGTGGTACCCTTCCTGCAGGCTCATCCTGACATGACCCTCCAGCATGACAATGCCACCAGCCATACTGCTCGTTCTGTGCGTGATTTCCTGCAAGACAGGAATGTCAGTGTTCTGCCATGGCCAGCGACGAGCCCGGATCTCAATCCCATTGAGCACGTCTGGGACCTGTTGGATCGGAGGGTGAGGGCTAGGGCCATTCCCCCCCAGAAATGTCCGGGAACTTGCAGGTGCCTTGGTGGAAGAGTGGGGTAACATCTCACAGCAAGAACGGGCAAATCTGGTGCAGTCCATGAGGAGGAGATGCACTGCAGTACTTAATGCAGCTGGTGGCCATACCAGATACTGACTGTTACTTTTGATTTTGACCCCCCCTTTGTTCAGGGACACATTATTCAATTTCTGTTACTCACATGTCCGTGGAACTTGTTCAGTTTATGTCTCAGTTGTAGAATCTTGTTATGTTCATACAAATATTTACACATGTTAAGTTTGCTGAAAATAAACACAGTTGACAGTGAGAGGACGTTTCTTTTTTTGCTGAGTTTATATGCTATCTATTCTAATTTGGACTTCAACCGTAATGAAAAGTAGGCTATATTATCTATTACAGAATTAATGTTGTTTTAGAGAACAGAGACGTTAGGCCTACTAGTAATTCTGCAATTTTTAAATGTGGTATTTCCAGGCAGAGGAGATGGACATCCCAGAAGACCTGCAAGATGACAACCTGATCAAGCGGGAACACTTCCACAGTTCTAATAATGAGAAGCAAGATGGACATTTGGCAGTTAGGAGGAATGTAATATTAGAACGAACTAAATTCAACCAAAGACAACAAGAAGCAGGAGAGACAGCTGATGATTTTATCACTGCACTTCATTGTTTGTCAGAACATTGCGGTTATGGAGCTCTGCTCAGTGAGATGATAAGAGACCGACTAGTCATGGGCTTACATGACAAAAGACTGTCCAAGCAATTACAAATGGACCCAGAAATAACACTGGGTGAAGCTGTCACACGCATTCGTCAAACTGAACTTGTGAAAAAGCAACAGGACCTGCCAGAGAATACCTTCAAAGCTGCCAGCAGTGCAGCAAATGTAGAGCGTGTGCTTTCACATAGCAAACAGCAATGCCCAGCCAATGCCCAGTGCCAATCAGAGAAGAAGAATCAAAACTCAGAAAGACCACAACAACCCCAAACAACGCAGGAGAATGGAGAGGAGCCCCAAGATACTGATGACTCTGATGAGTGGATCGAGGGCTTCAGTCCTGGAGGAGAGAAGCAACACTTCTTCTCTGACTGCGGTCAGAACTTTCAAAAAGTAAGGGATCTTATAAGACACCATCGAACACATACAGGAGTGAAAGAAATGTTCTGCCCTGATTGTGGGAAAAGTTTTACCCGCTCTGATAATCTGAAAAGGCACCAGATGACACATAAGAAAGGGGGTGATTGTCCTTACTGTGATAAAAGCTTTTCTGAACCGGGAGAACTAAAAATACACATGGAAGTACATAGTCAAGAAAGGCCATACCTTTGCCCCGACTGTGGGAAGAGATTCAAACAGTTATGGGTGTTGAAAAATCACCAGCTAAAACATACAGAGAAGATTTTACCACGGGAAAGGCATCACCGCTGCTCCGACTGTGGGAAGAACTTTACACGAAGTCATAGTCTTAGAAGACATCAGCAAGAAACACATACAGGTGAGAAGCCTTATCACTGCTCTAATTGCGACAAAAGTTTTGCGGGACGTGAGAGACTTAAAAAACATCAACTAACACACAAGGAAAAGAAACATAAACATTACCGCTGTTCAAGGTGTGATAAAAGATTTCCTGACATAGCAAAACTAAGATCACACCTTCCAGTACATTCCGTAGACCTGGCACTCCACTGTTCTGACTGTGGAAAGTGTTTCTTAAACAAGGCAAAGTTCGAAAGACACCAAATAATACACACTGCAAGTGGAAAAAAACCATTCCTCTGCACTGACTGTGGGGATGGTTTTACAAATTTACGACGGTTGGAAGAGCACCAGCGAACGCACACCGGAGAGAAACCGTACCACTGCACTGAATGCGGGAAGAGTTTTGCGCGTGAATGGACATTAAAGAGTCACAAGCAAGTGCATAAGTTAAAACACTCTGGAGAAAGAGCAGCCTATCCTTGCTCTGAATGTGGAAAGACCTTCTCCCGTTCACGTGACGTGATGACTCATGTGAGAAGGGTGCATAATAAAGAGAGACCTTTCCAGTGCTTCTGCTGTGAAAAACGTTTTTTCCAAAAGAACTTCCTTACAGTACACATGAGAATTCACACTGGAGAGAAACCGTACCAGTGCTCAGACTGTGGACAAAGCTTCTCCCAAATTGGCGACCGAAAACGCCACCAGAAGAGGCAACACTCTAAAGAGGAGACTTGACCTCTATACTAGTGTGGAAGGCCACCTAATTTGTGCAAAAGTCAGTCCTCTCCTCTGTGACTCGGAAACTGATGAGTGGTCGCCATATGTAGGAGAGTGACAATTTGTTAGTAGGCGAATGGAGGAGATTGCTCCCCTCAATTCAATTGCCTCCTTTGGCAGAGAAACATCAGGGAAGAATCTCAATTGCATACTCCTCGCATTCTCTCCCCTCGCCGCCACCTCAACCCATTGGAGGAAAAGGTCATAGGGGAGGGACCTCTGGCTTTCTCATCCAATGGGTTTTGAGAAGGAGGCGAGGAGAGATGACGCGGGGAGTATGCAATTGAGATTCTCTTTTATCACCCTCAGAGTTTCCACCCTGCAAATTTGTATTTGTTAATCCTTTTAAACTACCCAAAAGGCTATTTCAAAGAGAAAAAGGGTAGTTAATATATGGACTTGACTATTAGAACCAAGATTTCACTGGACAATTAATATCAAGGATGTGATCATTAAACATTTACACAGTCCACTACAGTGGAGGCTGCTGAGGGGAGGACGACTCATAATAATAGCTGGAGTGGAGTCAATGGAATGGTATCAAAGACGTGGTTTCCATGTGGTTGATACCATTATTGACTCCATTCCAGTCATTATTATGAGCCGTCCTCCCCTCAGCAGCCTCCACTGGTCCACTATAGTAAAAAAAAATAAACATGTCTCTCAGATTCATGAACATTTGACTCAAGTTATTAAATGTCCAGGTTATTCGGATTGCAACATATACATGCCATGTACTCTCTTGTGATTTCCTACTTCTGAAAGTGAGATCAGAAGATTTGTGATAGCCACTGACACAGTAGCAGCAATATGGAACTTTTTTGGGGAAACCAGACAAAATGCACATATAAATGTGAATGTGAATCATTCTCATTGAAAGCAAGTGCGCTATTTCTATGCTTTCCGTGTTTAAGTTTCGTTTTTGCGTCTTACTTTCGGTTTTGTACACCAGCTTCAAACAGCTGAAAATACAATATTTTTGATTATGGAAAATATATTTCACAGCTGTTTAGACAACTAGCTCTCACAGTCTCACTAAAGAATTAGAAGTTCATCCATGTTTCTCAAACGTCAAATTTCGAAGTGTTTAAGGTTAAATGTAGGTAATAACTCTGAATGGTAAGGGCTAAGGTTTGGGATAGGCTTATAAAAAATCTCAACTTTCTAGCGCTGTATTTGAACTTGCAACCTTTTGGAATCAGAGGCAGATGCTTATACCGCCCACCATGCCCTAACAAACCCAAACCTACATGAAGATAACAGCGCTTACTGTTGCCCATAGTGTCCTGTTTTCACGTCATTTCCCGACGTCCACAGACATGGATGGACATCGAATACCGACTTGTATCACGGGTGACCTGGCTGGGTTTAGATGGTACAATGATTCTCTACACTATACTTGCTTGTTCTGTCACAAACTGAAATTAGGTGAACTATTAATATTTTAGCAACCAGGAAATGGTGGAGCGATTTTCTGCATAGTGCATCTTTAAGTGTCTTGAATCAAAAAAGCCTTTCCCACATTTCTTGCAGGAGTATGGCCTGACTCCTGTGTGCACTTGCATGTGGGTTTTGACATGATTGGCTTGTCTGAATCGTGTCCCACAGACGTCACAGCTGAAAGGCTTCTCTCCCGTGTGGACTCGCTCATGTCTTTTAAGATTACAGATAAATCCGAAAGTCTTCCCACAATCACTGCACTTCTGTGGTTTCCTACCTGTATGGATCAGCTGATGTATCTTAAGAGATTGTTTTGTAATAAATCGCTTTCCACAACAACCACAAGCATTGGGCTTCTCTCCAGTGTGTAATTTCTGGTGATGGTCAAAAGTAACTTTAAGGAGAAAATGAAGTATTTCTGCATGTGCACATAGCCGCGGGATGTAGGGGTGCTAACGGTGCTGCAGCACCCCCTTATAAAAAATACATAAAAATAAAGATCCCACCAAATTAGTGCGCTAGGCCTTTATTGCTCCTGTAGGAGCAGAGAACGATACTTCTCAGCAGAGCGGAGAAAAAAACTCCTCCGTACTGGATAGATACTTGTGGTTTCTAGCTAACATTACACCAGTCAAAGCAGTGGAGCGTGTATTAAAGCAAAAACCTTTATTGGTCAACACCATTCATCTTTGGGCGATGGGGAGAGGGGGTTTGCAAAATACTATCATATCACGCAATTATACCGTTTATAAAATGGTCAGATATCTATTTTTAATACAGACTAGCTAAAAAAATACTTAAATTGATAAATTATCCAATGGATTAAGGATTTTATGGGGGGGGGGGCCGTTCAAAAACACAAGTTTGCACCCCCTATTTTAATTTGCTCCATGGCTCAGGCTGCCAAGTGGACAGAAGGTTGTTTTGGCTCATCTCAGTTGCGAAGAGGAATAACTCTGCAGCTGTTTCTGAATAATAAACAATACCATGCTGGTGGCTGGTAACATTCAAATAAAACCCAGCGCTGAAAACGAAACGTAGGCTGAAAAAAATTTCAATGCCATAACATACACTACATTACCAAAAATATGTGGACACCTGCTTGTTGAACATCTCATTCGAAAATCATGAGCATTAATATGGAGTTGGTCCCCCCCCCTTGCTGCTATAACAGCCTCTACTAGATGTTGGAACATTGCTGCGGGGACTTGCTTTCATTCAGTCACGAGCATTAGTGAGTTCAGGCACTGATGTTGGGCGATTAGGCCTGGCTCGCAGTCGGTGTTCCAATTCATCCCAAAGGTGTTCGATGGGGTTGAGGTCAGGGCTCTGTGCAAGCCAGTCAAGTTCTTCCACACCAATCTCGACAAACCATTTCTGTATGGACCTTGCTTTGTGCATGGGGGCATTGGCAAGCTGAAACAGGAAAGTGCCTTCCCCAATCTGTTGCCACAAAGTTGGAAGCACAGAATAATCTAGAATGTCATTGTATGCTGTAGCGTTAAGATTTCCCTTCACTGGAACTAAGGGGCCTAGCCCGAACCATGGATAACAGCCCCAGACCATTATTCCTCCTCCACCGAACTTTACAGTTGGCACTATGCCTTAGGGCAGGTAGTGTTCTCCTGGCATCCGCCAAACCCAGATTTGTCCGTCGGACTGCCAGATGGTGAAGCGTGATTCATCACTCCAGAGAACGCGTTTCCACTGCTCCAGAGTCCAATGGCGGCTAGCTTTACACCACTCCAGCCAACGCTTGGCATTGCGCATGGTGATCTTAGGGTTGTGTGAGGTTGCTCGGCCATGGAGACCCATTTCATGAAGCTCCCGACGAACAGTTAGTGTGCTGACGTTGCTTCCAGCGGCAGTTTGGAACTCTGTAGTGAGTGTTGCAACCGAGGACATACGATTTGTACACGGTACGTGCTTCAGCACTTAGCGGTCCCGTTCTGTGAGCTTGTGTGGCCTACCACTTCGCGGCTGAGCCGTTGTTGCTCCTAGACGTTTCCACTTTACAATAACAGCACTTACAGTTGACCAGGGCAGCTCTAGCAGGGCAGAAATTTGACGAACTGACTTGTTGGAAAGGTGGCATCCTATGACGGTGCCACGTTGAAAATCCCTGAGCTCTTCTGAAAGGCCATTCTACTGCCAATGTTTGTCTATGGAGATTGCATGGCGGTGTGCTCGATTTTATACACCTGTCAGCAACCGGTGTGGCTGAAATAGCCGAATCCACTAATTTTATATATATAGTGTAGGAAAAGACAAAGACAATGCATTCACACGGATTTGCACGAAGTGGGCAGGTCAGATTCACTTCAAGCCCAAATATATCATACTTTGACTAAAATGATGACATATTGACTTAAATCGTTGTGCAACATCATGGGTAAGTGGATTTCTACGGTGTGGGCCTTTGAAAAATACACCAGAATATCAACTCAGTCTGACTGACACACCTCAGGACCAGGGAATTCTCCTTCTCCCTTAATGAAAATATGCCAATTATATGCACATCAGTAAACTTCAAGTGAAATGGTTTGAAAACGTACCTCAAGAATCCAGGCATGGAAGGTGTCGCTGTAGTTCTAATTATCCCACAATAAATTATGGCAAAACGAGAAGATTGAAATACAACTCGTTTTTCATTAAACTGCCTTTTTCGTCCTCATGGTAGCTAGCCAATACCAAAGCAGTCCATTTAATTCCACACTTCAGGCACCTACTCACCCCAATGCTAGGCATTACATATTCATGGAATCCAATGGGCTGCTATAGCATTAGCATGAGGACTAAAAAGGCAGTTTTAATTAAAAGAACTAGCAGTATTTAAATCTTCTTGATTTGCCGTAATTTGTTGTGGGACAATTAGGATTACAGCGACACTGTCCATGCCTGGTTGAGGAATGTTTTCAAACCATTTCACTTGAAGTTCACCGAGGTCCACGTGTTAGCATATATACAGTGGGGTCCGGAATTATTGGATCCCTTAATAAAGATTAGCAAAAAATTATATAAAATGAATAATACAAATACTGAGCTATATTATATGCTAAAAATATACAGTACCAGTCAAAAGTTTGGACACACCTACTCATTCAACGGTTTTTCTTTATTTTTACTATTTTCTGCATTGAAGAATAATATGAAATAACACATTTGGAATCATGTAGTAACCAAAAAAGTGTTAAACAAATCAAAATATATTTTATATTTGAGATTCTTCTAAGTAGCCACCATTTGCCTTTTATGACAGCTTTGCACACTCTTGGCATTCTCTCAACCAGCTTCATGAGGAATGCTTTTCCAACAGTCTTGAAGGAGTTCCCACATATGCTGAGCACTTGTTAGCTGCTTTTCCTTTACTCTGCGGTCCGACTCATCCCAAACCATCTCAATTGGGTTGAGGTCGGGTGATTGTGGAGGCCAGGTCATCTGATGCAGCACTCCATCACTCTCCTTACACATCCTGGTAGTGTGTTTTGGGTCATTGTCCTATTGAAAAACAAATGATAGTCCCACTAAGCACAAACCAGATGGAATGGCGTATCGCTGGAGAATGCTGTGGTAGCCATGCTGGTTAAGAGTGCCTTGAATTCTAAATAAATCACAGACAGTGTCACCAGCAAAGCACCCCCACACCATCACACCTCCTCTTCCATGCTTCACGGTGGGAACCACACATGCAGAGATCATCCGTTCACCTACTCTGCGTCTCACAAATACACGGCGGTTGAAACCAAAAATCTCCAATTTGGACTCATCAGACCATAGGACAGATTTCCACCGGTCTAATGTCCATTGCTCGTGTTTCTTGGCCCAAGCAAGTCCCTTCTTCTTATTGGTGGCCTTTTAGTAGTGTTTTCTTTGCAACAATTTGACGATGAAGGCCTGATTCACGCAGTCTCCTCTGAACAGTTGATGTTGAGATGTGTCTGTTACTTGAACTCTGTGAAGCATTTATTTGAGCTGCAATCTGAGGCTGGTAACTCTAATGAACTTATCCTCTGCAGCAGAGGTAACTCTGGGTCTTCCATTCCTGTGGCAGTCCTCATGAGAGCCAGTTTCATCATAGCGCTTGATGGTTTTTGCGACTGCACTTGAAGAAACTTTCAAAGTTCTTGAAATGTTCCGGATTGACTGACCTTCATGTCTTAAAGTAATGATGGACTGACGTTTCTCTTTGCTTATTTCAGCTGTTCTTGCCATAATATGGACTTGGTATTTTACCAAATAGGGCTATCTTATGTATACCACCCCTACCTTGTCACCACACAACTGATTGGCTCAAACGCATTAATTTGTGGAATTTCTTTCCTTCTTAACTTTTAACAAGGCACACCTGTTAATTGAAATGCATTCCAGGTGACTACCTCATGAAGCTGGTTGAGAGAATGCCAAGAGTGTGCAAAGCTGTCAAAGGCGAAGGGTGGCGACTTTGAAGAATCTCAAATATAAAATATATTTTGATTTATTTAACACTTTTTTAGTTACTACATGATTCCATATGTGTTATTTCATAGTTTTGATGTCTTCACTATTATTCTACAATGTAGAAAATAATAAAAATAAAGAAAAACCCTGGAATGAGTAGGTGTGTCCAAACTTTTGACTGGTACTGCATATACAGTTGAAGTCGGAAGTTTACATACACCTTAGCCAAATACATTTAAACTCAGTTTTTCACAATTCCTGACATTTAAGCCTAGTAAAAATTCCCTGTCTTAGGTCAGTTAGGATCACCACTTTATTTTAAGAATGTGAAATGTCAGAATAATAGTAGAGTGATTTATTTCAGCTTTTATTTCTTTCATCACATTCCCAGTGGGTCAGAAGTTTACACACTCAATTAGTATTTGGTAGCATTGCCATTAAATTGTTTAACTTGGTTCAAACGTTTTGGGTAGCCTTCCACAAGATTCCCACAATAAGTTGGGTGAATTTTGGCCAATTCCTCCTGACAGAGCTGGTGTAACTGAGTCAGGTTTGTAGGCCTCCTTGCTCGCACATGCTTTTTCAGTTCTGCCCACACATTTTCTATAGGATTGAGGTCAGGGCTTTGAGATGGCCACTCCAATACCTTGGCTTTGTTGTCCTTAAGCCATTTTGCCACAACTTTAGAAGTATGCTTGGGGTCATTGGGCCTCATTCACCAATATCTACCTAAGAATTTTCTAAACTTTGTTCTTAATAAACTCCCAAAGAAAAGTCTACGTCGGATTCATGACATGTTCTTAAACAACAGAATTGTTCGCACCTGTGTTCTTAGTATTGATGAATCTTTGTCTTCGTAATTGAAAGCGTGTGCCAGTTGTTCCTAATTAGCATAAGAAAACGCCCCGCAAATTCCCATATAAGGACATGACACTTCAGGGCCGTGTGCAAGAAAAGTTGGCGAATGTCCAAAAGACGCACAGACGGTGGTGGTCCACCGATCACCAAACGAAAAAGGAACTTCAGTAATTCTGAAATAGAAATTCTACTGCAACAGGTAAATTCCAAACGAGGCATAATATTTAGTAGTGTTTCCAGTGGTTTTAAAGCCACCAACAAAACGGAGGCATGGAAGGAGATCACGGATTTCGTCAACTCTGTTTCTGGACAATGTCGCTCAATTGAAGATGTACAAAATATATGGTTTGACTTAATCAGAGACCAAAAATCCCATTGCCAAACATAAGAGACATATGCTGACCACTGGAGGGGGGCATGCAGGCCCTGAGTTATCTGAGATTGACCAGCGCATCGGGGCCTTTATTGGTGAGACGGCACTCTCAGGTGTGCCATCAGCGGAGCAACTGGACACTGACCAGGGCCCTATATCAACAGCTTCATATCCAAGGCCATCTCCCACCAGTGAATCAGACGGTAAGCAAGTCTTTCTGAATTTATACAATTTCATGCCATAATTTAACTCAAAGCAACGGTGAAACAATTGGAAAGGAATTTTACACCAGTTTGTCAAACCAAATGCGGGCCTATATGTGACTGAATGAGTACTCACCTGAATTCCTAGTTTATTCTGTTTGAAATCCTATTGCTTTTGCTGTAGGCCTATATTGAACAAACTGAAACATCTAAAAATTAAATCAGTGCACTGTGACTGTTTTACTTTCAGTATCGTTTTTGTTATTTACAGATCTCCAATCTAGGCAACCCCTCTGAAGAGGAACCTGACACCATTCGGCCTTCCTGCAGTAGGCCTGCCTCTGTACGTGCCCCCAGGTCCCGTCCAACTGCAAGTGTCATCTCCGATGCGGTCTTGGATAACCAGGAGCGGATTGCGCAAAGTCTCTGTGAAATCGCTTCTACTCTGGCCACAATATCAGAAACACTCAAAGACAAACACACATTAAAAAATATAAAGAACGCGCACTGAAACCTGTGTCATTTCATGTGTTTAATTCGTGGTATTTAAAGGACAAAACAAATAAAAAACGATAAATTATTTGTTGTGACTTCCACGCCAAGTCGGTTGTCTGGTCCCAGCAATGGGTCAGGACGCACATCCTGGTGTGGTGGCTGAAGTGGAAGACCACGCTTCATAGCGATGTTGTGTAACACACAACAGGCCATGATTATACTGCAAACCTAAAAACGGTGTAAAGATGATCAAAAGCTAGAAAAACTAAATAAAATTAATCGTTGGAATTAGATAATTCTACAACATGTTCTCTATTTTTCAAACTTGAATAAAACAAGTAGTCCTACTCACCTTCTCTGGCTTGTAAAGCAGCTTACCACCTGCTGTGTCCAAACACATCCAGCGTCCCTTCAGAATACCAATGGTTCGCTCAATGGTGGAGCGGGTGCGTGCCTGCCTCTGGTTATAAAGAGGCCTCTTGGTGCGTCTGAGGGTTTGTTAGTGGCGTCATTAGCCAGGGCGCAAGGGCATACCCCTGATCTCCTAATGAAACAAGTAATTAATGAAGAAACCCACTTTTTGAAACCAACAATTGGAATTTGAAATTACTGAACGATGCTTACCAATGAGCCATGCGTCTCCAGCAGCTCCTTGTTCCAGGCGCATTCCCACAGAACTGTTCTGCAAAATATAAGAGTCATGTGCACCTCCTGGGAAGCGCGAAACCACGTTCAAGAGATGGTTGTCGGAGTCGCAGATGACTTGTACATTGAGTGATATTGCTTGCGGTTGAGGTATGGGAATAGGTCTGCTGAGGGTGCCTTAATGCGCACGTGAGTGCAGTCTATTGCCCCGATTACGTTGTGCAGACCCGCAATAGAGTAGAACCCTCTCTTGACCGGCAGCTGTTGTTGCGCTGTGTAGGGCAATAAAATATATTGTGTGGCCAGTTGATTTATTCCATCCACAACTCGTGGGAGAGCGCGGCTGATGGATGGCTGTGATATGCCCACCGGGTCTGCTAACTCCCGCTGAAATGTCCCAGTGGCTAAAAATCCCAAGGTGGAGAGTACCTGCAGATGAGGTGGTACGGGATTGGACCAGTATGGCTTCGCAGCGCTGGCTCCAAAGTATCACACAGCTCCATAAGAACGTGTCTTGGAAGCCTAAACCGTCCGATCAAGTACTCGTCAGTCTCTGCAAATAAATCAACGTGATCCTCAAAGATGCGTTCCCTTCCCAGAGCACGCTCGGCAATGTCATCAAGCAGCAATAGATGTGCCATTTTGATAGCATGCCTGATGTGCAGAAACAGGCCCATTTTGGCCCTATAAATAGCGCGATCAATCACCACATAATGCAGGATTTAATCAGCTTAATTGCTGATGTAAATTGCAGTGTTACTTTGCATACTATGATTTTTTTTTTTAAACAAATGATCAGAAACACATTACAGTAAAATACTATCATTGTAAAGGACTGTAGAATGAAATGAAATGCAGTAACCAACTATTTGGAGCAAACTGTCAGAATGCTCTTGAGTGTGCATGGATTTTGTTCTTAGCAAAGAACAAATCCAAGATGAGAAAACATTAGTGAATGTCAGAATCTTCGTAATAAGTGCATAAGTGGGGTTTAAGAACACATTACTTCGTAAGAACGGTTGGTGAATGAGGCCCACTGTCCATTTGGAAGACCCATTTGCGACCAAGCTTTAACTTCCTGACTGATGTCTTGAGATGTTGCTTCAAAATATCCACATAACTTTCCTTCCTCATGATGCCATCTATTTTGTGAAGTGCACCAGTCCCTCCTGCAGCAAAGCACCCTCACAGCATGATGCTGCCACCCCCATTCTTTACGGTTGGGATGGTGTTCTTCGGATTGCAAGATCCCCCTTTTTCCTCCAAACATAACGATAGTCATTATGGCCACACAGTTCTATTTTTGTTTCATCAGACCAGAGGACATTTCTCCAAAAAGTACGATATTTGTCCCCATATGCAGTTGCAAACTGTAGTCTGGCTTTTTTAATGGTGGTTTTGGAGCAGTGGCTTCTTCCTTGCTGAGCGGCTTTTCAGGTTATTGTAGTGTATTAAGATTATGACTATTCTAGAGGAACAAAGAGGGGATGTTTATCTTAGTTCAAAAGTAGCCATTTGTAGGGTGACGCCCCAGGGGAGACAGGTGATTGGACAGCAGAGGGAGCAACCCATATTTTTGCATTGTTTATAAGTATATGCTGGACGAAGAAGAGGTTAGAGCAGACATTACAATTCGAGGACACTGCTCTCCGGGTGGTCATGACATCCGTCACTTATGCTGAAATCTTGTGATATGAATAAAACTTATGATCAAAGGTTCAGTATGAGCGGACTCCTTTGTTTATCAGCAATAATTGCCAGCATTTACTCGATACTACAAATGGCGTCACGAACAGGATAGGACTGCATCTCTTTGTTCCATTCATTGCCGCCAAGCTAACTCCTTCTGAAGTCATGGCCAGATAAGGGTGAGTTTTTCCTCACCGCTTTGGGAGTTTGTTAGTTTGGATGCTATTTGGGTGTGACTGGAGAGATGTACCGTTAGAACCGATGTGCTTTATGTTGCTTTATTGCTGAGAACTGGGGGTCTGGCTAATCATTATAAATTTATTTGCACTGGTAGACAGTGCAAAAGGGGGGAGAGTAGGCTTGGAATTTTAGAGCAATCGATGGTAGTGATTAAGGCAGATATTGGCAGATATAATACAAGGCAGATGTACAAGGCAGATATACGTATACAAAATTAGGGCATTGCATCTTGTAAAGACCCCAGGGGGGCGACCTCATGGTGGGCCATAAATCCTCATAACGCGTTAGGTGTTTTTAGGTCAGTCTAAAGACTGGGGTTGATGGGATTTATTTGATTGTGGTTACTGCTCATCTTTTATTCGACGGGATATCTGCATGGGGGAACCTCTCAGTAGATAGCCATTGAACTCACGGCATCATAAACGGTAGAGAATAAGACTAAGAAAAGGTTAATGCAGGTTACATTGTACGTGTTGCAAGCCACAGGTTAGATACATGCTAATGCTAAATGCTAATGCTAAATGCTAATATGTTGCATGCTACATGCTAACGTGTGACCTTAGAGGGCCATTGCGATGGAATAAAGCCTCTTAAATTATGTTTGTGTGTGTAGAATTCAGGTTCTATGCGATTGTGAGCTCTGTTAAGTGTTATTGTTTGACTATAAGGGGTAAAAGAGAGGGGCTGTGGCAGAATGCTAACGTTCTATTGTCTGGAAATCGTATCGTTAAATGTATTTGCGCATGCGTTTAATTTTACGACACTACACTACAAAACGGGGGAGTTTACGGCACTAGATTATGACACGTTTGTTTTACGGTACTAAACTACAACACGTTGTTTACTAAAACTACAACAAGGGGAATTTTGGGTAAATGGGTCATACTTCTGTTGGATTGTGCTGCAGGGGGAGACAGAGAAACAGACGAGAGGGAACAAAGAGAAAAGATTTGAAAATGAATGAAATCTTCTAGTTGTTAAAGCGGCTGTTGGTTAAAGATGAAACTGGTTTTGTGACCTATTGAATTGATAAATGAGAGAGATATATGTTGACTAATTAAAATAAAAAAAATAAAATGACGGATTAAAATAAAATAAAAATGTTATTGAGCTATCTATATTTATTCCTGAGTTGATTCTTAGAGTGAATGTGAACGAAGGAATATTGAATGCTGGAAATAACTCAGTGATTGCATAAACTGCTAAATTATTTTTCTGTTTCTATGTTCTTTTGTCATATGAGAGGAACGATAGGACGAGAGGAGAGAGAGGAGAAAGAGATACAGGAAGTGCTGACGTATACATCACGGGAAAGGTGTGACGCGACAGAGGATCGAGTCATATCAGGCTGGTTCTGTTTACAAAATCTTCCCCTACAGGATATTTGATGTTATGACAATTTCACAGAGGCTTGGCAAATACTGATTCATTAAAAATTGCATTTTGGAGTTTCTGTGCATCACTTGGGTTTGATTACAGTTGTGTTGGAAATCGAGTACTGACATTATTCTGTAAAATTAAGATAATTAGGTGCTTATAGAGCAAGGGGGTTTATGGGTATTGTAGTGATTGTAGGGTTAGAGGGCTTTGTTTTAGGATTGCTGTGAAGTTGACTACTTGCATTTACTTTCCTGATGGGTTGTGGTAAGATTGATAATTGATAAATTGGTAAGATAGGATATAGAAATAAAAAATTGGTTTGAATTATTCATAATTTTTAATTGATTTTTTAATTGATTTTGTATTTTAATTAAAAATATTTTTTGAATAAAAATTTTAATTGAATTTTTTTAATATTCATATTTTTGTTGATGGATTTAAATTTAAAAAAATGTTTTGGTTGTTTGGTTTATATTAATAATTAAAGGGGGGAAGCCATAGGCTATATAGTCTAAAATAAAATAATTCACAATAAAGGAATATAAAAGGGTTGTTACAATGGGGAGAAAGGACAGCAAGGCTATGAAGGTAATTACACCTGTTGATATAGTACAAAATAGTAATCCTTTAACTAAAGTATTGCTAGGTTATCCGGCAAATGAAACAAAAGTTGCCCTTCATTCTCAAACAAAAACTGATAAAAGATTCCAGCGATAAGATAAACAAAGGTATAGAGAAAAGGCTAAAGGAAGAGAAGGCGACAGAAAAACTAATGGCAGAAGTCAGTATACCTTTCTCACATACGGATTCAGCAAAAAGACCCCCACCTTATGAGAAGGAAGTAGAGCTTAGGGATGTTTATCCTCAGCTTCCAGTGATCATCCAGGAGGGTGATTATTGCATCAGAGATGAAGATTAACGAATAATAGATAGAGGACAAGCAGAAACGACCAGAAAGATGAATCCAAAACTCCAGAAGTAAGAAAAACCGAGATGTCTGGAAACTAAGAGAAGAATACAGTGAGGCCAAGGAAAAAGGCCACTAGTAAGGAGATGATGGAAGATGATATTTCGGGGACAGAACTTAGAATATAAGTTGTTGAAGAATCCTGATATGTCAACAACAAGAAAAAACAGGATCAAGAAACTCTCAGAAAACTCAATCAAATACAACTTACAGCTGGTGGAGAAGAAGAAGGAGAAGAGAAGCTTTGGTTATGAAGAATCAGAGTGAACCAAATCAACAATCACTGCTACAGCTTCAACTGAACAAGGTCAAATGCAATTGTACCAGCCACCATTGGGGGTACCAGTTGTTTCATATCCACAGACAGTTTCTGGACAGACACAGAATTGGAGAGGAAGAGGACGAGAAGGCTTAGAAGGAGGAGGAAGATTTCAGCCACACTTCCAGCAACTTTCAGAAGAGTGTTATAATTGTGGACAGGTTGGTCACTACCTGTGATTGCAATGCGTCAGGAGGAAACAACAGAGGAAATTTCTGAGGAAGATAAAGGAGCAAGTGAAGATCACCTGTTCTCCAGGTGAACCCTTCAAGGATTCTAGAGTGCCTAGAAGATACGAAGGGGGGTGTCAGCTGATAGAGCCGATTTAGGGAGAAGAAGAAAAATATCTAACAATTGACGTGAAAACAAAGGACTATGAGAAGTGATAGTGAATAGTGGAAAAGCTTTTATCTGTGTTGAGCCTAAAGAGGTTAAACATATCACTATGTAAAATTAACTAATTGGGATAGGATTTGAGGGAGTAAAACAGCTAATTACTCTTAAGGAACCAATTGAGCTCTGCTATAAAAAATCAAAGAGAAATTAAAATAGACATACTAATATTAGAACATATACCTATTGCATTGTTGGAAAGAGATGCATTGTGTAAATTGAACTGTACAATAAGATGTACACTAGACGGCTGTCTGGTAGAAGATTTTAAAAAGAATAGGGTTTTTGGGAATCATATTTGCTTGAAAAGATAATATCATAGGAAGGATGATAATCTATTAGACTGCCTATTAGGCAATCTGTCTGAAGAATAAAGTTAAAAGGGGTGACTGTTATTCTTGGTTACATTCCTACACCAAGGGATTTCAAACTAGGCTAAAGGATGTTTAGTCGTTTGCCAAGTCTGTGTGTAAAGAAGTCAGAAGCAGGTGGGGACTTCCCAATCACATATTCTAAAAATTGGTGGTAAAGGGATTTTGTGAATAAATCAGTGGAAAAGGTTTTTAAAGGTTAGGAGAAAAGATTAGATTAAAAAAGTTAGGAGAACTAGGGTTGAAGGAACTCTAAGACAGTAAGCTAAGTTTCAATGTTAGTTAGTAGTAAGAGAGAGAGAACAGTGGTGAAGGGCATTTTAGAGTTTAGTGGGAAGATAGATATGGTAGGAGTTTAGATCTGTTAGGAGCAGATGCATTGAGAAAGTATGCGTTGCTGAATGATAAGAGATTGAGGGTGATTGAGTATCTATACTTACAGTTCCCAGCAGGAAGATCAAGGTAATTGTAGGTGTATTTTTTTATAATCAAAAGTTTGAAAGTCAGGGATTAGAGGTAGGACTGAGAGCTAAAAAAAAAAGTGACACTAGTGGTGATAGAGGGAAATACAAGTAAGGAGTTAAAAGTCTTAGGGAAAATAGATGAAGTAACAATAAGGACATCAACACTTCAGTATATTAAAACAACAGTGAGAAGCAATTTAACTCTTTCAACATTGATAGTTATTAAAGCCATAAATATATCGCATTTGATTATAAGGGAACCAATAGCTCCAGCACCAATTTTAGGGAGAAAAAGACTGGTATTAGGGTTAGGATGGGGACGTTCCTCCCACATGGAGAGATAATTATGGAGAAGAAGTATTGTTATCAGGACCAGAAGTAGAAGCTGTTGCACCTAGTCAAAGGAGGTATAGTTTGTACAACGATATGGAGTGGAAGAGGGTTATGAGGGATTGTTCATTTATTTTGCGTAATGTTATAGAGAAAGATCAGGGAGAATATATGTGTACTTATCTAGTGCAAGCATTAACATTTGTTCCGGTTAAGAATTATTGGTTAAAAGGCTATGTAATTCGTAAAGTGACGCTTATAATGGAAGATTTGAAGTCTGTCGAAGCTTCCGCAGTCACCAATGGAGGTCAGGAGAAGTATATTACAGTAGCCACTCCAACAGTAAATAATACACAGAGGATATCGGTAGCTTTCCCACTAGAAGTAGTTAAGGGTGTTAATACATCAACTAAATCAACTACTTTAATGGTAACTTTGGAAGGGATTAATGATGCGACGGCAATAACAAATGTAGGAAGTATGACACCGACACCGACAACAACTTTTCTGAAATTAAAGGGGGTAGTAAGAAGGACTCAGGGGTTTATGGTACGGATAGAGAGTGCTGTCAATGGTAGTAAGGATAGGGTTAAAATAGGAGAACAGATAGTGGTAGAGAAGAATATAGATTCATCTGAAATAGTGAAGGATACTATCATGGAGGTACAGGATGAGGTCTTTGATTTTAATGACAGACAAGGAGAGGTATCTGATCAGTACCGCTCGTTAGGGAAGAGAGAAACTAAATGGGAGGCTTATGGGTTTGATTCTTCTGTTGTGAAAATTAAAGATGGAGGGGCAGGTAGGAATCTTTGGTTCCAGCAGCTAGCTCATTCTGTAAGATCAGTGAGGAATCTTGAGGGTCCATGTCTGTTGAGAATTCCAGCACCAAACATTTTAGAGACGGTCGCTCAACCTCTATCGAGTATGTGTCAATCTTATGCTTTGTCATGACTGTTGTATCAGCAACAATCAGTAACAGATAAAATAATGTCATTGTCAAAACATTTGTTTAAGTGTTATTGGGTTAAGTGAATTAACTTATGTGAATTTGTTAGATGGGAAGGAAAATCAGGTAACAGCGAACCCTGAAGCATTGGAGGTGAAACCAGTGAGGGCTAAAAGTTGTTTTTGTTCTAATAAAACATATGATGTAAGGGGTATGTTTATGGGAATATCAGATTGTGATGATTATATGATAACTTTGGGTATGCATGACCTTAAGGGTAGTAATGAGAAATATAATGTTACTTTTTATGTTCCAGGTAGTAAGAACAGCAAGACTTTGATGGTGAAAGATTAACTTTTGCCTGACAATGTGACTATTGGGAATTTTAGAGATATTTGGAGGGTTTGTGGTGATAAAGCGTATATATTTTTACCCTATGGATGGATAGGATGTTGTTACATGTCAACGTTGAAGCTTCCATATGAGGTTTCTACCATTAAAAGAGGGGTAGCACCGGACACAGATACATCTGAATCTAGGTTTGGAAGTAGGGTGGAAAGGGACATGGCGACATTTCATAGTCTGGGAAGCCTATCATTGGAGGATAAGTCTAAGAGAGAAGGGGGGACTTTTTCCATGGTATGGGGTAACATTTTTGGCAGATCATATTGATAATATTTCCTATACTTTGCAGGGGTTTGCGAATGAAACAATAAGAGGGTTTAACCTTCTGTCAAATACTCAAAGAAGTCACAGACTGACGCTGTTGAAACATGACATGGCTCTTGACTATATTTTAGCAAAACAAGGTGGCTTATGTTTGGCTATGAATCTGACGGGGGATGATTGTTATACTTTGATCCCAGATAGTTCCGATAATATCACGAGTGTTATAGATGCATTGAAGAATATAAGGGATACGTTTGGTAGATCTGAAGGAGCTGGATGGTCAGCGAAGTCTTGGTTGCAAGATCAGTTAGGCCCAGTAGGAGCAGTGATGGATTAGATTTTAATGGCAGCTTTGATAGCACTGTGTGTGATGTTTGTGATTTGTTACTGACCTTTGAGAAAGCTAGGATATTGAGATAGGTTGGAGTAGTGATGCCTGGAGACAACACTCAGATGCCGTTGTTGACTGTTCCTGATCTGGATGAAGATGGACAAGTGGGACTGGATGTATAAATATCCTTTTTGATTATTTGATCATTTTTCATATTTTTTTTCTTCCAATATTAGTGTGATTTTAGTATGATTTTATGAATCAAAGGGGGGAATAGGATAATGTGATTCATACATCATTTATATATAATTTTTATATTCTTAGTTGATATTGATGTTTAATTTGAAAGTGTTCTTTTGCAAAAGATACTGTTTGGTCTTTTCTTTTCTTCCAGAAGCATTTGGGGGAAAATGTAGAGATTGAAATACTCAAACAAGGACAATATGAAGGGATAATATGAAAGGAGAATGACTGGAGGAGATGGAGCAAGGAAGGTGTGGAAAGATTCCGATTCCATCATCAACAATGCATTGGAAGAGGAGACTACGGAGGAGATGAAGTGTAGTGGACTACATTCCAGTGTCTGCAATGAAATATAGACATATTTGCATGGGTAATACATAATGTGTGTCATTTTCTTAGGTATTAATTTTTGTAGAATGATATTTGATGTTATTGGATACATGTGGGGATCTTAGATGTTTTTATTTATTTCGTGAATGCTTAGGGACAGGGAGTCTAGGCAGGGATAGAGGTCCACGGTAGGGTCCGATGGGTTGACCAGCCTTAGAGTGGACATTTTGGATAGTATTTTGTTTGCAGGGGCTTACATGTGTATTTAATTGCATCATAGTTTCAAATGCATTGATAAGGATTTATGAGTTCATCGGGAGTACCTAGGTGGTTGCCTGGGGCAGAGGGACCGTGAGAGAATTTTACTGTCTTGATTGATGGATGGATATTTGGAACGAAGTTGCCAGACAGTTTTTCGCTCTCACACTCCAGAAAGATTTGTTCATATTTCATAGTAATGTATTCACACTTCATAAACATTTATTCATATTTCATAGAAAGGTATTTACACTCTAGAGGAAAATGTTTTTGGTTTAATGTTAAAGATACTCAATAAGATAAATTGTTACTTGTCATAATCCTATTCTGTTTGTTTTCGAGACTTTTAGTTCGTCTCGAAGGGGGGAATGTAGTGTATTAAGATTATGACTATTCTAGAGGAACAAAGAGGGGATGTTTATCTTAGTTCAAAAGTAGCCATTTGTAGGGTGACGCCCCAGGGGAGACAGGTGATTGGACAGCAGAGGGAGCAACCCATATTTTTGCATTGTTTATAAGTATATGCTGGACGAAGAAGAGGTTAGAGCAGACATTACAATTCGAGGACACTGCTCTCCGGGTGGTCATGACATCTGTCACTTATGCTGAAATCTTGTGATATGAATAAAACTTATGATCAAAGGTTCAGTATGAGCGGACTCCTTTGTTTATCAGCAATAATTGCCAGCATTTACTCGATACTACATTATGTTGATATAGGACTTGTTTTACTGTGGATATAGATACTTTTGTACCTGTTTCCTCCAGCATCTTCACAAGGTCCTTTGCTGTTGTTCTGGGATTGATTTGCACTTTTCGCACCAAAGTACGTTCATCTCTAGGAGACAGAACGCATCTCCTTCCTGAGCGGTATGACTGCTGCGTGGTCCCATGGTGTTTATACTTGCGTACTATTGTTTGTACAGATGAATGTGGTACCTTCAGGTGTTTGGAAATTGCTCCCAAGGATGAACCAGACTTGTGGAGGTCTACAATTTCTTTTCTGAGGTCTTCGCTGATTTCTTTTGATTTTCCCATGATGTCAAGCAAAGAGGCACTGAATTTGATGGTAGGCCTTGAAATACATCCACAGGTACACCTCCAATTGACTCAAATTATGTCAATTAGCCTATCAGAAGCTTCTAAAGCCATGACATCATTTTCTGGAATTTTCCAAGCTGTTTAAAGGCACAGTCAACTTAGTGTATGTAAACTTCTGACCCACTGGAATTGTGATACAGTGAATTATAAGTGAAATAATCTGTCTGTAAACAATTGTTGGAAAGATTACTTGTGTCATGCACAAAGTAGATGTCCGAACCGACTTGCCAAAACTATAGTTTGTTGAAAAACGAGTTTGAATGACTCCAACCTAAGAGTATGTAAACTTCCGACTTCAACTGTAATAACCGCAGTCTGCAGATAGACATTATTGAGGTGTTTGGGTAGCCAGACAATCCATATCAAAGATGATCTATTATATTGACAAGATAACTGAGTTGACTGATCTAACAATGGCAAAACATGTCTTCAATGGTTGAAGGCAGGCGAGATCAGTTGTGACCATTCCAATGAGACCGCAGATACACATGTGAACAACAGGCACAACTAAAGCCTTGTTCACACTGCAGGCCTTAATGCTCAAATCAGTTTTGGTTTTCAAATCCGTTTTGGAATACAGCAAGTTACAAGTGACCAAATCGGTTGTGTGTGTGTTCAGACAGCAGTCATTTGCTGACATGGGTACGTTAGTTGTCATAGCAACGACGGGTGTGTACACAGTGGTGTACGCTTATTGGTGGTGGAGCTTGTGCTTCCTATCACTCAGAAGTTATATAGCAAGCTAAGGTGACGATGCCTGCCATGGATGTTTCCCAGTTTAATTTTTTATGTAAGTTTTATTTAGACGGGGGTCACCATTAAGACCAGGGTCTCATTCTCAAGGGAGCCCTGTGAACATGAACACACAATTCAGTACAACATAAAGCAAAATAACAACATCAACACAATACAATGAATACAACAAGATTAATCAAAACAAACACAACTATCACATTATCTCCCTCAAAATTGATCTAAACTGTCCAATGGTGACCAGCGACTCCTGCTTCAAGGTGGCCTGAAGGCTATTCTCGCGGGACCTCCAGAACCAGCCAGTCCAGAGAGCGGATCTGAACATTTCTGGATCTCCAATTAATACGTGGTGCTGAGGTAGTGGGGGAGTCTCTGAAGAACCGCTTTATATACAAAAAGTAGCCAATGCTGGCCCCTTCTGGTAGTCAGAGACTCCCAGCCAACAGAACTATACAAAATGCAGTGATGTGTACGAAATCTGTCCCCAGAGTCTAAAGGTTTTAAAACAGAGGCTGCCGCATGCATGTAGATTATATCACTATAATCAAGTACTGGGAGAAGCGTTGTTTGAACAATCCTCCTTCTACTTTCCAAAGTGAGGCAGGATTTATTTATATAAAAGAAACCAATCTTAATTCTCAGTTTTTTTGTCAGTTTTTCAATGCGTTTTAAAGAGAGCTTATTGTCAATCAAAATACCCAAGTACTTATAATGGGGAACTTCCTCAATTTGGGCTCCCTTTAAAATAAGTCAGATTTGACCGTTCAGACATAAGTCGCATAGCCAGCAATCAGATTTGTATCTGATTTCAAACCAAATAAAATAAAATGGTATTTGTCACATGCACCAAATACAACAGTAGTTTTAACATTTTAAGAAAATAGGAGATATTAAAATAGTTACTAAATAAACTAAAGTAAAAAATAAAAGAGCAACAATAAAATAACAATAACAAGACTAAATTCAGGGGTTACTGGTACCGAGTCAATGTGCGGGGGTACAGGTTAGGGTGCAAGGGGGGGTAAAAGCTGTTAAGGAGCCTTTTGGACCTAGACTTGGCGCTCTGTTCCATGACTTGGGTGGCTGGAGTCTTTGACAATTTTTTGGGCCTTCCTCTGACAGGTCCTGGATGGCAGGAAGCTTGGCCCCAGTGATGTACTGGGCCGTATGCACTACACTCTGTATCGCCTTACGGTCGGATGCCGAGCAGTTGCCATACCAGGCGGTGATGCAACCAGTCAGGATGCTCTCGATGGTGCAGCTGTATAACTTTTTGAGGATCTGGGGACCAGTGCCAAATCTTTTCAGTCTCCTGAGGGGGAATAGGTGTTGTTGTGCCCTCTTTACGACTGTCTTGGTGTGTTTGGACCATGATAGTTTGTTGGTGATGTGGACACCAAGGAACTTGGAAGCTCTGGACCCACTCCACTACAGCCCCGTCGATGTGAATGGGGGCGTGTTCGGCCCTCCTTTTCCTGTAGTCCACGATCAGCTCCTTTGTCTTGTTCACATTGAGGGAGAGGTTGTTGTCCTGGCACCACACTGCCAGGTCTCTGACCTCCTCCCTATAGACTGTCTCATCGTTGTCGGTGATCAGGCCTACCACCGTTGTGCTGTCGGCAAACTTAATGATAATGTTGGAGTCGTGCTTGGCCACACGGTCGTGGGTGTACAGGGAGTACAGGAGGGGACAAAGCATGCACCCCTGAGTGGCCCCCGTGTTGAGGATCAGCATGGGAGATGTGTTGTTACCTACCCTTACCACCTGGAGGCAGCCCGTCAGGAAGTCCAGGATCCAGTTGCAGAGGGAGGTGTTTAGTTTAGTGATGAGCTTTGTGAGCACTATGGTGTTGAACGCTGAGCTGTAGTCAATTAACAGCATTCTCACATAGCTGTTCCTTTTGTCCTGGTGGGAAAGGGCAGTGTGGAGTGCAATTGAGATAGCATCATCTGTGGATCTGTTGGGGCAGTATGCAAATTGGAGTGGGTCTAGGGTTTCCGGGATGATGGCGTTGATGTGAGCCATGACCAGCCTTTCAGAGCACTTAATGGCTACAGACGTGAGTGCTATGGAGCGGTAGTCATTTAGACAGGGTACCTTGGCGTTCTTGGGTGGTCTGCTTGAAATATGTACAGTGGGGAGAACAAGTATTTGATACACTGCCGATTTTGCAGGTTTTCCTACTTACAAAGCATGTAGAGGTCTGTAATTTTTATCATAGGTACACTTCAACTGTGAGAGACGGAATCTAAAACAAAAATCCAGAAAATCACATTGTATGATTTTTAAGTAATTAATTTGCATTTTATTGCATGACATAAGTATTTGATCACCTACCAACCAGTAAGAATTCCGGCCCTCACAGACCTGTTAGTTTTTCTTTAAGAAGCCCTCCTGTTCTCCACTCATTACCTGTATTAACTGCACCTGTTTGAACTCGTTACCTGTATAAAAGACACCTGTCCACACACTCAATCAAACAGACTCCAACCTCTCCACAATGGCCAAGACCAGAGAGCTGTGTAAGGACATCAGGGATAAAATTGTAGACCTGCACAAGGCTGGGATGGGCTACAGGACAATAGGCAAGCAGCTTGGTGAGAAGGCAACAACTGTTGGCGCAATTATTAGAAAATGGAAGAAGTTCAAGATGACGGTCAATCACCCTCGGTCTGGGGCTCCATGCAAGATCTCACCTCGTGGGGCATCAATGATCATGAGGAAGGTAAGGGATCAGCCCAAAACTACACGGCAGGACCTGGTCAATGACCTGAGGAGAACTGGGACCACAGTCTCAAAGAAAACCATTAGTAACACACTACGCCGTCATGGATTAAAATCCTGCAGCGCACGCAAGGTCCCCCTGCTCAAGCCAGCGCATGTCCAGGCCTGTCTGAAGTTTGCCAATGACCATCTGGATGATCCAGAGGAGGAATGGGAGAAGGTCATGTGGTCTGATGAGACAAAAATAGAGCTTTTTGGTCTAAACTCCACTCGCCGTGTTTGGAGGAAGAAGAAGGATGAGTACAACCCCAAGAACACCATCCCAACCGTGAAGCATGGAGGTGGAAACAGCATTCTTTGGGGATGCTTTTCTGCAAAGGGGACAGGATGACTGCACCGTATTGATGGGAGGATGGATGGGGCCATGTATCGCGAGATATTGGCCAACAACCTCCTTCCCTCAGTAAGAGCATTGAAGATGGGTCGTGGCTGGGTCTTCCAGCATGACAACGACCTGAAACACACAGCCAGGGCAACTAAGGAGTGGCTCCGTAAGAAGCATCTCAAGGTCCTGGAGTGGCCTAGCCAGTCTCCAGACCTGAACCCAATAGAAAATCTTTGGAGGGAGCTGAAAGTCCGTATTGCCCAGCGACAGCCCCGAAACCTGAAGGATCTGGAGAAGGTCTGTATGGAGGAGTGGGCCAAAATCCCTGCTGCAGTGTGTGCAAACCTGGTCAAGACCTACAGGAAATGTATGATCTCTGTAATTGCAAACAAAGGTTTCTGTACCAAATATTAAGTTCTGCTTTTCTGATGTATCAAATACTTATGTCATGCAATAAAATGCAAATTAATTACTTAAAAATCATACAATGTGATTTTTTGTTTTTTTGTTATAGATTCCGTCGCTCACAGTCGAAGTGTACCTATGATAAAAATTACAGACCTCTACATGCTTTGTAAGTAGGAAAACCTGCAAAATCGGCAGTGTATCAAATACTTGTTCTCCCCACTGTAGGTATTACAGACTAAAGGTTTTGAAACAGAGGCTGCCGCATGCATGTAGATTATATCACCTACGAAGGTGGTTTGAAATGTGGCTTGAAATATCAGATTCCATGTGCTTTTTGTCTGTTCAGACTGCAGGAAAAAGAACAGATTTGAATCGGATATGTGAAAAAATTGAATTTGAAACTGCATTAACATTTACATTTTAGTCATTTAGCAGACGCTCTTATCCAGAGCGACTTACAGTTAGTGAGTGCATACATTTTACAGTTATTTTGTTGCTTTGACAGTCATTTCTGAAGATTATTATGAATGTGATTTGTGATTCATTTACATCTGTCCCTCATTTTAAAGTCAACCCTGATACATGAACTGAACTCACATTTTAATATGGTGTAAATATTCCTTTAAAAATATGTTGTCAAAAGAAACATTGAACATCTAATAGTCAAATCATACAGTAAAAGCAGGTGAGCTGGTTCTACTCTTTTTGATAATTTGCTGCTGTTTTGTGGTGGAAAACTGAGCAAGTAAACCCTTTTACCCATACATAGACATGCTAGAAAGGTTTTAACAATTACATTTTTTTTGTTTAGATTGCATTCAATTGCCACTCCCTGTTTCACAAAACAACCTTCCATTACTCCTGTCACAAGGGGTTTTATGGCTGATTTAAAGGACTATTTTACCCTTGTAATCTGGTGGTTTTGTTGTTTTCAGTAGTCCCCTGTTACGGTCAACACTGTTACTTTATTTGGCACATAGGCACTTAGTATAGTAATATTTTAATTAAATGTCTTGAGAAGGGAAAAAATGTTTTTTATGAAGATGACCAGAATGTAAAAATTATGTTAAATATTTTTGGGACCAAGTTACATTTTTTAAAAACGGGTGGAATGACCAGATATTTTCATCAATATATAATTAGTCAATAAATGACCAAAGTGCATAAAGATTGCAGAATTCTGAGAACTGCCAATATGAACAAGGCTTAAGTCGTTGAATGCCACCTGCATTCACTTACACTACATTTACATTTACATCATTTAGCAGACGCTCTTATCCAGAGCGACTTATAAATTGGTGCATTCAATTTATGATAGCCAGTGGGACAACCACTTTTTTTTTATGGGGGGTTGGGGGAGGGAGGGGTTGAAGGATTACTTTTATACTATTCCAGGTATTCCTTAAAGAAGTAGGGTTTCAAGTGTCTCCGGAAGGTGTCCTGGCGTCGTGGGGGAGCTTGTTCCACCATTGGGATGCCAGAGCAGCGAATAGCTTTGACTGGGCTGAGCGGGAACTGTGCTTCCGTAGAGGTAGGGGGGCTAGCAGGCTACAGGTGGATGAACGTAGTGCCCTCATTTGGGTGTAGGGTCTGATCAGAGCCTGAAGGTAAAGAGGTGCCGTTCACCTCACAGCTCCGTAGGCAAGCACCATGGTCCTGTAGTAGATGCGAGCCTCAACTGGAAGCCAGTGGAGTGTGCGGAGGAGTGGGGTGACATGAGTGAACTTGGGAAGATTGAACACCAGACGGGCTGCAGCGTTCTGGATAAGTTGTAGGGGTTTAATGGCACAGGCAGGGAGCCCAGCCAACAGCGAGTTGCAGTAATCCAGATGGGAGATGACAAGTGCCTGGATTAGGACCTGTGCTGCTTTCTGTGTGAGGTAGGGTCGTACTCTACGAATATTGTAGAGCATGAACCTGCAGGATCGGGTCACCGCTTTGATGTTAGCGGAGAATGACAGGGTGTTGTCCAGGGTCACGCCAAGGTTCTTTGCACTCTGGGAGGAGGACACAATGGAGTTGTCAACCGTGATGGCGAGATCATGGAGTGGGCAGTCCTTCCCCGGGAGGAAGAGCAGCTCCGTCTTGCCGAGGTTCAGCTTGAGGTGGTGATCCGACATCCACACTGATATGTCTGCCAGACATGCAAAGATGTGATTCGCCACCTGGTTATCAGAAGGGGGAAAGGAGAAAATGTATTGTGTATAGAGAGAATAGGAGAGGGCCTAGAACTGAGCCCTGGGGGACACCAGTGGTGAGAGCACGTGGTGCGGAGACAGATTCTCGCCACGCCACCTGGTAGGAGCGACTTGTCAGGTAGGACGCAATCCAAGAGTGATCAGCGCCGGAGATGCCCAACTCGGAGAGGGTGGAGCGGAGGATCTGATGGTTCACTACCAGTCAAAAGTTTGGACACACTTACTCATTCAAGGGTTTTTCTTTATTTGTACTATTTTTTACATTGTAGAATAATAGTGAAGACATTAAGACTATGAAATAACATATATGGAATCATGTAGTAACCAAAAAAGTGTAAAACAAATCAAAAAATATTTTTTATTTGAGATTCTTCAAATAGCCACCCTTTGCCTTGATGACAGCTTTGCACACACCTGGCATTCTCTCAACCAGCTTCATGAGGTAGTCACCTGGAATGCATTTCAATTAACAGGTGTGCCTTCTTAAAAGTTATTTTATGGAATTTCTTTCCTTCTTAATGCGTTTGAGCCAATCAGTTGTGCTGTGACAAGGGGGGGGGGGAGAAGATACAGAAGATAGCCCTATTTGGTAAAATACCATATTAGGGCAAGAACAGCTCAAATAAGCAAAGAGAAACGACAGTTCATCCTTACTTTAAGACATTTAAGGTCAATACGGAACATTTCAAGAACTTTGAACATTTCTTCAAGTGCAGTCGCAAAACCCATCAAGCGCTATGATGAAACTGGCTCTCATGAGGACCGTCACAGGAATGGAAGACCCAGAGTTACCTCTGCTGCAGAGGACAAGTTCATTCAAGTTACCAGCCTCAGAAATTGCATCCCAAATAAATGCTTCACAGAGTTGAAGTAACAGACACATCTCAACATCAACTGTTCAGTGGAGACTGTGTGAATCAGGCCTTCATGGTGGAATTGCTGCAAAGAAAACACTACTAAAGGACACCAATAAGAAGAAGAGACTTGCTTGGGCCAAGAAACACGAGAAATTGACATTAGACCGGTGGAAATGTGTCCTTTGGTCTGGAGTCCAAATTGGAGATTTTTGGTTCCAACTGCCGTGTCTTTGTGAGATGCGGTGTGGGTGAACGGATGATCTCCGCATGTGTAGTTCCCACCGTAAATCATGGAGGAGTAGGTGTTATGGTGTGGGGGTGCTTTGATGGTGAGACTGTCTGTGATTTATTTAGAATTCAAGGCACACTTAACCAGCATGGCTACCACAGCATTCTGCAGCGATACGCCATCCCATCTGGTTTGGGCTTAGTGGGACTATAATTTGTTTTTCAACAGGACAATGACCCAACATACCTCCAGGCTGTGTAAGGGCTATTTTACAAAGAAGGAGAGTGATGGAGTGCTGCATTAGATGACCTGGCCTCCACAATCCCCTGACCTCAACCCAATTGAGATGGTTTGGGATGAGTCGGACCGCAGAGTGAAGGAAAAGCAGCCAACAAGTGATCAGCATATGTGGGAACTCCTTCAAGACTGTTGGAAAGCATTCCAGGTGAAGCTGGTTGAGAGAATGCCAAGAGTGTGCAAAGCTGTCATCAAGGCAAAGGGTGGCTAATTGAATAATCTCAAATATAAAATATATTTTTATTTGTTTAACACTTTTTTTGGTTACTACAGGATTCCATATGTGTTATTTAATAGTTTTGATATTTTCACTATCATTCTACAATGTAGAAAATAGTAAAAATAAAGAAACGTTTGACTGGTACTGTATATCGGTACATTTGTAAAAGCCTAAACGAATGATAAAATAAGCATCACGTAATTCGACACTCTCCTAGACCTCAATACAAAAAAGGGTATATTTCGCTGACAGATTTTGACCGGAGTAAATCCTCTCGCTTTGCCTCTTCCTCTCTGTCCATACTCTGCATTCAGATGTAGTGAAAAGTATGCAAGCATTTTATGACATTTCGACGCTCTGGGGAGTGTTATGGACTGATGTAAATGGACACGTTTTGGAGGAACTACTTGATGAGAAAAGGCGTGTGAGTCTGAAGACATCTAGGTTGTGCCTTTTAGATTGAGAAAATTAACAACTAAGGAAGAACTTTTCACTTCTCTAACCCCAAACCCCGGCCTGGTCAGCTTCGTCTACTTAGCAAGCGTTCCCGGAAGTCTCGCGATGTTTCGCCTCCGGGTTTAGAGACTCAATACTCTTGCATTCAGACGTAAAGTGAAACGTCTGCAAGTGTTTTACGACATTTCGTTCTCAGTCGGTAGTATAGCTTAGTATAGCTTGCTGAGTTTTTCTTGTTCATTTTAAACCGCAACACGGTCTGGTGTGGAAAGAGGAATACCAGACAGTGGATAGACTTGCAGCAGCACAACAAGGGTCGTGTGAGATGATGGTGTTTTTATATTCACTGTAAATCAAATCTAACCAAAAGCTTCAATTTGCTGCCTGCAAAAGCAGACAAAACTGTTGTGTATAGAATAGAACACCAGACTTTGTTGGTTTGCAGCCTCTGGTTTCACCCACACACCAGAGAAAATGGCGGAACTTGAGGACGCAGGACTGCCCCGAACAATGCAGGAGAACCGAAATGAAGAGGATCCGGGCAATTCAAAGGTAACAGAATTATGCTGAGACCCCGATTTTTCACTTTAAAATTATGCCAAACAAAAAACATTGATTGCAACGTTAAACAAACCATACAACTCTATGCACAAGGACAACTTTTAACAATTTCCACTGAAGATTTTACAAAAACACATACTCGAACAGTGCAGATGTAAAGTTTGGTAACAGAATGACAGTAAAATCTCGCTCAGTGTTTGTGACCACGTTTTCTAAAAACTCTAGGTAAGATTCAAAGATGTCTGCAGAAAGAATGCAGCATCAGCTATGATATGAAACCTCGAGTTTGTAAAAAAAATATTTCGGTTATTGAACTACAGTAAGTGAAGTGGATTAACACCCGGTTACAAAATGATGGTAACAGAATGACATTACGGGTCGCTGATTTGTACTATATAGAAATGCATAATTATGAATGTCATTCTATTCATGGTGATGTATCCTGAATAGAAACACAAAGGTAAGAAACATGTCATATCTTCCTTTGCATGTTTGGGTATTTTACACACTGGCTATTATTCTAATGAGTTCTGCCTCCAAACAAGACCACATTTGGTTGGTCTGGACCAGACCAAATCTGTACCAATCATAAACATCTATGTTTCACAAGTTTGGACATCAAAGTACAGTAGTGTAGAGTACAGTATAGTTCAGTAGAGTACACAGTAAATGATACTGTACTCTACTAGTGTACTAAACTCTATTGTACCGACCTATACTCTGCCCTACTTTTGTTCAACTTTACTGTGCTGTCCAAACTTGTGAAACAGACTTCTATGATTGGTTCAGATTTTGACTGACCAAATTTCAACTACTTTTCAATGTCCATGGATGTCTGGTTTCGGTTGGTGCTCAGTGGGTGAGAGGGCTGGTTACAGTAAATGGAAAGAGGGGGCTCATGGGTAGGTGTCAGTAAGCGCCGGGAGAGGTGACATTAACTGGAGAGAGGGGAGGGGGGGGGGGGGGGGGGGGGGGGGGGGGGGATCCAGATCTTGCTTTGACCACCACGTGACAGAAAGATAAAGGATGTTCAGTTATGAGCTGAACATAACAGTATGCCATTGGAGGGGAGGACAGTAGCAGGTGACCCAACTGTGGTTTGTGACTACTATGAATTCCCATTGTAGCCAATTCAATTGCAGTCATTCTGTTACTGATTATTTTTTTGGTCATTCTGTTACCGATTTTGGTAACAGAATGACATTTTAATCATATAAACCAAATTGTTATCAGTAAAAACACTTAACTAATTGGTAGGTCTACCTTTACTTGTTACTTCTGTGAACTTTCACCATCCTCCCTCTTAAGATATTTTCTTATTTCTCTCCCTCAAAGATATGTGGGTTTTTGGTAATAGAATGGCTTAAATTTACAGAAGGCAAATAATAGGAAAACGCTCAAACCAAGTTTATTCAACCCACTGGGCGCATTAGCAGCAGACACACCATACAAGTCACACAAGCATATATTTATACCTTCCGACTAGGCAGAGTCATCTCCTTGCATATCTAAGATAACCAATCCTTCTCGGTTGTTAGGCAGAAACACAGTAGGTTCCTCTTACTGGTATTGTCATGGCCTGCCTACGTCTAGGATCCTTATGGGCATGGAAGTGTGTGTGAGGTAGGACTGTAATCAGATGGTATTCAGGGTGGGCCCCTGTGGCCCCCCTCCCAGCCGTGTCTTCTCTCTTCAACTGTTGACCTTATCTCAAGTTGAGATCCACATCCCTCATGGTCCTAGTTCCACTGCAACTGGCCTGCCTTATCAGGAATTGAAACTAGACTGTTGGTCTTTGCCTCCTTCCTTCGGAATATTAATATTCAGCAACAACATGTTTGAACAGAATATGAACTTTCTGCACTTCCTCTTGTCTTACTCAGTAACTTTCCATACACAGAGTTCCTATTCACCCTTCATTGACCCCCAACATATACATTTATTATACATGTAATGTAATCAATAAGTTATAGTATGGTAACATGAATAAGTATATTTCAAGCTAGAATCCAACAGCCCCTTTTTTGAATAATAACTCCATACTGTTCAACATTATATAAACTTAGAAATTACTTAGAAATTAACAAAAAAGAAAACATGATTCATATTGCCACATTTGATTTATATAATAATAATATAATATGCCATTTAGCAGACGCTTTTATCCAAAGCGACTTACAGTCATGCGTGCATACATTTTTTTGTGTATGGGTGGTCCCGGGGATCGAACCCACTCCCTTGGCGTTACAAGCGCCGTGCTCTACCAGCTGAACTATATGTTCACACCTCTGAGATTTATGGCCTCTGGCTATATAATCTGCTACCATGGCATAAGGCCCTGGCCTCAATTATAACCACACTCTTACTTCCCCCTCTATCTGCCACCAGCCCTCCTATTGTACAACTGATAATGACATTTCAGCTGGAGCTTTTGACTTTTTCCTCCTTCAGGTTCCTAAGAGAGTGATAGAAAAAGAAAACACAAAATATGACAAGTATTAGTAATGCGTTAGGCTATGCATAATCATATATGGCATAAACCGAAGTTTGATAACATGACGATTCCCACTCTCCCTTAGCCTGGCTCTATACCTTCGGGATACTGTTCTGCTTGGGTCCACAAAAATGAAGGCTCTATACACTTCATGCTTGTACCCAGACTTCCCCCTCAGGCTGCAGGTTTACAGGAGGTGTTCCCATGCCATATCATCCTCACTTCGCCCCCCCGTCTCCTCCTTCTTCCTCCATGGCCATCCGATATACATGTGCGGTGGCCTTAATCAACTGTACCCCATCTTGAGGTAAATTGGCACTGTATACACATTTCAGCATCAACGCCTTCAGGAGATGATATCCCAGCAATGCTAACAAGGTTTCCCCTGCTACCACTAACACTGCCCATGCTGCATACTTCAAGATACTCCTCACTTCAAGATACTCCTCACTTCAAGATACTCCTCAGTCCAGTTCCTTGCTGTTACTATAGTATTCTTTACCACTCCTACCGCTCCTTTGGTTGCTGTCCCTACAGATACCGCCGTGAGAATAGTTATTGCATTGAATCTGTCTCCTGCCCCTGATCTCCCATTGTCATGGTGGCTCAGCGATAGGTCTAAGACTGAATCTTTCAAATGCTCCCTACCGGTTTCCCAAATCCTACCCAGCCTCCTTGCCACCAACATTTCCAACGTCATCCTATGTCCTGCTACAGTCGGTATCAGTGGATAATACTTCCCTGGGCTCAGGTTAGGTATTGGTATGTTATTAGGATCCCCATTAGCTGTTGCAACAGCTACTCTTCCTTGGGTCCACACAAAACATGAAACATGACATAATACAGAAACGCATCTCTCATCCCAAGGCCGATCTACATCCAACCCCTTTGTAAATACCCTCGCTACAGTGTAAACCATGGGTCCCAACGGTTGATAAGCAGCGACATTCTGACACTTTCCTTTTACCATCAGTTGGTCCCAATCTTCTGGGAGGTATGTCAAGTGTTTGCTGGCTGTTAGGAATGGTGGAGAGATTAGTGGCGTTGGGAGTGTCCAACCGTACAAAACTCTGAGTCACATGTTTCTTAATCACACACTGCAGGAGATGCGTGGCTACTAACACAGAACTACCCTTCGGGTGAGGTGGCTTCCTGTAAACAGGGAACTGTGGCTAGTCTTTCAAGAGTTTGCCTTCCTCGATGAACCCCTCACTAAAAATGCATAATAGCGTCTGAAACACTATCTCTGCTACCACCACCGTGTGAACAGACACAAACACAGGCACAGACACACACACACACGATACGAACTATACACACACGTACACATGGATTTTGTGTTATAGATATGTGGTAGTAGAATAGTGGTCTGAGGGCACACTCTTAATGTGTTGTGAAATCTGTTGTGAATGTATTTGTAATGTTTTAAAAATTGTATAACTGCCTTAATTTTTGCTGCCAAGGCAGAAGCTAATGGGGATCCATAATAAATACAAATGATCCTGGTATGCGTGTCGTTCAACTTATCTTCATAGTAGTCTCAATTTTGTGCGCAGTTAGCTGTCTTTCCTCTACTGTGAGCTATCCCCTGTACCAGTACACAAAGAGGAGTGGTATCGTTCCCCAGAGACTTTATTACCCACTTCTATAAGCTATGAGCCATGCAGATCACATTCAATTATTCTCTCCCAATTCCCTGTAACATTAATGCCTTGGTTTTTGGGACTCCATAGAATGCACTGATATCGGTCCTGCCCGAATCTGCCACTAACACTACATAGGACTGACCCCATGACTCCCCCATCATATAATTTACATGGATTCATTTCTGTCTCTGTCACTAGTTCAGCCCCTAAACGAGTTTGTAAGTATGCCTTTATCTGCTCATATACCTCTTCTTCCCCCTGAAGCTTGACCGTGAGAATAGTTTGGTTCCCATGTTCACTCCTAATGGTCTGCTGGTGTCTAAAACCTTCCCTGACTACTTCACTCCTTTAGTTGCAGTACTATAGGGCATCACTGGTGAATAGAAACTCTTACGCGATAGCACTTCCCCCACACCATCCTTTGCTGTACCATCGTCAGCAAGGGTGTCAACGTGTTCAACATATTGGGGCTTTTTAGGTTGTGGTAGCACTAGTCTTAAAGTTATTAACGGACCCTCAGCTGATCAAGAACCCTGGCACATTATGTCCATTTGAGGCAGGAGAGAAAATGTAGTTTAATTTCTTACTCTCAGTGCCATTACTTTCCTTCCATACTCCTTTCTGTATCAATATTACACCTTGTTCTGAACAGCCTATGTCCAATTTACTAGTCCTTTTATCATGTGGCTCCACCCAGATCATTGTGCCTTTGTGATTAGTGACCTCTCTGGTCTCCATGGCGTTAGTCCTGACTTTACCCCAATGTACTCACATGTCTTCGTATTTGGCCACCAATTCTATGCGGTTTGTCAATCTATCCCTCTTACATGGGGCATTGACCGTTACAGTGACTGACACATACTATGGCAGTTAAAGTAGCTCCTAGACCCCACCCAACTGCTTGTTTACAGTGGAATCTACTCTTACTAAGGCTGCCGCTTCGTCTGCTCTGCAGATATTTTAGGTTTGGTAACCCCAATGCTGGCACTTGACACAATTGCTTCTTTAACTCGACGAACGCCTCCTCACACTCTTGACTCCACTCTCTATTCTTTCATGGGGACGCTTCCCCCCTTTCGTCAATTCTGTAAATGGCTCAGCAATTTCAGAAAATGATGGAATAAAATGTCTCACAAAATTGAGTGTGCGAGGAGTGTTTGATCGTGCCAGAGAATGCATTGTCTCTACTTGATCGCGTGTGTGCTTCGTGCCTTTTGAAATCGAAACCCCCAGATATGTTACCTCATGTTTTGCCAATTGGGCTTTCTTATATGATGCTTTGTGACCCTGCTCTGCCAAATAGTTTACTAATGTGGTAAGGTCTCGCATATGAGTTTCTTCGTCTTTTGACGCCAACAACAAATCATCTATGTACTGTACCAATACGGAACCCTCAAATGTACACCATTTTTGCGATTATTTTAAAAGTTTGACTGTTTGTAAATCCCATTGGTGCCCTCGCCCACATATACTGCTCCCCTTGACAACAAAATCCGAACCAGTGTCGTGACTCTTCAGCCACCTGCACTAACGAAAGTCAGTTTTTCATGTCAAGCACGCTGGACCATTCTGAGTCTGAGGGAATAGATACCAAAAGGTCTGCCAAATCCGCTACTACTGGTGTGATTTTCACTGCATGTTTGTTTTATGCCGCGAAAATCCACTATATTACGCCATTTTAGTCCTTTCTTTACTGGAAACACATGGCTGTTGCATCGGGCTTGTCCTTGTACCGCTATGCCTCGCTCTAGTAATATTGGAAGATCCTCCGCCTCCGGTTTAATAGGGTATTGCTTCATCGGTGGCGGTTGATCTCCCTCCACCACAACAGGCTTGCAGCCTTTAATCAGACCACAATCTAATGCGTCTGTTGCCAATAGTGGATGACCCTGAAACAACAATTGCTCTTCTTTCGCCGTCCGTACTGCCAATTTGAATTTGTTAACTTTGAGAATCCACTCCCCTGGCATTTCACAGAGATTATCCAACCCCAAAATTGGTTCCACACCCGTCACCATGTAAAATGAGCCTGGGATTGTTACTGGTACTATGGTCAAGGACATGGATAATAGTTGTATTGTTTTCGATTCCGCCCGTTACCCAGCTGAATGGTGATACTTTTTTTCCTGTCGCGAATTTAGCCAATTTCTCATCGTAAGGAATCTGTGATATTTGAGCACCGGTATCTACTAGGAAGTTGTGAGATGTGGCCTCCTACGTCTCCTCCCACATAGAAACCATCAATCGACCGCACAGAGGCCAGATATACACTACCATTCAAAAGTTTGGGGTCACTTAGAAATGTCCTTGTTTTCGAAAGAAAATCTAAAAAATATGTCCATTTAAAATAACATCAAATTGATCAGAAATACAGTGAAGACATTGTTAATGTTGTAAATGGCTATTGTAGCTGGAAACGGCTGATTTTTAATGGAATATCTACATAGGCGTTCAGAGGCCCATTATCAGCAACCATCAGTCCTGTGTTCCAATGGCATGTTGTGTTTGCTGATCCAAGTTTATCATTTTAAAAGGCTAATTGATCATTAGAAAACCCTTTTGCAATTATGTTAGCACAGCTGAAAACTGTTGTGCTGATTTAAAGAAGCAATAAAACGGGCCTTCTTGAGACTGGTTGAGTATCTGGAGCATCAGCAATTGTGGGTTCGATTACAGGCTCAAAATGGCCAGAAACAAATAACTTCCTTCTGAAACTCGTCAGTCTATTATTGTTCTGAGAAATTAAGGCTATTCCATGCGAGAAATTGCCAAGAAACTGATGATCTCATACAACGCTGTGTACTACTCCCTTCACAGAACAGCGCAAACTGGCTCTAACCAGAATAGAAAGAGGAGTGGGAGGCCCCGGTGCACAACTGAGCAAGAGGACAAATACATTAGTGTCTAGTTTGAGAAACAGGTGCCTCACAGGTCCTCAACTGGCAGCTTCATTAAATAGTACCCGCAAAACACCAGTCTCCACGTCAATAGTGAAGAGGCGACTCCGGGATGCTGACCTTCTAGGCAGAGTTGCAAAGAAAAAGCCATATCTCAGACTGGCCAATAAAAATAAAAGATTAAGATGGGCAGTCTGAGATATGGCTTTTTCTTTGCAACTCTGCCTAGAAGGTCAGCATCCCGGAGTCGCCTCTTCACTATTGACGTGGAGACTGGTGTTTTGCGGGTACTATTTAATGAAGCTGCCAGTTGAGGACCTGTGAGGCGCCTGTTTCTCAAACTAGACACTAATGTATTTGTCCTCTTGCTCAGTTGTGCACCAGGGCCTCCCACTCCTCTTTCTATTCTGGTTAGAGCCAGTTTGCGCTGTTCTCAAAATGGCCAGAAACGAATGTCAAAAATGTTATAAATTCATTTGCATTTTAATGAGGGAAAGAAGTATTTGACCCCTCTGCAAAACATGACAGTACTTGGTGGCAAAACCCTTGTTGGCAATCACAGAGGTCAGACGTTTCTTGTAGTTGGCCACCAGGTTTGCACACATCTCAGGAGGGATTTTGGCATCCATACACTCTTGGCTGCATTTAAACTGTCCATCCACGGGATAATGTGTACCAATTTTGTCTAATTTGGCAACCTTTCCCCATCACTTATTTGATTATTGGTGCTGATCGTACTCCTTTTTCCAGCTCTTTTAAAGCTTTGGTAATACTCTCCCCGCTCTGGGAGTTATTGGCTCTGCGCCACCCCCAACGGTGTTTAGGTTTCTGAACCCACGGTTGTAACAATTGCCCTCTATTAATGACTTTCCCGAGGTAGATACCCACTCCCTCGGAGAGTAGTAACAGTGTAAGCGCTTAATCATTTTGTCACTTGTCCGAACAGTTTTGGTGCTGGATGACACTGTATTGTATGCCAATTCACCACAGATGGACGACTAATGTGTAGCACGGGAAGGGTTTTAGTCCAGTCTCTTGACGTAAATATCTCTGTTCCCGCCAACACTCTGTAGCAAAATTACACAGTTGTCCTCCTATTTCCACATAATCCATCACGGTTCCCCGCCCCAATTGAGCATAAACCAACCTCTCCTCTTATTGCTACTGCTAATACACATTAATCACTTTCAAACAACGTTCTAATGTCCTTTCACTTTTATAATCATGGAGGGGGCTGCCTTCCAGAACTTACAGGCAACCTTCTATCGCCATCCACATTCCCACTTACTGACAATGTTTAATCTTTAAGCACAGATATCCTCAGATCTCTTATTCTCCACAGAGTGCACTTCCTGCCTTTCTCATTCTACATTGCCTACTTCTCTAAAACCTACCGTACTAGTACACAAGCATGACAATTTATCCATACACAGCCTTTACGGCCTTATGGTCACCACGGCTGGGGCTCTTACCCCCCTGGGACCTTCGTCCCACTTACGGATCTCGCAGGGAACCAACCCCACTCGGGACCTATCCTTATGGAACCTACTCTACACCATATCTCTACGACCAGTCATAACACAATGGGACTACTGAATCCTATAATGTGTATTCAGCCTACGACTCATCTCCCCAAGATGTCAGAATGAGTGGTAACAGGTGTAGGAACTGTGCCTACCTTGTTTTTGGTGCCGGCTCCTGCTCCACTAATTCGTACTCTCCAGTTTGACTGTAAATCGTGGTGAATCCTGCCGACAACGCCAACTGTTAGGTTCTGAACAAAAAGAGTAGAAACTCAACGTTTATTCAACCCACTATGGCGCTTTAGCTGCAGACACAACATACAAGTCACACAAGCATATATTTATACCTTCCGATTTAGGTGGAGTCATCTCCTTTCATGTCTAAGATAACCAATCCTTCTCTGTTGTTAGGCAGAAACACAGTAGGTTCCTCTTACTGGTATTGTCATGGCCTGCCTACGTCTAGGATCCTTATGGGCATGGAAGTGTGTGTGAGATAGGACTGTAATCAGATGGTATTCAGGGTGGGCCCCTGTGGCCCCCCCTCCCAGCCATGTCTTCTCTCTTCAACTGTTGACCTTATCTCAAGTTGAGATCCACATCCCTCATGGTCCTAATTCCACAGCAACTGGCCTGCCTTATCAGGAACTGAAACTAGACTGTTGGTCTTTGCCTCCTTCCTTCGGAATATTAATATTCAGCAACATCATGTTTGAACAGAATATGAACGTTCTGCACTTTCCCTTGTCACACTCAGTAACTTTCCATACACAGAGTTCCTATTCACCCTTCATTGACCCCCAACATATACATTTATTATACATGTAATCAATACATTCTAGTATGGTAACATAAATAAGTATATTTCAAGCTAGAATCCAACACCAGAAATCAAAGCCTTTCCTTATTCCTAATTTTTAGGATGGAATATGGTTGAACATTTGATATGCCTCAATTTCTCAAAAATATACTCTTTCATTTGACACCAAATTTGACACTTCACATGCTAATGCTCATGGGGCTTTTTACATGGCAATGCCCACTACTACCTTCTCTAGCCTAGGTCACAAGCCTATGTAATCAATATGCTATATCATGGTGCTCTCTAGACCTAATGACAAATAAATCATCATTATCATGTTGATACTGCTAGGTATTTCAAATGATTAGACCGAGCTACTACTGTAAAGATGTCGACCTCAGTTATTTGTTTAGCTGTTTGTATATGCTATCTATTCTAATTTGGACTTTAACCGTAATGAAAAGTAGGCTATTTTATCTATTACAAAATGAATGTTGTTTTAGAGAGCAGATGATAGGCCAACTAGTAATGATGCTATTTTAAATGTATTTCCAGGCAGAGGAGATGGACACCCCAGAAGACCTGCAAGAAGACAACCTGATCGAGCAGGAACACTTCCACAGTTCTAATTATGAGAAGCAAGATGGACATTTGGCAGTTAGGAGGAATGTAATATTAGAACGAACTAAATTCAACCAAAGACAACAAGAAGCAGGAGAGACAGCTGATGATTTTATCACTGCACTTCATTGTTTGTCAGAACATTGCGGTTATGGAGCTCTGCTCAGTGAGATGATAAGAGACCGACTAGTCATGGGCTTACATGACAAAAGACTGTCCAAGCAATTACAAATGGACCCAGAAATAACACTGGATAAAGCTGTCACACGCATTCGTCAAACTGAACTTGTGAAAAAGCAACAGGACCTGCTGGAGCATACCTTCAAAGCTGCCAGCAGTGCAGCAAATGTAGAGCGTGTGCTTTCACATAGCAAACAGCAATGCCCGGCCAATGCCCAGTGCCAATCAGAGAAGAAGAATCAAAACTCAGAAAGACCACAACAACCCCAAACAACGCAGGAGAATGAAGAGGAGCCCCAAGAGAATGGTGGCACTGATGAGTGGATCGAGGGTTTCAGTCCTGGAGGAGAGAAGCCACACTACTGCTTCCACTGTGGTAAGAGCTTTAGAAAAGTGAGGGATCTTATAAGACACCAACGAACACATACAGGAGAGAAGCCTCACCACTGCCCTGATTGTGAACAAAGTTTTGCTCGATTAGATCGTCTTAAGTCACACCAGCTAACACATACAGGAGTGAAGGCTCACCAATGCCCTGATTGTGACAAAAGTTATTCTCAATCGTATCATTTGAAAAGACACCACCAGCGAACGCATATGAAAGGGAAATACTTCCACTGCAATCATTGTGAGGAACTTTTCTCCAAACCAAAAGATCTAAAAACACACATGCATGTACATGCTGGAGAAAAGACATACCTTCAGCAAGAAACGCATACAGGGAAGAAGCCTTCCCACTGCTCCGAAACGAACCAGTGCTCCGACTGTGGGAAGAGCTTTCGACAAGTGGGGGATCTTAAAAGACACCAACGAACACATACTGGAGAGAAGCCTTACCACTGCCCTGATTGCGACAGAGGTTTCGGTCGATTAGATCGTCTTAAGTCACACCAGCTAACACATACAGGGGTGAAGGCTCACCAATGCCCTGATTGTGACAAAAGTTATTCTCAATCGTATCATTTGAAAAGACACCACCAGCGAAAGCATATGAAAGGGAAATACTTCCACTGCAATCATTGTGAGGAACTTTTCTCCAAACCAGAAGATCTAAAAACACACATGCATGTACATGCTGAAGAAAATGCATACCTTCCGCAAGAAACTCATACAGGTGAGAAGCCTTACCACTGCTCTATCTGCAACACAAGTTTTGTGGGAAGGCAGAGGTTTATAAAACATCAACTAACACACATGGAAAAGAAACCTTACCACTGTTCAAGGTGTGATAAAAGATTTCCTGACATGGAAAAACTAAGATCACACCTTCCAGTACATACTGGAGACCTGGCACTCCACTGTTCTGACTGTGGAAAGTGTTTCTTAAACAAGACAAAGTTTGAAAGACATCAAAGAACACACACTGGAAGTGTACTATACCTCTGCACTGACTGTGGGGAGGGTTTTACAAATATGCAACAGTTGGAAGGGCACCAGCGAATGCACACTGGAGAGAAACCATACCACTGCACTGATTGCGGGAAGAGTTTTGCACTTGAAAAAACATTTAAGTGTCACAAGAAAGCACACAAGTTCAAACTCTCTGGAGAAAGAGCAGCCTATCCTTGCTTGGAATGTGGAAATACTTTTTCTCGTTCATGTGACGTGATGACTCATGTGAGAAGGGTGCATAATAAAGAGAGACCTTTCCAGTGCTCCTGCTGTGGGAAAAGATTTTTCCAAAAGAACTCTCTTACAATACACATGAGAATTCATACTGGAGAGAAACCGTATCGCTGCTCAGACTGTGGACAAAGCTTCTCCCAAATTAATGACAGAAAACGCCACCAGAAGAGGCAACACTCTGGAGAGGAGACAACTTCTATCCTACAGTCTGAAAGGCAAAGTCATAGAGACCCTCAATAAGAAAGGACTACTACAACAGAGACACACAAAATGCAATATTGTAACAGTATCATTGTCTTATTGCAGATTTTTTGTAAACTTTGTCAAACACAAAAACATTATTTATTAACAGCAAAACATTCTTTTTATGAATCACTTTTTATCAGCGACGTGATCATCAGAGTATAAATCATTTACATACCAAGATGTATGGAATAATTTGGGAAATCCAATTAAAAACTAAAAAGAACAATTTCTCAGCATTGACTGGTGAACAGTTATTAGATGCCCAAGTTATTCAGGTTGGCATGAACTCTCTTCTCATTTCCTACATCTGAAAGAGCGGTAGGAAGATTAACGGTAGCTACTGACAGTTGTTTTTTTTGGTGTCTTTAATCATAAAAGCCTTTTCCACATCTTTTGCATGAGTATGGTCTGACTCCTGTGTGCACTTGCATGTTGGCTACGACATGAATGGCTTGGCAGAATCTTCTCCCGCAGACGTCACAGCTGAAAGGCTTCTCTCATGGACTCGCTCATATGCCTTTTGAGAACACTGATGAGTTGAAAGTCTCCCACAATCACTGCACTTGTGTGGTTTTCTCACCTGTATGGATCAGCGCATGTATCTTAAGAGATTGTTTTGTAATAAATCTCTTTCCCCAATAGCCATAAACATTGGGCTTCTCTCCCGTGTGTAATATCTGGTGATATTCAAAAGTAGCTTTATGGAGAAAAGTTTTTCCGCATGTGAAACAAATGTGTATGTTTTCTCCTGTGAAGTTTTCCATGTATTTTCAGAGAACTGATGGAGCTGAAGCCCTTCAAACATATCTCACAACTGAATGGTTTTGGTTGGTCGGTTTTGCTTGTCTCGCTCCTTGAGTTTCTCCGTTACCCTTGTGCGATAGCTTGTGTAATGAAAAGTCTTTCCACATTCAGTGGGGTCTGTAATAATGACTGTATAAAATACATAACTCATACTGAGCTATATTGAATGCTAATTTTATTTTGAAATTATATTATTTTATACTAATACAATTGCTCAGAGAAAGATTTTGTTTAACAAGTAATACTCGATCTCAAAAAGTTAGGGGTCAACATTTACAGCCCTAAAGATACTTATAAAGTAGTCAAAAGTTTAGTATTTGGCCCCATATTCCTAGCACGCAATGAATACATCAAAGCTTATGACTCTACAAACTTATAGGATGCATTTGCAGTTCGTTTTGGTTGTGTTTGAGATTATTTTGTGCCCAATAGAATGGTAAATAATGTGTTGTGCCATTTTGGAGTCACTTTTATCGTAAATAAGAATAGAATGTTTATACATTATCACTTCTACATTATATAACATTTACATTATCACTTCTACATTCATAAGTATTCTACCATGATTACGGATAATCTTGAATGAATTGTGAATAATGATGAGTGAGAAAGTTAGAGGGTCAAAGATCATACTCCCAAGACATGCTAACCTCCCCTGTTATTGGTAACGGTGAGAGGTTAGCATCTCACAACTGTACAGCCTCTTCTTTGTGTGAATTTGATGGTGTCTTGCAAGGCTTTCCTTAAAGCTGAAATTAGCTCCACAAATCTCACGTTAATAGCTTCTCCCCTGTGTGAACTACCTGGTGCTCATTTAACTTGGCCAGCTGCAGAAAGGTCTTGCCACACTGGGAGCATGGGTGTGTGCCTTCTGTACATTCTGTATACAGATCTAATATGTGTTTTCAGGTTGAGATGTACTGAAATTCTTTCCACACATCCCACTGGGCACAGACCAGTGGAGGCTCATCAGAGGAGGAAGGGGAGGACCATCCTCAGTGAATTTCATTAAAAAAATAAAGTGAAACATTAGTTATCCTTTGTAGATAAAACTATATTAAATATATTCACATGTCACCAAATAATTAAAACACTGTTTTGCAATGAAGATCTACAGTAACCTCCGCAGCACTCTGTAGGGTAGCACCATGGTGTAGCCGGAGGACAGCTAGCTTCTGTCCTCCTCTGGGTACATTGACTTTAATACAAAACCTAGGAGGCTTATGGTTCTCACCCCCTTCCATAGACCTACACAGTAATGATGACAATTTCCGGAGGACATCCTCCAACCTATCAGAGCTCTTGCGGCATGAACTGACATGTTGTCCACCCAATCAAAGGATCAGAGAATGAATCTAGTACTGAAAGCATAAACTACAGCTAGCTAGCACTGCAGTGCCCACATTGTGGGGAGTAGTTGACTCAAAGAGAGAGACAATAGTTCAACAGTTTTGAACAAATTAATTTCTTCCAAAATCAAGGTGAAGCGAGAGAGCTATATTTGGTAGTTTTTTTTTTTTACGTTCACTTTAACTAGCAAATGCAGCTAGCTAGTTTAGCCTACTCAAACATCTAGCTCAAACAGAGAGGGATGCTATGTTACCTAGCTGGCTATCTAACACTGGAACTCTTCCAAGTCAAGTTTGTATTTATTTATTGCCACGGGCCCGCCGGTGTAACTGCTAAACTGCTTTCTGACTGTACACTGTACTGCATGATTGTAACGGGTTTACTAACGCGTTACTTCTAGTGGACTATGATGTGACAAAGATGTAGGCTGTGTGTAGCGGTTAGCGGTCATGATATGAAGGTTTGGCTTGGAAAGGTTTTTTCGCCTGGTCACAGACTGCTTATGTGTTGTGTATTGAAGTCCACAAGAGAAGGGAAAGGTGCAAGGAGAGCACGTAGATAGTTGCAAGAAGGAATTATATCTACAACGAGCAAAGTGATCATGCTGTTTTTATTTGGCTGCTATGAAAGTCAACTGTTTGTAAATGATCAGGGGCGTATTCATTCCGCCGATTCTGTTAAAACGTTTCTTAAACAGAACGAAACATGGATAAACATACAGTGGGGAAAAAAAGTATTTAGTCAGCCACCAATTGTGCAAGTTCTCCCACTTAAAAAGATGAGAGAGGCCTGTAATTTTCATCATAGGTACACGTCAACTATGACAGACAAAATGAGAAAAACTTTTCCAGAAAATCACATTGTAGGATTTTTAATGAATTTATTTGCAAATTATGGTGGAAAATAAGTATTTGGTCAATAACAAAATTTTCTCAATACTTTGTTATATACCCTTTATTGGCAATGACACAGGTCAAACGTTTTCTGTAAGTCTTCACAAGGTTTTCACACACTGTTGCTGGTATTTTGCCCCATTCCTCCATGCAGATCTCCTCTAGAGCAGTGATGTTTTGGGGCTGTCGCTGGGCAACACGGACTTTCAACTCCCTCCAAAGATTTTCTATAGGGTTGAGATCTGGAGACTGGCTAGGCCACTCCAGGACCTTGAAATGCTTCTTACGAAGCCACTCCTTCGTTGCCCGGGCAGTGTGTTTGGGATCATTGTCATGCTGAAAGACCCAGCCACGTTTCATCTTCAATGCCCTTGCTGATGGAAGGAGGTTTTCACTCAAAATCTCATGATATATGGCCCCATTCATTCTTTCCTTTACACGGATCAGTTGTCCTGGTCCCTTTGCAAAAAAACAACCCCAAAGCATGATGTTTCCACCCCCATGCTTCACAGTAGGTATGGTGTGCTTTGGATGCAACTCAGCATTCTTTGTCCTCCAAACACGACAAGTTGAGTTTTTACCAACATTTTCTATTTTTGTTTCATATGACCATATGACATTCTCCCAATCCTCTTCTGGATCATCCAAATGCACTCTAGCAAACTTCAGACGGGCCTGGACATGTACTGGCTTAAGCAGTGGGACACATCTTGCACTGCAGGATTTGAGTCCCTGGCGGCGTAGTGTGTTACTGATGGTAGGCTTTGTTACTTTGGTCCCAGCTCTCTGCAGGTCATTCACTAGGTCCCCCCGTGTGGTTCTGGGATTTTTGCTCACCGTTCTTGTGATCATTTTGACCCCACGGGGTGAGATCTTGCGTGGAGCCCCAGATCGAGGGAGATTATCAGTGGTCTTGTATGTCTTCCATTTCCTAATAATTGCTCCCACAGTTGATTTCTTCAAACCAAGCTGCTTACCTATTGCAGATTTAGTCTTCCCAGCCTTGTGCAGGTCTACAATTTTGTTTCTGGTGTCCTTTGACAGCTCTTTGGTCTTGGCCATAGTGGAGTTTGGAGTGTGACTGTTTGAGGTTGTGGACAGGTGTCTTTTATACTGATAACAAGTTCAAACAGGTGCCATTAATACAGGTAACGAGTGGAGGACAGAGGAGCCTCTTAAAGAAGACGTTACAGGTCTGTGAGAGCCAGAAATCTTGCTTGTTTGTAGGTGACCAAATACTTATTTTCCACCATCATTTGCAAATAAATTCATAAAAAATCCTACAATGTGATTTTCTGGATTTTTTTTCCTCAATTTGTCTGTCATAGTTGACGTGTACCTATGATGAAAATTACAGGCCTCTCTCATCTTTTTAAGTGGGAGAACTTGCACAATTGGTGGCTGACTAAATACTTTTTTTCCCCACTGTACCTGAATTTGTCCAACAGAATCTCTCATTTGCAACTGTTGGACTAATGATTACACCCTAGATCAGCTAGATGCAGGCAAGAGGTATTGAATGTGTCACTGTTCTCTCAACCTGTTGCACCAACATTGTAAACTTTAATTAATTGACTAGGTTGTAGCAACCTCATGATGGGTACCGGGAAAATTAGAGTATCATGTAGTAGCCTAAACCTATCGACGTTACATTGAGCTGGGTGAATGGAATATGAATGACTGTCATCCAATATGCTGTAATAGAAATAAGGCCATGCTCATAAAACAATGATCATCCTCCCTCATCGTAAACTGCACCGACTGGCACAGAAGTCAGTTCAATGTCTAGTTTTGATATAAATTTGATTTTGTCAACTAACATGAATTCAATGTGAAATCAATAAAACATTTCACCATGTCATTGGATTTAGGTTAAAAGTTGGGTGAAAAATGACTAAATGCCCTTAAATTGATTACTTTTTTTCAAATGCAATCAGTTTTCCACGGTGAGTCAACTTCATCACATTTTGGCGGATGAAATGACGTGGAAACAATGTTAAAAGTGAGGCAGGATTTATTTATATAAAAGAAAGCTTTTGTGAAAGACCACAGTTAGAAAGATATGGCATATAGAAGCAAACCAGATGGACATCATGAAAATGATCGGAGAGATTGAGGGTAGAGGAAGTTCAGGAGTAAAAACAAACAAAATATAATTATTGTAAAATTGACTGTGTCCATTGTTGTTCACTAGTTTACTCCAATTAGGGAAGGGGTGGTGGGGTTGGAAAGTAATAAAGGGAAAAATATTATATATATATATATATATATATATGCGAGGGGGAAAAAACATATAGGGGATTGGAAGTGATGCAGACAATTACATTGATGGAAGTTACAATCTATCTGCAATATTAAAGCTGGTCTACCCCCTAAAAACAATTAAAAATAAAAGAAACTAATCTTAATTCTCTGCTTTTTTCTCCGTTTTTCAATGTGTGTTTTAAAAGAGAGCTTATCGTCAATCAAAATACCCAAGTACTTATAATGGGGAACTTAAATTTGGGCTCCCTTTAAAATAAAATAAGTGGAGGAGTCTCTGAAGAACCGCTTTATATACAAAAAGTAGCCAAAGCTGGCCCCTTCTGGTAGTCAGAGACTCCCAGCCAACAGAACTATACAAAATGCAGTGATGTGTACGAAATCTGTCCCCAGTGATAAAACGCAGTGGTGAGTGATAGACTGAGTCTAAAGGTTTTAAAACAGAGGCTGCCGTATGCATGTAGATTATATCACTATAATCAAGTAATGGGAGAAGCGTTGTTTGAACAATCTTCCTTCTACTTTCAAAAGTGAGGCAGGATTTAGTTCTATAAAATAAATAAATCTTAATTCTCAGCTTTTTTCTCAGTTTTTCAATGTGTGTTTTAAAAGAGAGCTTATCGTCAATCAAAATACCCAAGTACTTATAATCGGGAACTTCAATTTGGGCTCCCTTTAAGATAAATCAGATTTGACCTTTCAGACAAGTCACATGGCCAGCAATCAGATTTGTATCTACAAAGGTGGTTTGAAATGTGGCTTGAAATAGCCGATTCCATGTGCTTTTTGGTTGTTCAGACTGCAGGAAAATGAACCGATTTCGAATCGGATATGCGAAAAAATAGGATTTAAATCACTTCAAACTCCTAATGTGAACAAGGCTTAAGTCGTTTGCCGGAATGCCACCTGCATCCACTTATATAAATTCATTTGTATAAGCCTAAACGAATGATCAAATAAGCCTCACGTAATTCAACACTCTCATAGACCTCCGTACAAAAAAGGGGTTTGGGCGGAGTAAATGCCCACCCACTCGCATTGCCTCTTCCTCTCTGTCCATACTCCGCATTCAGACGTAAAGCATTTTATGACATTTCGATGTGCATGTGATTTGCATCCGGTCATGTAAAATTTCAATTCTAGAGTGCCAATGACTGCAGACAATAGTCAGCTAGATTCGTTCTCAATCGGTAGTTTAGCTGGCTAACCAGTTACGCTTGTTTCCTTGTTTTATAAACCTCAACACTGCGTCTGGTGTGGAGAAAATAATACAGTGGGATAGATGTGCAGTAGCAACAAGGATCGTGAGATGACCTTCAAAAAAAAAAAAAAAAACATTTTCAATTTAAATCAAATTTAAGTGAAAGGCAAGCAGACAAAACGGATGTGTATACAATAGAACAGCAGACTTAGTTGGTTTTCAGCTTCTGGTTTTAGCCGCACCCCTTTCGTTTGGATACAAAACACAGAGAAAATGGCGGAATTTGAGGACGAAGGACTGCCCCAAACATGGCAGGGAACCGAGATGAAGAGGAGCCCCAAGATACTGATGACTAAGCCAATCAAAATCAAGTTACGAGGAAAAGCTAATTGAAGAGGTAAGAAGGTACAAAAAAAAGGAGATAGTCAAACTATTCACAGGTAAAGACTACTTCTACTAGGAACGTAGAACGTTCAGGCTACTGCACACTGGTAGTGGTGGGGAGTCGACTCCTTGCCTGTGGACTCCCATTTCTGGGTGTCAAGCTTCGATTCCGCTAGTCATCGACTCCTAAGATTCAGTGTTTTTGCAACGAAGGAAACTATTTTCCGTAGCCTACTATGAGAACACAAACTCTGGCATCTTTCACAGCAAAGAAAGAAAGAGCGAGGGGGAGAGATGGGAGGGGTATAGGTAGGTATGTTGGCCACCAGGCAGTCAGTCAGAACTGTTAATCGGTAATCAAAAGATGTAGGCTATCGCAATGCTGTATTTCGCAATTTCTTGGCTTGCGATGTCTCGCGCAAGTTCACTAAAGCAAGGGATATCAATGAGTAGGCTGAGCTATTCTACACATCAACAGACCGAAGACCCAAACACACTAGAGAGAGAGTCAGAACCGTGCATATAGGCTAAATCTTGGTAATCTGTATCTAGCAATGCTCGTAAATTCACCAAAAGTATATTCAAGTATATATTAGGCTATCAATGAGGATGGCTAAGCTATTCTTCATAGTGCCAGTGAATTGAAGTTGAACATCGCCAAATGCATCAATTTAATTAGGTCTAAATGTGCAATAAAAAGTATTTCATATAGCTTATTTAATGAAACCCTGGCTGGGGGTTGATGATGTCCTAGGTCACGGCTCTCCAATCCTGGAGAGCTACATTCCTGTAGGTTTTCGCTCCAACCCCAGTTGTAAATAACATGATTTCAGTTTATCAAGCAGCTATACTGAACAAAAATATAAAAATGCAACAATTTCAAAGATTTTGAGTTAGTTCATATAAGGAAATCAGTCAATCGAAATAAATTCATTAGACCCTAATCTATGGATTTTACATGACTGGGCAGGGATGCAGCCATGGGTGAGCCTGGGAGGGCATGGGCCCACCCACTTGGGAGCCAGGCCCAGCCAATGAGAATTCGTTTTCCCCCACAAAGGGCTTTTATTACAGACAGAAATACTCCTCAACTACCCTCAGACGATCCCGCAGGTGAAGAAGCCGGATGTGGAGGTCCTAGGCTAGCGTGGTGAGGCCGGTTGGAAGTATTGCTAAATTATCTAAAACGACGTTGGAGGTGGCTTATGGTAGAGAAATGAACATTGAATTATCTGGCAACAGCTCTGGTGGACTTTCCTGCAGTCATGACAATTGCACGCTCCCTCAACTTGAGGCATCTGTGGCATTGTGTTGTGACAAAACTGCACATTTTAGAGTAGCCTTTTTTATTGTCCCCAGCACAAGGGGGACCTGTGTAATGATCATGCTGTTTAAATCAGCTTCTTAATATGCCACACCTGTCAGGTGGATGGATTATCTTTACAAAGGATAAAATGCTCACTAACAGGGATGTAAACAAATATGTGCACAAAATGAGAGAAATAAGCTTTCTGTTCAATGGAACATTTCTGGGATATTTTAGTTCAGCTCATGAAACATGGGACCAACACTTTACATGTTGCATTTATATTTTTGGTCAGTGTAATTATTAAATCAGATGCGCTAGACTAGGGTTGGAGTGAAAACCTACAGGATGGTAGCTCTCCACGAACAGGGTTGGAGAACCCTGTCCTAGGCAATAGGTCGCAAAGCAGCATCCCCGCTAAACTTTTTGGAAATGGCAAGTTCACTTTCTCATCCATAAACACAGTCAAGTGTGAATACGGTTCAGCAGCTCAAATCAGCAGGATGTGGGGCATTGTTATTAGGAAGGACGTCTACCATGGATGGATTGCTAAAATCATAATTGTGATCACACTTCATCAATTTAAATATTATGGGGAGACCTATACATTTGGCAGCCAAGCACGAGTTATCAGTGTAGCCTATTATCGTGGAGACTTGACATTGAAATATCTTCACGCCTACGATTAAAAACCTCCAGTCTTCCGTCATAAGTCAAATCAATTTGAAAAAATTAAGAATTACAGTGGGCAGTTTGGAAAAACTCATCCTGTGTGAATCGTCCTCTGGCATAATGCACATGCTTGGATAATAATTACAAAACCAACGTCTCTAGTAATACCCGTCCAAATAGGCCTATAACATGGCAAAGAATATGCTTATCAGCGTAAAGTGCACAGCAACATCCCATGGGATCCATCAAGTCCGCACACAGCAGAAATATCACTGACATATTGTAGTTCCACCACATCACCTTCTATATTCAAACAAAAGAGGCCTTTTATAGGCAAATGGGCAGCATCATGCTCATGTGAGTCCTCTAGAACCCAAATGTAGTCTTCCTAGTAGGACTGTAATAATGAGGTGGTGTGTAGGTGTGTGCGCATCCGTTTCAGCGTGTTTTGGGAGTCGAGCAAGAGTTGACTCCAATCACAGGAGTAGGAGTCGACTCCAAAAATCCTGGAGTCGTGCACCACTATACTATGGAGGCTCTAGACTAGAGCATTTTCAAACTCTCGAAATGGTTAATGAGAAATAGGTGTAATTGTTGCAGTAGGTTGTGAGTGGGCAACATTATACCATCATCCTAAATTGAATTATTTTGTCATATTAAAGCTGCAATATGTAAATATAAAAGTTTATAGTCATCAAGATTATACTAAATTGATTGCTTCAAACAGATTAATATATTTTGTTTGGTACTTTTGCTTACACATGCCTGTCTGTCGCAGGACTTAGAACGCAGTTGATCATTTTCAAACTCGATAGCAAGGACAAATCTTTATAAAAGTCACTGGCCACAAACAAATACACGGATTTGACAGTCAAGCTATCACTCAAATGAAATCCAACCCCTGTCCCTATGTAGAACAACCTGTGAGGTGATGATCTGTTTAAATTATCCAGTCAAAAAAGTGTTGTTTCCTTTTTCGTATTGGCCATCTACCGTAAACACTGGCACAAGGAGTTGAGTTGATAAATGGCTAGTTACATGTTCTCATCAATCGACCGGTCTATGTAGTTAGTATACCCAAAATCGTTGTGGCTTGTCTTTTAGAAGAGCACAAATAGTACGTCACCGCTGTTATTGTCCCAGTTCCATTCATTTCTATACAATATCGACGTGAGCGATAAATCCAATTTTATTGGCCATGTACACATTTTGCAGATCTTATCGCAGGTGCAGCGAAATGCTTATGTTTCTAGCTCCAACAGTGCAGTAAACCTTACATAACAATACACCCCCCCACCCCCAAAAGGCTGAACAGGTGAATCTAGGTGAAAGCTCTGATCCCTTATTGATGTCACCTGTTAAATCCACTTGAATCAGTGTAGATCAGACAGGTTAAAGAAGGATTTGTTTAAGCCTTGACATGGATTGTGTGTGTGCCATTCAGAGGGTGAATGGGCAAGACAAAAGATTGAAGTGCCTTTGAACGGGGTATGGTAGTAGGTGACAAGCGCACCGGTTTGAGTGTGTCAAGAGCTGCAACACTGCTGGGTTTTTCACGCTCAACAGTTTCCCGTGTGTATCAAGAATGGCTCACCATCCAAAGGACGTCCAGCCAACGACAGACCAGTGGCCGAAAACGGGTAATTTATGAAATAGGACAGAGGAGGTTGACACGGATTATGCAGAGCAACAGACAGGCTACAGTTAGTCAACTGGCAGTGCAGTACAACATTGGTGCCCAAAGACCCATAAAAGAATGCACAACTCGTCGTACGTTGACACGAATGGGGTATGGCAGCCGACAACCTTAGTTGTTGTTTGCTGAAAGAAGTGGAACTCTAACTGCGGTTGCAGTGGACTAAGGAACGAAAACACTGGTCACTGGAGAATTGAAAAAACATTGCCGGTTCCTGCTGTTTCACGCTGATGGGAAGACTAGGGTATGGAGAATATGCATCTATCATGCCGCGTGTCAACATTGCGTGGCGGTAGTGTAATGGTGTGTTTTCATGGCACACATCGGGCCCCTTGATTAAAAATAGAGCTACGTTTGAATGCCACCGGATATCTGAACATCATTGCCAATCAGGTGCATCTCTTCATGGCAGCAGTGTATCCATCTGCAAATAAAAACATTTCAGCAGGATAATGCCCCATGCCACAAGGCTAGGATTGTCCAGGAATGGTTCCACGAACATGAGTGAATTTAGCTTACTGCAATGGCCTGCCCAGTCACCAGATCTCAATCCAATTGAGCATCTGTGCGATGAGATGGAACGAGCTAATCGGTGTAGAGATCCACTACCAGCCAACTTGACACAACTGTGGGAAGCATTGGAGTCAACACGAACCAGCATCCCTGTAGAACGCTTTCGGCGACTTGTCCATGCCCCGATGAATTGAGGCTGTTCTGAGGGTAAAAGGGGGTGCAACTCAAAATGTTCCTAATGTTTTGTACACTCAGTGTGTATGTACAGTGGGGGGAAAAAGTATTTAGTCAGCCACCAATTGTGCAAGTTCTCCCACTTAAAAAGATGAGGCCTGTAATTTTCATCATAGGTACACGTCAACTATGACAGACAAAATGAGAAGAAAAAAATCCAGAAAATCACATTGTAGGATTTTTTATGAATTTATTTGCAAATTATGGTGGAAAAGAAGTATTTGGTCAATAACAAAAGTTTCTCAATACTTTGTTATATACCCTTTGTTGGCAATGACACAGGTCAAACGTTTTCTGTAAGTCTTCACAAGGTTTTCACACACTGTTGCTGGTATTTTGGCCCATTCCTCCATGCAGATCTCCTCTAGAGCAGTGATGTTTTGGGGCTGTCGCTGGGCAACACGAACTTTCAACTCCCTCCAAAGATTTTCTATGGGGCTGAGATCTGGAGACTGGCTAGGCCACTCCAGGACCTTGAAATGCTTCTTACGAAGCCACTCCTTCGTTGCCCGGGCGGTGTGTTTGGGATCATTGTCATGCTGAAAGACCCAGCCACGTTTCATCTTCAATGCCCTTGCTGATGGAAGGAGGTTTTCACTCAAAATCTCACGATACATGGCCCCATTCATTCTTTCCTTTACACGGATCAGTCGTCCTGGTCCCTTTGCAGAAAAACAGCCCCAAAGCATGATGTTTCCACCCCCATGCTTCACAGTATGTATGGTGTTCTTTGGATGCAACTCAGCATTCTTTGTCCTCCAAACACGACAAGTTGAGTTTTGACCAAAAAGTTATATTTTGGTTTCATCTGACCATATGACATTCTCCCAATCCTCTTCTGGATCATCCAAATGCACTCTAGCAAACTTCAGACGGGCCTGGACATGTACTGGCTTAAGCAGGGGGACACGTCTGGCACTGCAGGATTTGAGTCCCTGGCGGCGTAGTGTGTTACTGATGGTAGGCTTTGTTACTTTGGTCCCAGCTCTCTGCAGGTCATTCACTAGGTCCCCCCGTGTGGTTCTGGGATTTTTGCTCACCGTTCTTGTGATCATTTTGACCCCACGGGGTGAGATCTTGTGTGGAGCCCCAGATCGAGGGAGATTATCAGTGGTCTTGTATGTCTTCCATTTCCTAATAATTGCTCCCACAGTTGATTTCTTCAAACCAAGCTGCTTACCTATTGCAGATTCAGTCTTCCCAGCCTGGTGCAGGTCTACAATTTTGTTTCTGGTGTCCTTTGACAGCTATTTGGTCTTGGCCATAGTGGAGTTTGGAGTGTGACTATTTGAGGTTGTGGACAGGTGTCTTTGATACTGATAACAAGTTCAAACAGGTGCCATTAATACAGGTAACGAGTGGAGGACAGAGGAGCCTCTTAAAGAAGAAGTTACAGGTCTGTGAGAGCCAGAAATCTTGCTTGTTTGTAGGTGACCAAATACTTATTTTCCACCATAATTTGCAAATAAATTCATTAAAAATCCTACAATGTGATTTTCTGGATTTTCTTTTCTCAATTTGTCTGTCATAGTTGATGTGTACCTATGATGAAAATTACAGACCTCTCTCATCTTTTTAAGTGGGAAAACTTGCACAATTGGTGGCTGACTAAATACTTTTTTCCCCCACTGTAGCTACTACTGTAAAGATGTCGACCTCAGTTTAGCTGTTTGTATATGCTATCTATTCTAATTTGGACTTTAACCGTAATGAAAAGTAGGCTATTTTATCTATTACAAAATGAATGTTGTTTTAGAGAGCAGATGATAGGCCAACTAGTAATTATGCTATTTTAAATGTATTTCCAGGCAGAGGAGATGGACACCCCAGAAGACCTGCAAGATGACAACCTGATCGAGTGGGAACACTTCCACAGTTGTAATTATGAGCAGCAAGATGGACATTTGGCAGTTAGGAGGAACATAATTTTAGAATGAAATAAATTCAAACAAAGACAACAAGAAGCAGAAGAGACAGCTGATGATTTTATCACTGCACTTAATTGTTTATCAGAACATTGTGATTATGGAGCTCTGCTCAGTGAGATAAGACACAGACTAGTCGCGGGATTACTTGACAGAAGACTGTCTGAGCAATTACAAATAGACCGAGAACTAACACTGGATAAAGCTGTCACATGCATTCGTCAAACTGAACTTGTGAAAAAGCAACAGGACCTGCCGGAGAATAACTTTAAAGCTGCCAGCAGCTCGGCATATGTAGACAGTGTGCTTTCACATAGCAGACAGCAATGCCCAGCCAATACCCAGTGCCAATCAGAGAAGAAGAATCAAAACTCAGAAAGACCACAACATCCCCAAACAACGCAGGAGAATGCAAAAGAGCCCATAGATACTGATGAGGATTTCATTGAGGATTTCAGTCCTGGAGGAGAAAAGCCTCACTACTGCTGCTACTGCGGTAGCAGCTTTCAAAAGGTGAGGGATCTAATAAGACACCAGCGATCACATACTGGAGAGAAGCCTCAGCACTGCTCTGATTGTGACAGAAGTTTTGCTCGATTAGATAAGCTTAAGTCACACCAAAAGATACATACAAAAAACTAACTTAATTTTCACTTCACTGTCTCTGTGGAAGGCTTTGTGCTATTTGAGAAGCTTGAAAAACAACAGCTGGAGAATACCTTCAAAGCTACCAGTTGTGTGGCAAATGTAGATCGTGTGCTCACACAGCAGAGAACATTCAGCAAAGTCAACGAGAGTAAAAGGCAGCAGAGTAAAATACGAGCTAGAGCTCCAGGAAAGGGAACACCATCACATAGCAAAACAATGCAGGAGAAGGAAGAGGAGCCCCTAGATACTGATGACTCTGATGAGTGGATCGACGGTTTCAGTCCTGGAGGAGAGAAGCCTCACTACTGCTCCGACTGCGGTAGCAGCTTTCAAAAGGTGAGGGATCTAATAAGACACCAGCGAACACATACTGGAGAGAAGCCTCACCACTGCCCTATTTGTGACAGAAGTTTTGCTCGATTAGATAAGCTTAAGTTACATAAAAACATGCATATGAAAGAGGAACATGTCACACGGACCGAACAAACTGAACTGAATGTAGACCGTGTGCACACACAGCAGAGAACAGCCAGCAAAGGCAGAGGCAGGCAGAAGAGTAAAATACGAGCAGGAAAAATGGGCCAGTCACAGCCAGGAAAAAACTTGTCTTGCAAAAGTTCAGTTGGAAAGAATCAACACTCAAAACTGCAACTACCCCAAACAATGCAGGAGAATGAAGAGGATGCTGAAGATACTTCTGATGACTGGACCGAGAGTTTCAGTACTGTAGAGAAGCCCTACGTCTGCTCCAACTGTGGTAAGAGCTTCAAACAAGAGAATCGTCTTATAAGACATCAGCGAACACATACAGGAGAGAAGCCTTACAACTGCCCTGACTGTGAAAAAAGTTTTGCTCGATTAGATAATCTTAAATTGCACCAAAAAACACATATGAAGGAGGAACGTAATTTCCACTGCTCTGACTGTGTGAAAAGCTTTGTCCGATTGAAGCAGCTTGAAAAACATCAGCTAAGACACAAGAAAAGTGTTGAAAGACACACAACACATTTGAGCAAAAGAAAAACATTTCTCTGCACAATATGCGGGAAGGAGTGTCGCAACATGAAAATACACATGCGAGTACACACTGGAGAGACACCGTATCACTGCACTGAATGCGGGAAGAGTTTTCCATATACAAAATCGTATCAAAGACATATACTAACACATAATACCTCTGGAGAAAGAGCAACCTATCCTTGTTTGGAATGTGGAAAGACTTTTACTCGCAGAGATGGCATGGCGAGACACATGAGGAGGATTCATACTGGAGAGAGAAATCATCAGTGCAGAGACTGTGGAAAACTATTCTTTCGAAAAGAGACACTGAAGAGACACATGCTAGTTCACACTGGAGAGAAACCATACCAGTGCTCTGTCTGTGGGCAACCCTTCTCCCAAGATGGAGACAGAAAACGTCACGAGAAGAGGCACTACTCTGGTGTCTCAGATTTCCTCAATCTATAATGCAGAAGTGTTGCAGGTAGCCTAGCGGTTAAGTGTTGGGCCAGTAAAAGGTTGCTGTTTCGAATCCCCAAGCTGACTAGGTGAAGAATCAGTCGGTGCCCTTAAGTAAGGCACTTAATCCTAATTGCTAAATGACAAAAATGTAATGTAAAATGTATTTGGCATTGCAGGAAGTGGGAACCTACCTAATCACTGTGATTTGATAATCTAATAATCTGTTAACTACAAATGTTGGTGGCCTGGAATTGCCACCACAGACTGTAGAAGAGACACACAGACAGACTGCTGCTGATACACAGCAAGACTGAGTATTACTGTCTTCATAGCAGTATTTTTTTTTTTTTCAAAAGTCGGTTATTTAAAATCAAGGATTGGAACAGGTTCAGGGAACAGAACCAAAAACCGGAAAATAACCAAATTATTTGAGCAACCCAAACCGAAAACAAAAGTAATCTATACTGTTCCTGGAAGAGAACCATTATTTTAAAAGCATGGGAACCGGTTAATAACATTATTTTACGTTCCGGGCATTTTTTTTCCAGTGCCACAAAAATCGCAAACAAAGTGCATATGCAAAGCCCTTACTCTGTCACTCAGAAACGTATTCCAGCGTCTGCCTGCCAGCTGGAAATCTTTGCCAGTGGGTGTGTGTAGTATACCTGCCCCTCCCCTCTGAAGCATAGGTTACTGTAGCCTACTGATGACGTTACAAGCATAATTCAGAAAATAGGGAGAGCTGTTTAGTTAAAGAATGGATTGATTTATTCAATTGGTCGGAACAGTAAAAAAAAAAAAAGGTTATGTTCAGAACGAAACGATTGGAAAATAATTTCGGTTACAACCCATGTTTTTAAATAGATTTTTAAAAAATGTTTTTGAATATTTTGTTTCAAAAAAGCATATTACAGTATAGTATACTATCAATAGCAGTCATTGTTGAATGATGGGAATTGCCCATTGGTGGTTCACAGTTAGTTCATATTGTATTAATGTGTATATTGGTTTGATTATCAATGAAAGGTTCACAGCTTCAGTGAGTGTGTACATTTGTCTGAAATTTTCTGAATTCAGGGTGAGTCGTCAGGCAACCCAATACCATAATTAGTTAGGCTTTTAAACGGACACTAGATGGGGTAGATGTTAACATTTATGTTTTTATTAAAAGACACTGAACACAAGTGTTTTTCTGTTGTGCATTAGAAAAATTAGATTTCAGTCTTGAAGGTGCGTTTCCTGACTGATTCCACGTTTGCATAATGATATTTGTCTCCCATGAGACACTGTAGACGCGGAAGCCTACTTCACTTCTTCAAAATCCCCAGGATGAATCTAAGATAACTCAAGAAATCTGTAATTAATTTTGACATTTTTGCCGAGGATTTTACATCTAACTAAGGTGTTTGGTGCAGTATTTCTCAAGTTACAAAATGTGCTACGTGTTGTCTTATGTAAACAAAGTTGGAGCTGCTTGGCAGGTCTGTCTCACTGTCTATGCTATTGGATAGAGAGCAATCGCCGTAGCTATTCACCCCATATTAGTGGGCAAATAGACATCCTCAAATCAAAACCCAACCTTCAATTACCCTTGTGATGCACGGATGTTCCAAACTCCGTTTTAGGCAAGACTGACTGACCAAAACTATCCTATTTACACTTTGTAGTCAATTTTGACATCAGAGTAACTGTTTCTGACTAATATTGATGCCACACAGGCTGTTTTCAAAGGGATTAGTTGCTTTTTAAAGGCAGCCGGTTTTTAACATCTACCACATCTAGTGTCTGTTATAAAAAAGCCTAACTAATTATGGTATTGGGTATGCAATGAATTTTCTAAATCTGACATACTATAAAGCCTACTATTTAGAACACAAGTACGGGTATTCGGTCACTTCCAGTATCTTAAGCGGAAGGCCGACCGGGGTACTGCAGGCTGGTAGTAGAAACTAAATTATCCTCCATTTATTTTGTGCGATTTTAAAATAATCTGTTCAAGAACATAACGTTACATCTGATGTAATAGAAGCTTTCTATACTTGGCATTCAGACATAAAGTGAAAATGTCTGCATGCACTTTACAACATTTCAACATGCATGTGATTTGCATATCCGATAATGTTTATTATATCTTGGTCACCACCACACAGTTGCACACACACACCATAGACGTATTTTTGTGCATAGGATGGACTTGTGGTTCTGAAAGGTAAGAACAAATATACAATGTTGTAAGCTATGCAATAGGAATATCTACACAGGAAAGAATGGCATAGCATCTATACAGGGATATTCACATAACAGCATAAATACAGTATTTACAGCAGTATATGTATAAATATCTCGCAGAGAGCGAGATAACTAATTACTTAAGACAGGTGAGATTTATGGCACTCTCTGGTGGAGCTCAGATCTGTGTCTGGTGCCATAGAGTCATACATTTTACTGCGCATGCGGGAGCGCCGAGGACAGTCTATGAAACTTGGCCATGGCTTAACAGTAGCGCGAACTATGAAAACGCAGCGGTAAAGTGCGCATTCAGGCTATAGGAATTAACCATCTCTAAACAATAACATCTACTGCAAAACACATGCATTCAATGACATACTGGCACTTATAAACGACACTGAGTATCTGAAATGTATATAAGCTGTAGCAGTACTATACAGCTACAGATGTAACAATGTAATTAGGCCACAGGAGGTTGGTGGCATGTTAATTGGGGAGGACAGGCGAATCAGTGGAATGATTTCAAATAAATCAAACATGGTTTCCATGTGTTTGATGCCATTCCATTTGCGCCATTGCAGACATTATGAGCCGTCCTCCCCTCAGCAGCCTCCACCTTAGGCCTAAGGTAATTGCTTTCAGTCAATCACCATTGTAGCATTAACCCTCTGGCCAATAAACCCCACCACTCACTTATTGGATGCACGAACAATCTTCCTCAAACACACTGATAACTTGGTGGGCAGACAAATTTGCGTCTTCATCTGCCGACAACGATAGCCACTCCACAGAGAGATATTTCACCAGATGTATAAATGTGAAGCATCCGCTTGGGTTTCCACTCACTACCTAATATGGTAGTCAGAGGAAGCCCAGTGGCCGGCTGTGGGAGAAGATTGAACTAGATGGATTTTGGCCTTAGTTCTGCTAATTTTCTCATCGATGAAAAATTTGATCTCAATACAATTTTCTGTTCCCAAAACTAAAATATGTTACGAACAGAGTGGACTAAGTTTAGTAGACTTTACATTTTGCCAAAGTAAAAAAAAAAATAGCGTTGTTTAGAAGGAGTGCAAAGGCGAATTGAGTTAATACACACGCGCACTTCACGTTCACTAACGGAAATATGCGCATGTATGCTAGAACGCGCCAATAGGATCTCGCTAGCTCGTGCTTGGCTCTGCCCACCTCCTTGCTTGTTCAGCCCACTATGACTCATTTGTTCCTGTTTGAAACGACCGGCTTTGGTCTATCTTGGTTTAGTTATAAAAGCTTTGGCCACTCTGACCTGGAGTGGGAGGGGTCAGAGTCCAAATGTGCATTCGACCACTCTGATTGGTGGAAACCAGGAAGCCGTGATAGCTGAGACGAGAAATCACCCTAACCGGACTTTTGGGAAAGTCACATGCACGGCCTTTACAATGGCCTTTTTTATTTTCTTTCACTTCAATCAAATCTAACCAAAAGCTTCAATTGCTATCAGCAAAAGCAGACAAAACTGTTGTGTATAGAATAGTACTGCAGACTTCTTTGGTTTGCAGCCTCTGGTTTTACCCGCACTCCCTTCCGTTGGGATACAAAACACACACAGAAAATGGCGGAATTTGAGGACGAAGGACTGCCCAAAAAAATGCAGGAGAACTGAGACGAAGAGGAGCTCAAAGAAGATATTGAATACTCCTATGCCAAATAGGATGCAAGATGTTGCAAGTTCTGAAGAAAAGCTAATTGAAGAGGTTAGAAGGGACACAAATGTGTACAACACCTCATTGAAAGACTATAAAGACTTCACCATGACCAACAACAGCTGGAAGGAGATAGCTCAAACTCTGAGAGTAGAAGAACAAATTTGCAGGAAGAAATAGAAGACATTGAGAGAGACGTTAGACTGAGGAGGAAAATTAAGGGGAAGAGTGGGGATGCAGCATCAGGAATAGAACCACAAATACTCACCACACTGTCCTGGTTGTCTGGGTTCATAAAACACAATGAGACAGAGTCAAACTATCCAAAGGTAAAGACCACTTCTACTGTAAATAAACTTCTCTAGCCTAGATCACTACCCAGTGGACAAAACCTGGTTGAAAATACTTCAATATTACTATTTTTATGACGTCTTATTCTGGTCGCAAACTGGTTGAAAATGAAGGTTTTACATATTTTTACTGACCAGAATCACGTCTTTTTCTGACCACTATATGACCAGTTGGTCATAATTCTGACTGATCTGACCAACTGGTAATAATTCTGACCACTATATTATGTGCTATATTATGTAGCCTACTGGTCATAGTTAAGACCATCATAACCTGGTAATGACCACCTGACTACAGCTTATTACCTTCTGTAAAAAGAATTGCTGAGGATGAAGTTGGATATTGAAAACGTTCATTACATTTCTATTTGTTTCCAAGGGCACCAATTCAAGTTGAAATCTGCAACATATTCTTACATTTAAAATAGATCAACCAATGGCAAAAACAAATCTGAGCACAGAAGGTGATCTGGAGCGTAGTGGTCTTCTTGAAGAGTGGTGTGATGGGTCAGATCTGCAGTGAAGAGAATCAGCGCATTACAACTTTATCATTTTGAGATTTTAAAAGAACTAGAGAAGGACATTCCTGAATAAACTTTGTAGACTCAGCTGGCTAACGGTATTTATTTTCATGCTACTAGTTGAACAAGTTTGTGGCAGTTATAGCTTAGAGATGTCTTTAAAAGAGCAACTTGCTCATATACATACTTTGCGTCCCCCTCCACCACGGAGGTCAGGGGCATATTTTAGGACATTCCAGAGGGATCGCAACACATTAGCCTCCTGAGATTTCTGGCTTTTCATGACAATTGAAGAAAATGACTACTTCATGAAGCTGGTTGAGAGAATGCCAAGAGTGTGCAAGAGGGTGGCTTCTTTGAAGAATCTCAAATATAAAATATATTTTGATTTGTTTAACACTGTTTTGGTTACTACATGATTCCATATGTGTTATTTCATAGTTCGGATGTCTTCACTATTATTCTACAATGTAGAAAATAGTAAAAATTAGTAGGTGTGTCCAAACTTTTGACTGGTACTGTACATGCTGGTAGCCTAGAACAAATGTTATGGAAGTGAATATGCATTTCAATTGGTTGGACTTTAACTACGAAAAACACTGTGGTAAAAGCAGTAATAGCATCAGAGATTCTCTAAATTAGGGACCATCTCTGATAGCTATAGGTCTCAAACGGAATAGGCCAGAGCCCAGTGTGTTGACTGGGTACAGTATGCCACGAGACCCTAACCCGCTTTGGTGCGCTCTGCCAACTGTGCTAAGCTGAATAATGCAAACGCTGCTGAAAAAGAACATTACTCCAATTGTAATAATTGTAATGGTTCTAGTGTCTCATATCCAATGGATGCATGGCCCACAAACACTATGCACTTGTTTATATAGATTGGTGTCTATTAATTGAGTAGCATTTAGATAACTGGTTAGTAGTTCAATCAGATTTCAACCAAAAACCAGATATAAACCCAAATAGTATATTTTTAATGACATCAAAAAGATTAAAATAAGTCTTAATCTTGTTGTGATCTGGTTATAAGACGTCCCGGCCAGATTTCAACCAGATAAATACATCTTTATCATGTCGTATGTCCACTGGATAGCTTATGCTATAGTGATCTCTAGAACTAATGACAAACAAAAAAGTATCATGTTGAGTGGGGATGCAGCATCAGTAATACAACCAGAAATACTCACCACACTGACCTGGCTAGTCTGGCATCATAAAGCACAAGGAGACAGAGTCAGACGATCCACAGGTAAAGACTACTACTGTCAATGAACCTTCTCTAGCCTAGATCACTAGCCTATGCAATCAATATGCTATATCATGGTGATCTCTAGACCTAATGACAAATAAATCATCATTATCATGTTGATACTGCTAGGTATTTTAAATTATTAGAACTACCTACTATTGTAAAGATATGTAAACCTAGGTTATTTGTTTTGCCATTTATTGTATGCTATCTATTCTAATTCGGACTTTAACCGTATCGAAAAGTAGGCTATATTATCTATTACATATTTATTGTTGTTTTAGAGAACTGACAATACTAGTTAGGCCTACTAGTAATTCTGCTATTTTAAATGTATTTCCAGGCAGAGGAGATGGACATCCCAGAAGACCTGCAAGAAGACAACCTGATCGAGCAGGAACATTTCCACAGTTCTAATAATGAGAAGCAAGATGGAGATTTGGCAGTTAGGAGGAATGTAATATTAGAACGAACTAAATTCAACCAAAGACAACAAGAAGCAGGAGAGACAGCTGATGATTTTATCACTGCACTTCATTGTTTGTCAGAACATTGCAGTTATGGAGCTCTGCTCAGTGAGATGATAAGAGACAGACTAGTTGCAGGCTTACGTGACAGAAGACTGTCCGAGCAATTACAAATGGACCCAGAACTAACACTGGATAAAGCTGTCGCACGCATTCGTCAAATTGAACTTGTGGAAAAGCAACAGGACCTGCTGGAGAATACTTTCAAAACTGCCAGCAGTGCGGCAAATGTAGACAGTGTGCGCACACAGCAGAGAACATTCAGAAAAGTTAGAGGGAGCAAAAGACAGCAGAGGAAAGTACAAGCTAGAGAACCAGGAAAGAGAACACCATCACATAGCAAAACAATGCAGGAGAAGGAAGAGGAGCCCCTAGATACTGATGACTCTGATGAGTGGATCGAGGGTTTCAGTCCTGGAGGAGAGAAGCCACACTACTGCTCCGACTGCAGTAAGAGTTTTAGAAAAGTGAGGGATCTTATTAGACACCAGCGATTACATACCGGAGAGAAGCCTCAACGCTGCCCTGTTTGGGACAAAAGTTTTGCTCGATTAGATAAGCTTAAATTACACAACAAAATACATATGAAAGAGGAACATAATGTCACACATAACCATCAAACTGAACTGAATGTAGACCGTGTGCACACACAGCAGAGAACAGCCAGCAAAGGCAGAGGCAGGCAGAAGAGTAAAATTCGAACTAGAACACCAGGGGAAAAAATGGTCCAGTTACAGCCAGGCAAAGACCCGCCTTGCAAAAGTTCAGTTAGAAAGAATCAACACTCAGAAAAACTGCAACTACCCCAAAAAACGCAGGAGAATGAAAAGGATCCTGAAAATACTTCTGATGACTGGACCGAGAGTTTTAGTACTGTAGAGAAGCCATACGTCTGCTCCGACTGTGGTAAGAGCTTTAAACAAGAGAGTTGTCTTATAAGACATCAGCGAACACATACAGGAGTAAAGCCTCACCACTGCCCTGACTGTGAAAAATGTTTTGCTCAATTAGATAATCTTAAATTGCACCAAAAAACACATATGAAGGAGGAATGTAATTTCCACTGCTCTGACTGTGTGAAAAGCTTTGTCCGATTGAAGCAGCTTGAAAAACATCAGCTAACACACAAGAAAAGTTTAGAAAGACACAGGAGAACACATTTGAGCAAAAGACAAAAGTTTCTCTGCACGATATGCGGGAAGGAGTGTCGCAACATGAAAACACACATGCGAGTACACACTGGAGAGACACCGTATCACTGCACTGTGTGTGGGAAGAGTTTTCCATATACAAAATCGTACCAAAGACACATACTAACACATAATACTTCTGGAGAAAGAACAACCTATCCTTGTTTGGAATGCGGAAAGACTTTCACTCGCAGAGATGGCATGGTGAGACACGTGAGGAGGGTTCATACTGGAGAGAGAAATCACCAGTGCAGATACTGTGAAAAACGATTCTTTCGAAAACATACACTGAAGATACACATGCTAGTTCACTCTGGAGAGAAACCATACCAATGCTCTGTCTGCAGACAAGGCTTCTCCCAAGATGGAGACAGAAAACGCCACGAGAAGAGGCACTACTCTGGTGTCTCAGATTTCCTCGATCTATAATGCAGAAGTGGTGTTTGGCATTGCAGGAACCCACCCAATCATTATGAAATGGCAATCTAATAATCTGTTAACTACAATGTTGGTGGCCTGGAATTGCCACCACAGACTGTAGAAGAGACACACAGACTGTTGCTGATACAAGACTGAGTATTACTGTCTTTGGATAAATCGAACGTATGCATCATTGTATGCGTAGACACTTGGCAGAAATGGTAACAAGGTGAATGTTGAACTTTTTTTGCACACATATCCAGATGATGCTGCGTACCATTTAGCGCAATGACACTCAGTGTGTTCGAGGCGTCAGACCAACAGTGTCATCTTGTTTTGGTACAACAGAAGTACATTCATTTCCAATGGAATGTTGCATTTGCCTTGCAGAATTGCGTTGTAGAATTGCGTTGCAGAATTGCGTTGCAGTGCGTTCTGTGTGGCACATTCGGTGTATGCATCAAATTGCATGCGGAGACTTCACACAAATAGTAGCAGAAGGTGAATGTTGAACTTTTGCACACATATTCAGTACAGATGTTGGATGACATCATGAAAAAAGTTTAACTGTAGAATTTATTACGCAGCATTGATGCATTAACGCTTCGAACACACCGACTGCGTCATTGTGTTTTGGTACAGCAGAAGTATATTAATTTCCAACGGAACGCTGCATTTGCCTTGCAGCATTGCGTTGCAGAGGCAGTTGCAGTGCATTCTGTGTGGTTCATACGTTGGATTTATCTAACATATGCATCAAACTGTATGCGTAAACGGGTTGACAGAAATGGTAGCAGAAGGTGAATGTTGAACTTTTGTTGCACACATAGCTAGATGATGCTGCATACTATTTTGCACAATGACGCAGTCGGTGGGTTCAAAGCGTAACGCTGTTGGTCTGATCGAGGTGTTGCGCCTTGATCACAACGATAGCGTCATTGCGCAAAATAGTACGCAGCATCATCTAGCTATGTGTGCAACAAAAGTTCAACATTCACCTTCTGCTACCATTTCTGTCAAGCCATCTACACATACAGTTTGACGCATACGTTCCAACGTATGCACCACACAGAACGCACTGCAACTGCCTCTGTAATGTTGCAAGGCAAACGCAGCGTTCTATTGGAAATTAATGTACTTCTGGTACGGGTATTCTGACACGGCCAGTATCTCAAGTTGAAGGCCAACAGGGGTACTGCAGGCTGGTGGTAGCAACTAAATTAGCAACATTTACATTTACATTTAGCAGACGCTCTTATCCAGAGCGACTTACATTATTATTATTTTTTCCATACCCCCTGTGGGAATCGAACCCACAACCCTGGCGTTGCAAACGCCATGCTCTATCAACTGAGCTACATCCCTGCCGGCCATTCCCTCCCCTACCCTGGACGACGCTGGGCCAATTGCGCGCCGCCCCATGGGTCTCCCGGTCACGGCCGGCTACGACAGAGCCTGGATTCGAACCAGGATCTCTAGTGGCACAGCTAGCACTGCGATGCAGTGCCTTAGACCACTGCGCCACTCAGGAGACATATGTGTGCGATTTTTTAATAATCGGTTCAAGCACATAAAGTTACATCTGGTGTAATAGAAGCAATTATTGGTACCATGATTATCCCCCCCACCCAAAAAAAAAAACATGAATATTGACCACAAAGATGAACATTTTCTCATTCACTATAATGGGGGGTGCTGCTTTCTGGAAACAGCATGCAGTATGGCAGGTTGGCCATGAACTTCATGGCTTCAGTGAGAGGGGGCAGTCCCAGTGGGCATACGGCGTGATAAAGACGTATTTTACTGGTTGAAATCTGGTTGGGATGTCTTTATAACCAGATCACAAACAGATTAAGACATCTTTTTCATGACGTCTATTTGATGTCATGAAAAATACGTCTTATTTTGGTTGATATCTGGTTTTTGGTTGAAATCTGATTGAATTACTGACCAGTTATCCAATCTATATAAAACATGGGCATAGTGTTTGTGGGCCATGCACCCATTCCATATAAGACACTAGAACCATTACAATTATAACAATTGGAGTAATGTTCTTTTTCAGCAGGGTTTACATGATTCAACTTAGCACACTTGGCAAACAATGGTTGGCAGAGAGCACCAAAACGGGTTAGGGTCTCATGGCATACTGTACCCAGTCAACATGCTGGGCTTGGGCCTAATCCGAGACTGGAGGGACTCGACATGGACTCGGACTCAGGGGGGCTTCATGCGGTATGAGCTTTTCCCAAGTCCGGCAGAATTATATTACTCTGGACTCTCTAATGGTACCCTGGCCGAGTCCACTTCAGCTTACCTGGCCTGATTAACTTTTTCAGGAGTAGGGCCATTTGAGGTTTTTATTTGGCAGGTGATGAAATAACAATTTTTAAAAACAAATAAATGTGATATATTTCACCCTAAGTCATTAAAGGTCATTAAAAAATATTTTTTCCCCCCTATAGCTGTCAGAGATAGTCCCTCATTTAGAGAATCTCCGACGCTATACATGCTTTTGCGTTTACTACAGGCTATGGCAGTATTTTTCGTAGTTGCAGTCCACCCAATTGAAAAGTGCACATTCACTTCCATAACATTTGTTCTAGGCTACCAGCATTAAAGATAAACATGCACAATAATACAGGGTACCCTTCCAAAAATGCACTGCCATTAAAATGCAGTAAAAATGCAATACAATTAAATAATGGTTGTTTAATTAATGATATCTGGTAGCTTGCTGTGTGTGTTGGCATCTAATGGTAATATTTTATGCGTTAGCTAATTGCACTGTTTATTGTGGTGCACCATTTTCTTCTGTTCCACTTAATGCTGTTTTGAAGTTCTATTATTTATTTTTATTTCACCTTTATTTAACCAGGTAAACCAGTTGAGAACAAGTTCTAATTTACAACTGCGACCTGGCCAAGATAAAGCAAAGCAGTGCGATAAAAACAACAACAGAGTTACATATGGGGTAAAAAAAACATAAAGTCAAAAAATACAACAGAATATATATATACAGTGTGTGCAAATGTAGCAAGTTATGGAGGTAAGGCAATAAATAGGCTATAGTGCAAAATAATTACAATTAGTATTAACACTGGAATGCAAGAGATTATGTGCAAATAGAGATACTGGGGTGCAAAAGAGCAAAATAAATAACAAAATAGGGATGAGGTAGTTGGGTGGGCTAATTTCAGATGGGCTGTGTACAGGTGCAGTGATCGGTAAGGTGCTCTGACAACTGATGCTTAAAGTTAGTGAGGGAGATAAGAGTCTCCAGCTTCAGAGGTTTTTGCAATTCGTTCCAGTCATTGGCAGCAGAGAACTGGAAGGAATGGCGGCCAAAGGAGGTGTTGGCTTTGGGGATGACCAGTGAGATATACCTGCTGGAGCGCAGACTACGGGTGGGTGCTGCTATGGTGACCAATGAGCTAAGATAAGGCGGGGATTTGCCTAGCAGTGATTTATAGATGGCCTGGAGCCAGTGGGTTTGACGACGAACATGTAGTGAGGACCAGCCAACAAGAGCGTACAGGTCACAGTGGTGGGTAGTGTATGGGGCTTTGGAGACAAAACGGATGGCACTGTGATAGACTACATCCATTTTGCTGCGTAGAGTGTTGGAGGCTATTTTGTAAATGACATCGCCGAAGTCAAGGATCGGTAGGATAGTCAGTTTTACGAGGGCATGTTTGGCAGCATGAGTGAAGGAGGCTTTGTTGCGAAATAGAAAGCCGATTCTAGATTTAACTTTGGATTGGAGATTCTTAATGTGAGTCTGGAAGGAGAGTTTACAGTCTAACCAGACACCTAGGTATTTGTAGTTGTCCACATACTCTAGGTCAGACCCGTCGAGAGTAGTGATTCTAGTCGGGTGGGCGGGTGCCAGCAGCGTTCGATTGAAGAGCATGCATTTAGTTTTACTAGTGTTTAAGAGCAGTTGGAGGCTACTGAAGGAGTGTTGTATGGCATTGAAGCTCGTTTGGAGGTTTGTTAACACAGTGTCCAATGAAGGGCCAGATGTATACAAAATGGTGTCGTCTGCGTAGAGGTGGATCTGAGAGTCACCAGCAGCAAGAGCGACATCATTGATATACACGGAGAAAAGAGTCGGCCCAAGAATTGAACCCTGTGGCACCCCCATAGAGACTGCCATAGGTCCAGACAACAGGCCCTCCGATTTGACACATTGAACTCTATCTGAGTAGTTGGTGAACCAGGCGAGGCAGTCATTTGAGAAACCAAGGCTATTTAGTCTGCCAATATTATGGCTAAATTTGTTTTCAGAATTGAACAAATAACACGTAGGCCTATGTCTATTATTTTAATATAATACCACCAGGATTTACAAAACCCAATTTTTATAGCATTTCCATAAATAATTAGTTTCACCTGAATTTGACCCTGAAAATATTACGATTATATTTTCCCATAAAGCTTTTAAGAAATTAACATAATGTGTGCAGTAATTTCATTTTAATTTTAGTAGCTAAATAAGGAGGTATATCAGTTCCGGCTTGGATTGGAATCTGTGCGTCGCAAGCAGTAAGAGATCTATGCAAGCAAGGCAGCCTGCTGAAGTGCATCGGTCAACATTCCATACAGCAGTTGGGACAGAGCGCAAGTAGTCTACACAACAAAAGAGCTGGAAAACAAAGACAGTTTCTCAAAATGTACACAAAAAACATCGAAAAGATTTGACTGCTGTGGCAGTCCCTATTCTCTTGCAATCTTGTTTTACCTTTGTAAGTAAAGCAGCGGTTTGTTGGGGAGAAGTACATCAAGGAAATATGTTCTAAACAGATATCAAAATGGATTGTGGTCATTGTAGTTCATTACCACGTTTCTGAGTTGAACTAGGTTGAATATTTGCTTAATAAAACCTACAACTCCCGTTAGCCCAACGTCCCACAGTTCTTGACTTGATTTCTGACTTGAATGATTTGATTTCTCTAGAGAAGCAGTGCGTTGGGCTCACACACACACAAAAGCTAAATGCAATTCAAGTAATTGAAGCGACGTCGGTTAATTAGTTGTTTAAATTAGTTGTTTTTATACAACAGTTGGTTCATGAATGCTGATTGGTTAAAATCGCATTCCAGCCAGTGTCTATTCCACAAAATGATTCTCTTCACTGCAGATCCTTGATGAGGATCTACCTCATCACACCACTCTTATTAATCATTAATCAAATAAAACATTGGGCATTTATATACTGTGTCCCAGTCTTTTCTATGCATGTAATGGCTGTGGGTGAATTATGAAACAATTACTGTATGCAGATGTGCGAAAGATTGTGGTGTAGATTTGTTTTTGCCATTGCTTGATCTATTTCAAATGTAAGAATATGTTGCAGATTATGGTGACTATGGAAACAAATAGAAATGTAATGAACAATGTTTTCAATATCCAACTATCATCTGCAATACTTTTTACAGTACACTCTTAGAAAAAAAGGTGTAATCTAGAACCTAAAGGGGTTATTCGGCTGTCCCCATAGGAGAACCCTTTGAAGAACCCTTTTTGGTTCCAGGTAGGACCCTTTCCACAGAGGGTTCTACATGGAACCCAAAGGAGTTGTACGTGGAACCAAAAAGGGTTCTCTTATGGGGACAGCCGAATAACCCTTTTGGAACTCTTTTTTCTAAGATTGTTGATAATAACCTGTAGGCAGGGGGTCATTACTAGGTTATGATGGTCTTAACTATGACCAGTAGGCTACATAATATAGTGTTCAGAATTATGACCAACTGGTGTCAGAAAAAGACATAAAAAACGTCATTTTCAACCAGTTTGCAACCAGAATAAGACATATCAAAATATATCATACTGAGGTCTTTTCAACCAGGTTTTTGCCCACTGGGGTCGTTCTCTCCTGTTTTCTCTTATGCACACTTTTTGGTTTATCACTAGTTACCACAGCCACAAAGTTAAGATTTAAATTTTTACATTTTAGTCATTTAGCAGACGCTCTTATCCAGAGCGATTTACAGTTAGTGAGTGCATACTTTTTTCATACTGGATTGTCCATTATAGTAAAAATTCATAAAAACAAAAATGTACTTTTTGGTCCTAATTCAAGATTAGCGTTAGGCATAAGGTTAGAAGTGTGGTTAAGGTTAGGTTTAAAATAAGATTTTAAGAAGATAAATGTTTTAAATAGGCGGGTTTAGCCATAATTATGACTTTGTGGATGTGGTAACTAGTAACGACCCACTTATTGGCCCTTTGGACTTTCCATACTCGGCATTGAGAAGTAAAGTGAAACGTCTGCATGCATTTTACGACATTTCGCAGTGCATGTGATTTGCATATCAGGTCATGTAAAATGCCAACTCTAAAGTGCCAATGACTGCAGAAAATAGTCAGCTAGAGTCGTTATCAATCGGTAGTTTAGGTTGCTGTGTTTTTCTTGTTCTTTCTAAACCTGATCACACTGCGTCTGGTGTGGAGAGAGGAATAGCTAAGCAGACAGTGGGATAGATATGCAGTAGCAACAACAAGCCTTGGATCGTGTGAGATGATGGGCTTTTTATTTTCTTTCACTTTGAATCAAATATAACCAAAAGCTTCAATTGCTACCTGCAAAATCAGACAAAACTGTTGTGTGTATAGGATAGCACAGCAGACTTCGTTGGTTTGTAACCTCTGGTTTTAACCGCACCCTTTCTGTTGGGATACAAAACACACATCAGAGAAAATGGCGGAACTTGAGAAGGAAGGACTGCCCCAAACAATGCAGGAGAACCGAGATGAAGAGGAGCCCCAATATACTGATGACTCTAAGCCGAGCAAGATTCAAGCATGTTTCGAGGAAAAGCTAATTGAAGAGGTTAGAAGGTACACCAATTTGTACAACACCTCATTGAAAGACTATAAAGACTTCACTATGACCAACAACAGCTGGAAGGAGATAGCTCAAACTCTGAGAGTAGAAGAACAAATTTGCAGGACGAAATGGAAGAACTTGAGAGACAGATATGTCAGACTGAGGAGGAAAATGAAGGGGAAGAGTGGGGATGCAGCATCAGGAATACAACCACAAATACTCACCACACTGTCCTGTCTGTCTGGCTTCATAAAACACAAGGAGACAGAGTCAAACTATCCAAAGGTAAAAATACAATTTCTACTGTCAATTAACTTTCTCTAGCCTAGATCACTACCCAGTGGGCAAAACCTGGTTGAAAAGACGTCACTATGATGTCTTATTCTGGTCGCAAACTGGTTGAATGATTTTTTTTTTACTGACCAGAGTATGACATATTTTATTGACCACCATAGGACCAGTTGGTCATAATTGTGACCTCTATCTGACCAGCTGGTAATAATTCTGACCACTATATTATGTGCTATATTATGTAGCCTACTGGTCATAGTTAAGACATCATAACCTAGTAATGACCACCTGACTACAGCTTATTACCTACTGTAAAAAAGTATTTCAGAGGATAAAGTTGGATATTGAAAACATTGTTCATTACATTTATATTTGTTTCCATAGGCACCAATTAAAGTTTAATTCTGCAACATATTCTTACATTTTAAAATAGATCAAGAAATGGCAAACAAATCTATATTTTGTTGCATATCTGCAAACAGTAATTGTTTCATAATTCACCCACAGACATGCATAGAAAGACTGGGACACAGGGTATATAAAGGCCCATTGTTTTATTTTATTCATGAACAATAAGAGTGGTGTGATTTTTACATTTTAGTCATTTAGCAGACGCTCTTATCCAGAGTGACTTACAGTTAATTATGGGGTAGATCCTCATCAAGGACCTCTGAGTACAGAAGGTGATCTGAAGCGTAGTGGCCTTGAAGAGTGGTGTGATGGGTCAGATCTGCAGTGAAGAGAATCAGCGCGTTACAACTTTATCATTTTGAGATTTTAAAAGAACTAGAAAAGGACCTTCCTGAATAAACTTTGTGGACTCAGCTGGCTAAAAGTATTTCCATGGTACTAGTTAAAGAAGTTTGTGGCTGTTGTAGCTTAGTGAGGAAAAAAATAGCAACTTGCTCATATACATACTTTGCGTCCTACTCCACCACGGAGGTCAGGGGCATATTTTAGGACTTTCCAGAGGGCCTGCAACACATCAACCTCCTGAGTTTTCTGGCTTTTCATGACACCATAGTGCCCACAAAGCTCATCACCCTGGGACTAAACACCTCCCTTTGCAATTGGATCCTGAACTTCCTAACGGGCAGCCCCCAGGTGGTAAGGGTAGGCAACAACACATCTGCCACGCTGATCCTCAACACTGGGCCCCCTCAGGGGTGCGTGCTTAGTTCCCTCCTGTACTCCCTGTTCACCCACGACTGCGTGGCCAAGCACGACTCCAACACCATTTTTAAGTTTACTGACGACTCAACAATGGTAGGCCTGATCACCGACAACGATGAGACAGCCTATAGGGAGGAGGTCAGAGACCTGGCAGTGTGGTGCAAGGACAACAACCTCTCCCTCAATGTGAGCAAGACAAAGGAGCTGATCGTGGACTACAGGAAAAGGAGGCCCGAACAGGCCCCCATTAACATTGACAGGGCTGTAGTGGTGCGGGTCGAGAGTTAAGTTCCTTGATGTCCACATCACCAACAAACTGTCATGGTCCAAACACACCAAGACCATTGAAGAGGGCACGACAACACCTTTTCCCCCTCAGGAGACTGAAAAGATTTGGCATGGGTCCCAAGATCCTCAATAGGTTCTACAGTTGCACCATCGAGAGCATCCTGACCAGTTGCATCACCGCCTGGTATGGCAACTGCTTGGCATCCGACCGTAAGGCGCTACAGAGTGTAGTGTGTAGTGCGCAGTACGTGACTGGTGCCAAGCTTCCTGTCATCCAGGACCTATATACTAGGCGGTGTCAGAGGAAGGCCCAAAAAATTGTAAAAGACTCCAGTCACCCAAGTCATAGACTGTTCTCTCTGCTATCGCACGGCAAGCGGTACCGGAGCGCCAAGTCTAAGTCCAAAAGGCTCCTTAATAGCTTCTACCCCCAAGCCATAAGACTGCTGAACAATGAATCAAATGGCGACCCAGACTATTTACGTTGTTTTTACACTGCTGCTACTCACTGTTTATTATCTATGCATAGTCACTTTATCCCTACCTACATGTACAAATTACCTCGACTAACCTGTACCCCCGCACATTGACTCGGTACCGGTACCCCCTGTATATAGCCTCGTTATTATTTTATTGTTACTTTTTATTTTATTTTTTACTTTATTTTATTTAGTAAATATTTTCTTAACTCTATTTCTTGAACTGCATTGTTGGATAAGGGCTTGTAAGTAAGCATTTTCACAGTAAGGTCTACACATTTACATTTATATTTTAGTCATTTAGCAGACGCTCTTATCCAGAGCGACTTACAGTTAGTGAATGCATACTTTATTTTATTTTTCATACTGGCCCCCCATGGGAGTCGAACCCACAACCCTGGCGTTGCAAACTTCATGCTCTACCAACTGAGCTACATCCCTGCCGGCCATTCCCTCCCCTACCCTGGACGACGCTGAGACAATTGTGCACCGCCCCATGGGTCTCCCGGTCGCGGCCGGCTACGACAGAGCCTGGATTCGAACCAGGATCTCTAGTGGCAAAGCTAGCACTGCGATGCAGTGCCTTAGACCACTGCGCCACTCGGGAGTACAAGATCGTACACCTGTTGTATTCGACGCATGTGACAAATAACATTTGATTTGATTTGACTTACTGTAAGCATGAACTCACTGAAGTCTGAGATTTCCCAGTTCCGAGTTTCCAGTTGTTTTGAACGCAGCAGAAGTCAATCTGGATTGACAGCATGGCCAATGTATTTAAACTTTTCTTAACTATGGTGTTACCGCCCTTTTTCGTGATATCCAATTGGTAGTTACGATCTTGTCACATAACTGCAACTCCCCTACGGACAAGGCGAAGGTCGAGAGCCAAGCCGTAATGCTTCTTGACACACTGCTCGCTTAACCCGGAAGCCAGCCGCACCAATGTGTCGGAGGAAACACAGTCAAACTGACGACTGAAGTCAACTTGCATTTGCCCGGCCCGCCAGAAGGAGTCGCTAGAGCACGATGAGACAAGGACATCCGGCCAAATCCTCCCCTAACCCGGACAACGCTGAGGCCAATTGTGTGCCGCCTCATGGATCTCCCGGTCACGGCCGGCTGTGATACAGCCTGGGATCGAACCTGGGGCTGCAGTGGCGCCTTAGCAGTCATTGTTGAATTTGCGATTTCCAACTTGCAATGTTTGTCCAATGGCCGATGAGCACCGATACGTTTAATCTATTTGCCAGTAGATTGCCGACTTGATGCATGATGATGACTCCTTGTCTAGCTTGCTAGCTAAGATTTTGAAAGTTTGATGTTGACATGATCAGTCCAATCAAAGCTACGGTAGATATAACGTGATTTGACATCATTTTATCTGTGGCCAATGGCCTTGAGCCTTCTTGGATGGGCACTTCTAATGTAAGTCTATGGCAGCACCCAAGGGGCTAGAATTGTCGAGCTCTACCCGTAGATTTTGCGGTGATGTAGTGTCCCCATGAGTGACAGAACACTGAGCTAATCACGGCACAACTAGAGAATATTACCAACCCCTACGCTCCGTATTTTCCGCTGGCTGCCCCACCTCCTCAGAAAGCACTGAGCTAGGCTGAAACACCTGCATTTTGGAGCTGCCTTACTCAAGAAAGCAAAAAAGAGACCATGTTTGTATGCGGCTTTATTAGGGCAATGATTTATTATTTTTACATTTTTTGCAAACTGATATGACACATTAATGCCAAAATAACATGCAGAACAGGCTCTGCCCCACCAGCCCTGAATGATGCTTCGCCACTGGTCATGTTTAAAAAAGATCTGAGCGGTCGATCTCGGCTTGTATTTTGACTGAAAAAAGGTTGGTGACCACTGGGGTAGAGAATCATTCTACCATCTAAACCACTGTGAAATATATTTTCCGTAACCCAAAATATTGTATTTTCAGCTGTTTGAAACTGTTATACAAAACTGAAAGTAAAAGACGCCAAAATGAAACTGAAGAACGGGAGCATGGAAATGGCGCACATAGAACAGATCTACCTCTTCTTAGACTTGCTTTCAATGAGAGTGACAGATCTATAACTCACATTTCTATGTGAATTTGATTGGGTCGACCAAAAAGTGACATATTGCAGCGTTAACAAAAAATTCCAAATGCAAGCTTCATGAGTAAATGATCAATTTCAAGCAATTTTGGCCTAACTGTTGCTTGATGCCTCATTGCTAGTGAGCTTGAAAAGTAAACGTTTAATATTTTTGATCACCAAACCATTTTTGGAGCTGCATATTTATTTGTTATGGCAATCCTTTTCCCCTACAAAACTGACATTTGCGCTGCACCCGATCCAATAGCTGTACAGCAAATCCGCAATCTGTTTGCTAGTTCACCGGACCTGTGCTGATTGAAAGTTTGCTGGTCCAATCAGAGGGCAGAGTGTGCATTTCAATAGCCAATCTGTTGCACGTTTTGTTGCTAGGGTAATCCACAGAGACTGTGCCACAAAATTAGTGAAAAAACATTACAAAACCTGGCCAGATAATTTCAAGTCCCAGGTCTTGAGGCTCCAAGTCAAGTCTAGAGTTACAGTGAGGGAAAAAAGTATTTGATCCCCTGCTGATTTTGTACGTTTTCCCACTGACAAAGACATGATCAGTCTATCATTTTAATGGTAGGTTTTTTTTAACAGTGAGAGACAGAATAACAACAACAAATCCAGAAAAACGCATGTCAAAAATGTTATAAATTTATTTGCATTTTAATGAGGGAAATAAGTATTTGACCCCCTCTCAATCAGAAAGATTTCTGGCTCCCAGGTGTCTTTTATACAGGTAACAAGCTGAGATTAGGAGCACACTCTTAAAGGGAGTGCTCCTAATCTCAATTTGTTACCTGTATAAAAGACACCTGTCCACAGAAGCAATCAATCAATCAGATTCCAAACTCTCCACCATGGCCAAGACCAAAGAGCTCTCCAAGGATGTCAGGGACAAGATTGTAGACCTACACAAGGCTGGAATGGGCTACAAGACCATCGCCAAGCAGCTTGGTGAGAAGGTGACAATAGTTGGTGCGATTATTCGCAAATGGAAGAAACACAAAATAACTATCAATCTCCCTCGGCCTGGGGCTCAATGCAAGATCTCACCTCGTGGAGTTGCAATGATCATGAGAACGGTGCGGAATCAGCCCAGAACTACACATGAGGATCTTGTCAATGATCTCAAGGCAGCAGGGACCATAGTCACCAAGAAAACAATTGGTAACACACTACGCCGTGAAGGACTGAAATCCTGCAGCGCCCGCAAGGTCCCCCTGCTCAAGAAAGTACATATACATGCCCGTCTGAATCATTCAGATGTTCATTGGCAAACTTCAGAGGAGAACTGGGTGAAAGTGTTGTGGTCAGATGAGACCAAAATCGAGCTCTTTGGCATCAACTCAACTCGCCGTGTTTGGAGGAGGAGGAATGCTGCCTATGACCCCCAAGAACACCATCCCCACCGTCAAACATGGAGGTGGAAACATTATGCTTTGGGGGTGTTTTTCTGCTAAGGGGACAGGACAACTTCACTGCATCAAAGGGACGATGGACGGGGCCATGTACCGTCAAATCTTGGGTGAGAACCTCCTTCCCTCAGCCAGGGCATTGAAAATGGGTCGTGAATGGGTATTCCAGCATGACAATGACCCAAAACACACGGCAAAGGCAACAAAGGAGTGGCTCAAGAAGAAGCACATTAAGGTCCTGGAGTGGCCTAGCCAGTCTCCAGACCTTAATCCCATAGAAAATCTGTGGAGGGAGCTGAAGGTTCGAGTTGCCAAATGTCAGGCTCGAAACCTTAATGACTTGGAGAAGATCTGCAAAGAGGAGTGGGACAAAATCCCTCCTGAGATGTGTGCATACCTGGTGGCCAACTACAAGAAACGTCTGACCTCTGATTGCCAACAAGGGTTTTGCCACCAAGTACTAAGTCATGTTTTGCAGAGGGGTCAAATACTTATTTCCCTCATTAAAATGCAAATCAATTTATAACATTTTTGACATGTGTTTTTCTGGATTTTTTTGTTGTTATTATGTCTCTCACTGTTCAAATAAACCTACCATTAAAATTATAGACTGATCATGTCTGTCAGTGGGCAAACGTACAAAATCAGCAGGGGATCAAATACTTTTTTCCCTCACTGTGTTTTATATCAAGTCAAGTCTCAAGTCATCAAATTTGTGACTCAAGTCAGACTCGAGTCCAAGTCCTGTCACTAGAGTCCACAACTCTGGCTAGTACAAACCTAGCTCTTACCAAGCTGGTTAGTAGGAATCAATACACATTGAAGATCAGAGTATCAAAGAGGAAAAAAACATTTGACACATCTTACTGTAAATGACTATGGATTTAAGGAGGGATGGTTCAGCTCTCTCCTTTCACTGGGATGTGGCTGAATGGTCACTGGTAACTGAGTGGGTGGCCAAGCACTGCTGTAGAGGCCATGCATCAGGTCATTTACATGTTTCAGGAATTGTAAAGACGAATCATGATTAACCATTACCTAAGGTCTTCACTAGGTTAGTCATTGTACAGTTGAAGTCAGAAGTTTACATACACCTAGGTTGGAGTCATTAAAACTAGTTTTTCAACCACTCCACAAGTTTCTTGTTAACAAACTATATCTACTTTGTGCATGACACCAGTAATTTTCCAACAATTGTTTACAGACAGATTATTTCACTTATAATTCACTGTATCACAATTCCAGTGGGTCAGAAGTTTACATACACTACGTTGACTGTGCCCTTAAACAGCTTGGAAAATTCCAGAAAAAAATGTCATGGCTTTAGAAGCTTCTGATAGGCTAATTTACATCATTTGAGTCAATTGGGCGGCAGGTAGCTTAGTGGGTAAGAGTGTTGTGCCAGTAACTGAAGGGTCACTGGTTCTAATCCCTGAGCCGACTAGGTGAAAAATCTGTCGATGTGCCCTTAAGCAAGGCACTTAACCCTAATTGCTCATGTAAGTCGCTCTGGATAAGAGCGTCTGCTAAATGACTAAAATGTAAATGTAATTGTAATTGAAGGTGTACCTGTGGATGTATTTCAAGGCCTACCTTCAAACTCGGTGCCTCTTTGCTTGACATCATGGGACAATTAAAGAAATCAGCCAAGACCTCCACAAGTCTGGTTCATCCTTGGGAGCAATTTCCAAATGCCTGAAGGTACCACGTTCATCTGTACAAACAATAGTACACAAGTATAAACATCATGGGACCACGTAGCCGTCATACCGCTCAGGAAGGAGACGTGTTCTGTCTCCTAGAGATGAACGTACTTTTGTGCGAAAAGTGCAAATCAATCCCAGAACAACAGCAAAGGACCTTGTGAAGATGCTGGAGGAAACAGGTACAAAAGTATCTATATCCACAGTAAAACAAGTCCTATATCGACATAACCTGAAAGGCCGCTCAGCAAGGAAGAAGCCACTGCTCCAAAACCGCCATAAAAAAGCCAGACTACTGTTTGCAACTTCACATGGGGACAAAGATCGTACTTTTTGGAGAAATGTCCTCTGGTCTGATGAAACAAAAATAGAACTGTTTGGCCATAATGACCATCGTTATGTTTGGAGGAAAAAGGGGGAAGCATGCAAGCCGAAGCACACCATCTCAGCCGTGAAGCACGGGGGTGGCAGCATCATGCTGTGGGGGTGCTTTGCTGCAGGAGGGACTGGTGCACTTCACAAAATAGATGGCATCATGAGGAAGGAAAATTATGTGGGTATATTGAAGCAACATCTCAAGACATCAGTCAGGAAGTTAAAGCTTGGTCGCAAATGGGTCAAACAAATGGACAATGACCCCAAGCATACTTCCAAAATGGCTTAAGGACAACAAAGTCATGGTATTGGAGTGGCCATCACAAAGCCCTGACCTCAATCCTATAGAACATTTGTGGGCAGAACTGCAAAAGCGTGTGCGAGCAAGGAGGCCTACAAACCTGACTCACTGATTCTTAAAATAAAGTGGTGATCCTAACTGACCTAAGCAGGGAATTTTTACTAGGATTAAATGTCAGGAATTGCGAAAAACTGAGTTTAAATGTACTTGGCTAAGGTGTATGTAAACTTCCGACTTCAACTGTACATGCTAGGCTAAGTCTATGTTGCCCCTCAGCAATCTCGCAGTCAGGCATACCGAGAGAAAGACGGCAAAACATATTTCCATTTCTTTGTCAGCAGGCTGGATACATTCTGTTCTCTACCCTTCGTCCCCCCTTCTATCCAAGCAAAAACTGAGAATCAAGAATTGATAAGTGCAGTTGAGGTAACATTAGAATTAATGTTGTGGGGAGCAGAGATAGGCAAAATGTATTGTGTTGTCAAATACAAAATACACAAGAATCCCTGATGAATAAAGAAAAACTTCCCATCTATATTGGGGGGTACACGTTTCAAGAATTAGGCTAGCTAACAATGTCACACACACACACACAATCAATGTTTCTTATATGTATATTCATCAACCATCTCTCTGTCACTCACTCACTCACACACATACACACACACACACACACAGCTAGCATGACAACGTTAACATGACAATGTTTTCTAAAGTTATTGTGATCGTCTCTCTCTCACACACGCACAGAGAACATACACGTTTACTGTCATTAACTAAACAGATGTCAAAATGTTAGCTAGTTAGCTACAACCAATGGCTACAACAGGTCATCCGAGGCATTAACGTTAGGTGGTTGGTAGCTGCTGTACTTAATTACAGCTACTGATAACAGTCTGCTGTAGCTTACAACAATTCTAATTTCTAGAGTGGAAGTTGGGAGAGTTTTATTCGGGTGGTTCAGTGAAACAATCATAGTTTCTGAGGTGGAAGTTGGGTGAGTTATATATTTATTTATTTTTTGGTGAGGGAGGCCTGCACTCTCCTTTTCCTGATGTTCAGTGCATTTCATCCCGATCTCCTCTGCATTATTGTAGCCATCTGTTGCAGCCTGTCAACTATGCCTCTGCCTATCCCTGTTCTCTCCTCTCCGCACAGGCTACACAAACGCCCCACACCGCGTGGCTGCTGCCTCTCTAACCTGGTGGTCCCTACACGCACCACACACCTGGAGTTCCAGGTCTCAGGCAGCCTCTGGAACTGCCGTTCTGCTGCCAACAAAGCTGACTTCATCCCAGCCTATGCTAATCTCCAGTCCCTCGACTTCCTGGCGCTGACGGAAACATGGATTACCACTGAAAACACTGCTACTCCTACTGCTCTCTCCTCATCTGACCATGTGTTCTCGCATACCCGAGAGCATCTGGTCAGAGGGGTGGTGGCACAGGAATCCTCATCTCTCCCAAGTGGACATTCTCAATTTTTCTAACCCATCTGTCTATCTCCTCATTTGAATTCCATGCTGTCACAGTCACTAGCCCATTTAAGCTTAATATCCTTGTCATCTATCGCCCTCCAGGTTCCCTTGGAGAGTTCATCAATGAGCTTGACGCCTTGATAAGTTCCTTTCCTGAGGATGGCTCACCCCTCACAGTTTTGGGGGATTTCAACCTCCCTATGTCCACATTTGACTCATTTCTCTCTGCCTCCTTCTTTCCACTTCTCTCCTCTTTTGACCTCACCCTCTCACCGTCCCCCCCTACTCACAAGGCAGGCAATACGCTTGACCTCATCTTTACTAGATGCTGCTCTTCTACTAATCTCACTGCAACTCCCCTCCATGTCTCCGACCACTACTTTGTTTCCTTTTCTCTCTCGCTCTCCTCCCACACTACTCACTCTGCCCCTACACAGATGGTAATGCGCCGCCGCAACCTTCGCTCTCTCTCTCCCACTACTCTCTCCTCTTCCATCCTATCATCTCTTCCCTCTGCTCAATCCTTCTCCCTCCAATCTCCTGATTCTGCCTCCTCAACCCTCCTCTCCTCCCTTTCTGCATCCTTTGACTCTCTGTGTCCCCTATCCTCCCGGCCGGCTCGGTCCTCCCCTCCAGCTCCGTGGCTTGATGACTCATTGCGAGCTCACAGAACAGAGCTCCGGGCAGCGGAGCGGAAATGGAAGAAAACTAAACTCCCTGCCGACCTGGCATCTTTTCACTCCCTCCTCTCTACATTTTCTTCATCTGTTTCCGCTGCTAAGGCCACTTTCTACCACTCTAAATTCCAAGCATCTGCCTCTAACCCTAGGAAGCTCTTTGCCACATTTTCCTCCCTCCTGAATCCTCCCCCCCCCGCCCCCCCCTCCTCTCTCTCTGTGGATGACTTCGTCAACCACTTTGAAAAGAAGGTTGACGACATTCGATCCTCGTTTGTTAAGTCTAATGACACTGCTGGTCCTACTCACACTGCCCTACCCTATGCTTTGACTTCTTTCTCCCCTCTCTCTCCAGATAAAATCCTGCGACTTGTGACTGCAGGCCGCCCAACAACCTGCCCGCTTGACCCCATCCCCTCCTCTCTTCTCCAGACCATCTCCGGTGACCTTCTCCCCTACCTCACCTCGCTGATCAACTCATCCTTGACCGCTGGCCATGTCCCTTCCGTCTTCAAGAGAGCGAGAGTTGCTCCCCTTCTCAAGAAACCAACACTCGATCCCACTGATGTCAACAACTACAGACCAGTATCCCTTCTTTCTTTTCTTTCCAAAACTATTGAGCGTGCCGTCTTTAGCCAACTCTCTTGCTATCTCTCTCAGAATGACCTTCTTGATCCAAACCAGTCAGGTTTCAGGACTGGTCATTCAACTGAGACTGCTCTTCTATGTGTCACAGAGGCTCTCCGCACTGCTAAAGCTAACTCTCTCTCCTCTGCTCTTGTCCTTCTAGACCTGTCTGCTGCCTTTGATACTGTGAACCATCAGATCCTCCTCTCCACCCTCTCCGAGCTGGGCATCTCCGGCGCGGCTCACTCCTGGATTGCGTCCTACCTGACCGGTCGCTCCTACCAAGTGGCGTGGCGAGAAGCTGTCTCCGCACCACGTGCTCTCACCACTGGTGTCCCCCAGGGCTCAGTTCTAGGCCCTCTCCTTTTCTCCCTATACACCAAGTCACTTGGCTCTGTCATATCCTCACATGGCCTCTCCTATCATTGCTACGCTGACGATACACAACTAATCTTCTCCTTTCCCCCTTCTGATAACCAGGTGGCGAATCGCATCTCTGCATGTCTGGCAGACATATCAGTATGGATGACGGATCACCACCTCAAGCTGAACCCTGGCAAGACGGAGCTGCTCTTCCTCCCGGGGAAGGACTGCCCGTTCCATGATCTCGCCATCACGGTTGACAACTCCGCTGTGTCCTCCTCCCAGAGTGCGAAGAGCCTAGGCGTGACCCTGGACAACACCCTGTCGTTCTCCGCCAACATCAAGGCGGTGACCCGCTCCTGCAGGTTCATGCTCTACAACATTCGGAGAGTACGACCCTGCCTTACACAGGAAGCGGCACAGGTCCTAATCCAGGCACTTGTCATCTCCCGTCTGGACTACTGCAACTCGCTGTTGGCTGGCCTCCCTGCCTGTGCCATTAAACCCCTACAACTCATCCAGAATGCCGCAGCCCGTCTGGTGTTCAACCTTCCCAAGTTCTCTCACGTCACCCCCCTCCTCCGCACACTCCACTGGCTTCCAGTTGAAGCTCGCATCCGCTACAAGACCATGGTGCTTGCCTATGGAGCAGTGAGGGGAACGGCACCTCTGTACCTTCGGGCTCTGATCAGTCCCTACACCCAAACGAGGGCATTGCGTTCATCCACCTCTGGCCTGCTGGCTCCCCTTCCTCTGCGGAAGCATAGTTCCCGCTCAGCCCAGTCAAAACTGTTCGCTGCTCTGGCACCCCAATGGTGGAACAAGCTCCCTCACGACGCCAGGACAGCGGAGTCACTCACCACCTTCCGGAGGCATTTGAAACCCCACCTCTTTAAGGAATACCTGGGATAGGATAAAGTAATCCTTCTACCCCCCCCCCCCCCCCCCCCCAAAATTGTAAAGTGGTTATCCCACTGGCTATAGGGTGAACGCACCAATTGGTGAGTCGCTCTGGATAAGAGCGTCTGCTAAATGACGTAAATGTGCCCTTGAGCAAGGCACTTAACCCTAATTGCTCCTGTAAGTCGCTCTGGATAAGAGCGTCTGCTAAATGACTAAAATGTAATGTAAAATGTAGGTCATAATTAGTTAGCTAACCTTAGCTAACCTTAGCTAGCTAGCAAATATTTCCTTGATGTTCTTCTCCCCAACAAACTGCCGCTTTACTTACCAAAGTAAAACAAGAATGCAGGAGAGCAGGGACTACCACTTTGCAGTCAAATCATTGACATTTGTTTGGGTAAATTTCGAGAAACTGTCGTTGTTTTCCTGCTGTGTTGTTGTGTAGCCTACCGGGCGCTCTGTCCCACCAGCCGTATGGAATGTTGACGCTTGAACGATACAGGCTGCCTGCACGCAGAGATTCCAATCCAAGTTTTAGCTGGAACTGATATGCCTTACTTGTCTACTAAAATACAATTACTGCATGCATTATGTTGTTTGATTAAAAGCTTTAAGGGAAAATATTATAGTCATATTTTCAAGGTAAAATGAAGGTGCAATAATTTTTTATTATTTATTGATGGAAATAAATGCGATAAGAAATAGGGTTTTGTAAATCCTGGTGGATTTTAGTAGGATATTGAAATAAAAGACATAGTCCTATGTTATATTTGTTAAATACAAAAATGTATGCACGCACGACTGTAAGTCGCTTTGGATAAAAGCGTCTGCTAAATGGCATATTAAATTAAAATTATATTAAATAAATTAAATTCTGAAAACAAATTTAGTTAGTCATAATAGAACATCAGAATTCAGTGGAACAGAAGGAAATGTGCAGCACAATAATCAGTGCAATTAGCTAACACACAGCAAGCTACCGGGTATAATTAATTAAACAACCATTATTTAATTGTACTGCAGTTCTACTGCATTTTAACCACAGTGTATTTCTGTGAGGGTATCCTGTATTATTGTGGATGTTTATCTTACATGCTGGTAGCCTAGAACAATTGTTATGGAAGTGAATGTGCACTTTTCAATTGGTTGGACTGCGACTATGAAGAACACTGTAGTAAAAGCAAAAGCATTTATGGCATTGGAGATTCTCTAAATTAGGGTCTCTGATAGCTATAGGACCGCAGAGACTGTCACAATTGTTTGCTTTTAATGACCTAGCAAATTAGACGACATGGAGGTGAAATATATAAAAAAATTCTGTTTATTTAAAATTGGTATTTCATCACCTGCTGAATAAAAGCCTCAAATGGCCCTACTCCTGAAAAGATTAATCGGGCTGGATAAGCTGAAGTGGACTCGCCCCGAGTTCCATTAGCCGGAGCCACAAACACTATGCACTTGTTTATATATACTGAACAAAAATATAAACACAACATGCAACAATTTCAAAGATTCTACTGAGTTACAGTTCATATAAAGAAATCAGTCAATTTAAGTAAATTCATTGGGCCCTAATCTATGGATTTCACTTGACTGGGAATACAGATATGCATCTGTTGGTCACAGATACCTTAAAAAAAAGGATATTGGCGGGAACTGGAACACACTGTTGTACACGTCGATCCAGAGCATCCCAAACATCCTCAATGGGTGACATGTCTGGTGAGTATGCAGGCCATGGAAGAACTGGGACTTTTTCGGCTTTCAGGAATTGTGTACAGATCCTTGCGACATTGGGCCGTGCATTATCATGCTGAAACATGAGGTGATGGTGGCGGATGAATGGCACGACAATGGACCTCAGGATCTCGTCACGGTATCTCTATGCATTCAAATTGCCATCAATAAAATGCAATTGTGTTGTTGTCCGTAGCTTATGCCTGCCTGCCCATACCATACCATAACCACACCGCCTCCATGGGGCACTCTCTTCACAACGTTGACATCAGCAAACCGCTTGCCCTCACGACTCCATACACATGGTCTGCGGTTGTGAGGCCGGTTGGATGTTTTGCCAAATGCTCTAAAACGACATTGGAGGTGGCTTATGGTAGAGAAATTAACAGTAAATTCTCTAGCAACAGCTCTGGTGGACATTCCTGCAGTCAGCATGCCAATTGCATTCTCCCTCAAAACTTGAGACATCTGTGGCATTTTGTTGTGTGACAAAACTGCACATTTTAGAGTGGCCTTTTATTGACCCCAGATCAAGGTGCACCTGTGTAATGATCATGCTGTTTAATCAGTTTATTGATATGCCACACCTGTCAAGTGGATGGATTATCTTGGCAGGAGAAATGTTCACAAATGATGTTGGCTATCTGCACTAATGTTGCTATTTTGTAGAAAGCCCTTGTTGATACTAGCCAGATGGCCACAGCTAGATAACTACCTAGCAAGATGGAAATAAACAATTTAATTAATTCTCCATAATCCCATACTGCCAGTGCCAGCCCATAGCTAGCTAGCTAATGTTAGCATATTCGCTAGCTAGCACAACATAGCTAAGGACACTGCACTAACTCGGCAGCTAACACAGGCAGCTGTATCATGGAAACTAGCTAATCCGTAGTGATTTAATTATAATGTCAATACTAGCTACAGTAGTTATCTAGCTTGAAGGAAGTATTTAATGTTGTCTGCATTGTGTCTGTGCGCTAGCTACCATCCCATAGCATACATTGCATATGAAGTGTGACTGGCTCATCCGTGAATGTACGGAGACAATTCCCTATTTTTTTCCCTTTTTGTTGTCTCTCCTGTTGGTCCCCCAAGTGGGGGTTCATGCTTTCTGATTGGGTTAAAGTCAAGTTGTTGGCCACTGACGAGTATTGTGATTCTACAAGTAGGAACGATAGGTTTGCCGCTACAGGGTTGGCACGCAGCAGGTACCGCTACTGTTCTAGCAAGAGAAGGCCTCCCTCTGTGATAAATACCTATTGGCAGTCTATTGGCAGTGAGATTCTCGGTGTTTCATGCTTTGGATAACTGGTCAGTAGATCAATCTGATTTAAACAAAAAAACAGATATTAACCAAAATAATAAGTTATATTATCTATTACAAAATTAATGTTGTTTTAGAGAACTGATGATACTAGTTAGGCCTACTAGTAATTCTGCTATTTTAAATGTATTTCCAGGCAGAGGAGATGGACACCCCAGAAGACCTGCAAGAAGACAGCCTGATCGAGCAGGAACACTTCCACAGTTCTAATAATGAGAAGCAAGATGGACATTTGGCAGTTAGGAGGAATGTAATATTAGAACGAACTAAATTCAACCAAAGACAACAAGAAGCAGGAGAGACAGCTGATGATTTTATCACTGCACTTCATTGTTTGTCAGAACATTGCAGTTATGGAGCTCTGCTCAGTGAGATGATAAGAGACAGACTAGTTGCAGGCTTACGTGACAGAAGACTGTCCAAGCAATTACAAATGGACCCAGAACTAACACTGGATAAAGCTGTCGCACGCATTCGTCAAACTGAACTTGTGGAAAAGCAACAGGACCTGCCCGAGAATACCTTCAAAGCTGCCAGCAGCGTGGCAAATATAGACAGTGTGCTTTCATATAGCAAACATCCATGCCCAGCCAATACCCAGTGCCAATCAGAGAAGAAGAATCAAAACTCAGAAAGACCACAACAACCCCAAACAACGCAGGACAATGCAGAAGAGCCCCTAGATACTGATGACTTCATTGAGGATTTCAGTCCTGGAGGAGAAAAGCCTCACTACCCTGCCTACTGCGGTAGGAGCTTTCAAAAAGTGAGGGATCTTATAAGACACCAGCGAACACATACTGGAGAGAAGCCTCACCACTGCCCTGATTGCGACAGAAGTTTTGCTCGATTAGATAAGCTTAAATTACACCAGCGAACACATACTGGAGAGAAGCCTCACCACTGCCCTGATTGCGACAGAAGTTTTGCTCGATTAGATAAGCTAAAGATCCACCAAGAAATACATATAGGAGTGAAACCTCACCACTGCCCTGATTGCGACAGAAGTTTTGCTCGATTAGATAAGCTTAAGTCACACCAAAAAATACATGCGAAAGACAAACGTATTTTTCATTCCTCTGACTGTGTGAAAAGCTTTGTCCTTTTGGAGAAGCTTGAAAAACACCAGCTGGAGAATACCTTCAAAGCCACCAGCAGTGCAGCCAATGTAGACCGTGTGCTCACACAGCAGAGAACATTCAACAAAGTCAAAGAGAGTAAAAGGCAGCAGAGTAAAATACGAGCTAGAGCTCCAGGAAAGGGAACACCATCACATAGCAAAACAATGCAGGAGAAGGAAGAGGAGCCCCTAGATACTGATGACTCTGATGAGTGGATCGACGGTTTCAGTCCTGGAGGAGAGAAGCCTCACTACTGCTTTGACTGCGGTAAGAGCTTTAGAAAAGTGAGGGATCTTATAAGACACCAGCGAACACATACAGGAGAGAAGCCTCACCACTGCCCTGTTTGTGACAGAAGTTTCGCTAGTTTAGATAAACTAAAATTACACCAAGAAATACATACAGGAGTAAAGCCTCACCACTGCCCTGATTGTGAGAAAAGTTTTGCTCGATTAGATAAGCTTAAGTTACATAAAAAAATGCATATGAAAGAGGAACATGTCACACGGACCGAACAAACTGAACTGAATGTAGACTGTGTGCACACACAGCAGAGAACAGCCAGCAAAGGCAGGCAGAATAGTAAAATACGAGCAGGAAAAATGGGCCAGTCACAGCCAGGAAAAAACTTGTCTTGCAAAAGTTCAGTTGGAAAGAATCAACACTCAAAACTGCAACTACCCCAAACAATGCAGGAGAATGAAGAGGATCCTGAAGATACTTCTGATGACTGGACCGAGAGTTTCAGTACTGTAGAGAAGCCCTGCGTCTGCTCCTACTGTGGTAAGAGCTTCAAACATGAGAATCGTCTTATAAGACATCAGCGAACACATACAGGAGAGAAGCCTTACAACTGCCCTGACTGTGAAAAAAGTTTTGCTCGATTAGATAATCTTAAATTGCACCAAAAAACACATATGAAGGAGGAATGTAATTTCCACTGCTCTGACTGTGTGAAAAGCTTTGTCCGATTGAAGCAGCTTGAAAAACATCAGCTAAGACACAAGAAAAGTGTTGAAAGACACACAACACATTTGAGCAAAATAAAAACATTTCTCTGCACAATATGCGGGAAGGAGTGTCGCAACATGAAAATACACATGCGAGTACACACTGGAGAGACACCGTATCACTGCACTGAATGCGGGAAGAGTTTTTCATATACAAAATCGTATCAAAGACATATACTAACACATAATACCTCTGGAGAAAGAGCAACCTATCCTTGTTTGGAATGTGGAAAGACTTTTACTCGCAGAGATGGCATGGCGAGACACATGAGGAGGATTCATACTGGAGAGAGAAATCATCAGTGCAGAGACTGTGGAAAACTATTCTTTCGAAAAGATACACTGAAGAGACACATGCTAGTTCACACTGGAGAGAAACCATACCAGTGCTCTGTCTGTGGGCAACCCTTCTCCCAAGATGGAGACAGAAAACGTCACGAGAAGAGGCACTACTCTGGTGTCTCAGATTTCCTCAATCTATAATGCAGAAGTGTTGCAAGTAGCCTAGCGGTTAAGTGTTGCGCCAGTAAAAGGTTGCTGTTTCGAATCCCCAAGCTGACTAGGTGAAGAATCAGTCGGTGCCCTTGAGTAAGGCACTTAATCCTAATAGCTAAATGACAAAAATGTAATGTAAAATGTGTTTGGCATTGCAGGAAGTGGGAACCTACCTAATCACTGTGATTTGATAATCTAATAATCTGTTAACTACAAATGTTGGTGGCCTGGAATTGCCACCACAGACTGTAGAAGAGACACACAGACAGACTGTTGCTGATACACAGCAAGACTGAGTATTACTGTCTTCATAGCAGTATTTTTTTTTTTTCAAAAGTCGGTTATTTAAAATCAAGGATTGGAACCGGTTCAGGGAACAGAACCAAAAACCGGAAAATAACCAAATTATTTGAGCAACCCAAACCGAAAACAAAAGTAATCTATACTGTTCCTGGAAGAGAACCATTATTTTAAAAGCATGGGAACCGGTTAATAACATTATTTTACGTTCCGGGCATTTTTTTTCCAGTGCCACAAAAATCGCAAACAAAGTGCATATGCAAAGCCCTTACTCTGTCACTCAGAAACGTATTCCAGCGTCTGCCTGCCAGCTGGAAATCTTTGCCAGTGGGTGTGTGTAGTATACCTGCCCCTCCCCTCTGAAGCATAGGTTACTGTAGCCTACTGATGACGTTACAAGCATAATTCAGAAAATAGGGAGAGCTGTTTAGTTAAAGAATGGATTGATTTATTCAATTGGTCGGAACAGTAAAAAAAAAAAAGGTTATGTTCAGAACGAAACGATTGGAAAATAATTTCGGTTACAACCCATGTTTTTAAATAGATTTTTTTTAAATGTATTTGAATATTTTGTTTCAAAAAAGCATATTACAGTATAGTATACTATCAATAGCAGTCATTGTTGAATGATGGGAATTGCCCATTGGTGGTTCACAGTTAGTTCATATTGTATTAATGTGTATATTGGTTTGATTATCAATGAAAGGTTCACAGCTTCAGTGAGTGTGTACATTTGTCTGAAATTTTCTGAATTCAGGGTGAGTCGTCAGGCAACCCAATACCATAATTAGTTAGGCTTTTAAACGGACACTAGATGGGGTAGATGTTAACATTTATGTTTTTATTAAAAGACACTGAACACAAGTGTTTTTCTGTTGTGCATTAGAAAAATTAGATTTCAGTCATGGAGGTGCGTTTCCTGACTGATTCCACGTTTGCATAATGATATTTGTCTCCCATGAGACACTAGACGCGGAAGCCTACTTCACTTCTTCAAAATCCCCAGGATGAATCTAAGATAACTCAAGAAATCTGTAATTAATTTTGACATTTTTGCCGAGGATTTTACATCTAACTAAGGTGTTTGGTGCAGTATTTCTCAAGTTACAAGATGTGCTACGTGTTGTCTTATGTAAACAAAGTTGGAGCTGCTTGGCAGGTCTGTCTCACTGTCTATGCTATTGGATAGAGAGCAATCGCCGTAGCTATTCACCCCATATTAGTGGGCAAATAGACATCCTCAAATCAAAACCCAACCTTCAATTACCCTTGTGATGCACGGATGTTCCAAACTCCGTTTTAGGCAAGACTGACTGACCAAAACTATCCTATTTACACTTTGTAGTCAATTTTGACATCAGAGTAACTGTTTCTGACTAATATTGATGCCACACAGGCCGTTTTCAAAGGGATTAGTTGCTTTTTAAAGGCAGCCGGTTTTTAACATCTACCACATCTAGTGTCTGTTATAAAAAAGCCTAACTAATTATGGTATTGGGTATGCAATGAATTTTCTAAATCTGACATACTATAAAGCCTACTATTTAGAACACAAGTACGGGTATTCGGACACTTCCAGTAAGCGGAAGGCCGACCGGGGTACTGCAGGCTGGTAGTATCAACTCAATTATCCTCCATTTATTTTGTGCGATTTTAAAAATAATCTGTTCAAGAACATAACGTTACATCTGATGTAATAGAAGCTTTCTATACTTGGCATTCAGACATAAAGTGAAAATGTCTGCAAGCACTTTACAACATTTCAACATGCATGTGATTTGCATATCCGATAATGTTTATTATATCTTGGTCACCACCACACAGTTGCACGCACACACCATATAAGTATTTTTGTGCATAGGATGGACTTGTGGTTCTGAAAGGTAAGAACAAATATACAATGTTGTAAGCTATGTAATTGGAATATCTACACAGGAAAGAATGGCATAGCATCTATACAGGGATATTCACATAACAGCATAAATACAGTATTTACAGCAGTGTATGTATAAATATCTCGCAGAGAGCGAGATAACTAATTACTTAAGACAGGTGAGATTTATGGCACTCTCTGGTGGAGCTCAGATCTGTGTCTGGTGCCACAGAGTCATACATTTTACTGCGCATGCGGGAGCGCCGAGGACAGTCTATGAAACTTGGCCATGGCTTAACAGTAGCGCGAACTATGAAAACGCAGCGGTAAAGTGCGCATTCAGGCTATAGGAATTAACCATCTCTAAACAATAACATCTACTGCAAAACACATGCATTCAATGACATACTGGCACTTCTAAACGACACGGAGTATCTGAAATGTATATAAGCTGTAGCAGTACTATACAGCTACAGATGTAACAATGTAATTAGGCCACAGGAGGTTGGTGGCCTAATTACATTGTTACATCTGTAGCGGTATAGTGGCTTGTGGTAATGGCTGGAGCGGAATCAGTGGAATGGTATCAAATAAATCAAACATGGTTTCCATGTGTTTGATGCCATTCCATTTGCGCCATTGCAGACATTATGAGCCGTCCTCCCCTCAGCAGCCTCCACCGTAGGCCTAAGGTAATTGCTTTCAGTCAATCACCATTGTAGCATTAACCCTCTGGCCAATAAACCCCACCACTCACTTATTGGATGCACGAACAATCTTCCTCAAACACACTGATAACTTGGTGGGCAGACAAATTTGCGTCTTCATCTGTCGACAACGATAGCCACTCCACAGAGAGATATTTCACCGGATGTATAAAGGTGAAGCATCCGCTTGGGTTTCCACTCACTACCAAATATGGTAGTGAGAGGAAGCCCAGTGGCCGGCTGTGGGAGAAAATTGAACTAGATGGATTTTGGCCTTAGTTCTGCCAATTTCCTCATCGATGAAACATTTGATCTCAATACAATTTTCTGTTCCCAAAACTAAAATATGTTACGAACAGAGTGGACTAAGTTTAGTAGACTTTACCCTTTGCCAAAGTAAAAAAAAAAATAGCGTTGTTTAGAAGGAGTGCAAAGGCGAATTGAGTTAATACACACGCGCACTTCACGTTCACTAACGGAAATATGCGCATGTATGCTAGAACGCGCCAATAGGATCTCGCTAGCTCGTGCTTGACTCTGCCCACCTCCTTGCTTGTTCAGCCCACTATGACTCATTTGTTCCTGTTTGAAACGACGGGCTTTGGTCTATCTTGGTTTAGTTATAAAAGCTTTGGCCACTCTGACCTGGAGTGGGAGGGGTCAGAGTCCAAATGTGCATTCGACCACTCTGATTGGTGGAAACCAGGAAGCCGTGATAGCTGAGACGAGAAATCACCCTAACCGGAATTTTGGGAAAGTCACATGCACAGGCATGGCCTTTACAATGGCCTTTTTATTTTCTTTCACTTCAATCAAATCTAACCAAAAGCTTCAATTGCTATCAGCAAAAGCAGACAAAACTGTTTGTTATAGAATAGTACTGCAGACTTCTTTGGTTTGCAGCCTCTGGTTTTACCCGCACTCCCTTCCGTTGGGATACAAAAACACACACAGAAAATGGCGGAATTTGAGGACGAAGGACTGCCCAAAAAAATGCAGGAGAACTGAGACGAAGAGGAGCTCAAAGAAGATATTGAATACTCCTATGCCAAATAGGATGCAAGATGTTGCAAGTTCTGAAGAAAAGCTAATTGAAGAGGTTAGAAGGTACACAAATGTGTACAACACCTCATTGAAAGACTATAAAGACTTCACCATGACTAACAACAGCTGGAAGGAGATAGCTCAAACTCTGAGAGTAGAAGAACAAATTTGCAGGAAGAAATAGAAGACATTGAGAGAGACGTTAGACTGAGGAGGAAAATTAAGGGGAAGAGTGGGGATGCAGCATCAGGAATACAACCACAAATACTCACCACACTGTCCTGGTTGTCTGGGTTCATAAAACACAATGAGACAGAGTCAAACTATCCAAAGGTAAAGACCACTTCTACTGTAAATAAACTTCTCTAGCCTAGATCACTACCCAGTGGACAAAACCTGGTTGAAAATACTTAAATATTACTATTTTTATGACGTCTTATTCTGGTCGCAAACTGGTTGAAAATGAAGGTTTTACATCTTTTTACTGACCAGAATCATGTCTTTTTCTGACCACTATATGACTAGTTGGTCATAATTGTGACCTCTATCTGACCAGCTGGTAATAATTCTGACCACTATATTATGTAGCCTACTGGTCATAGTTAAGACATCATAACCTAGTAATGACCACCTGACTACAGCTTATTACCTACTGTAAAAAGTATTGCTGAGGATGAAGTTGGATATTGAAAACGTTCATTACATTTCTATTTGTTTCCAAGGGCACCAATTCAAGTTGAAATCTGCAACATATTCTTATATTTAAAATAGATCAAGCAATGGCAAAAACAAATCTGAGCACAGAAGGTGATCTGGAGCGTAGTGGTCTTCTTGAAGAGTGGTGTGATGGGTCAGATCTGCAGTGAAGAGAATCAGCGCATTACAACTTTATCATTTTGAGATTTTTAAAGAACTAGAGAAGGACATTCCTGAATAAACTTTGTAGACTCAGCTGGCTAAAGATATTTATTTCCATGCTACTAGTTGAACAAGTTTGTGGCAGTTATAGCTTAGAGATGTCTTTAAAAGAGCAACTTGCTCATATACATACTTTGCGTCCCCCTCCACCACGGAGGTCAGGGGCATATTTTAGGACTTTCCAGAGGGATCGCAACACATTAACCTCCTGAGTTTTCTGGCTTTTCATGACACTTACTATAAGCATAACAATTGAAGAAAATACATGTACAATTGACATAATGTGGGCATGCAGGACAGGACAGAACAGTAACACAGTCAAATATCTTTAACAGTCAAATCTACAAAAAATCTACAATTGTCTATGTCAAATGTCTCAACTGCTCACATTTACTTACCAACTACAATGGAGCACACACGAGTGGTAGCAAAGGCATGTTTTCTCCTCTGTCCCTTCATATTGAAGTGGGACATTAATTCATTGGTCATCAATCTGAAACATTTTAATAAAGAGGATATCAAAGTCCCACAATTAGGACAGCTTGGCAGTCTTAAAAAAAGTGATGTCTGTCATTTCATTTCTGTAACAAACCTTGTTAGAAATGGGTGTAATTGGCAAACCTCTTCCCCTTCTCTGCAACTGCGCACGTGTTTGAGTGAGCAACGGAGAATAGAGAATATGCAAGAGAGAAATGGGAGAAACTTTAAAGTTTACATGACTCACCAAGGGAGGTGTCTGTTGAATCGGGACACAAGGGTTTTGCACCTGAAAAAAAAATTGTGAGTTAAAATAGGATTTTATTTGCTTTACAAACATATATTATTAGAAGCGGTGCTATTTCAGTCGGATCTACTTACACTAAGATCAGGTAATCATGGGCAGCTGAATAGTATGTCTCTTGGGGACTCCAGTCTCAGTGAGACCTGATGCAGAGAAACAACTTTAATGATCATCAGCATAGCTAGTACAAACCTAGCTCTTACCAAGCAGGTTAGTAGGAAACAATACACATTGAAGATGAGTATCAAAGAGAAAAAAAACTACATTTTGCACACAAAACTTACTGTCAATGACTATGGATTTAAGGAGGGGTGGTTCTGTTCTCTCCTTTCCCTGGGATGTGGCAGAACATGTCACTGGTAACTGAGTGGGTGGGCAAGCACTGCTGTAGAGGCCATGCATGCATCAGGTCATTGACATGTTTCAGGAACTGTAAAGACAGACGAATCGTGATTAACCATTACCTAAAGTCTTCACTAAGTTAGACTTATGCCCCGTTTACATTGTGACGTTTTTCATTATGCCGTACGTCATCTTCACAGAGTCTTGCCCCGCTACTGAACGGACAAGTGTAGTGTTTGTAACGCAAACTGGAGAGAGCCTGTCTCTTGTCAGAAATCACATTTATTTTGGGAAATTGCTAAATATGACCTTTTCATTCAAGACAGGATAAATATTGTTTCAGGTAAAACATGTTTTGTTTAGTTACTCTTTCCTCAACTTGTTTCTCTAACTTTATAGCAAGTCAAGCTAGCTTGCACTGCAGAGCAGCTAACTAGCTAGCTTAAAGCTAGGCTAGGTTGAAGATACCATTGTAGCTAGCGACCTCCACCTAATAATTATCAAAAACAAACGTAATTACCATCACAAAGTAAATGGGAGGCAACAGTCATAATATAATTGGCTTAACAGACAATGTGTATTATTTAACATGAAACATAATTAGATCTGAGAAATTAAGCTAATTAATTGTACCCAAATTGGCCATTTTAATTTATTATATTATATTCAATAATTATAGTACCTATCCGATTTGGACCAAACTTTTTTCTAACAATGAGTAAGACATGAGGAATCCAAATAAATTGTCAAAAGCCACCCACGGACACCCCACACCAATCCCACCCCAACAACAAGTATATTGCACCTGAATTTCTCTATGTCTGACCAGTAGTATGGAGCTGCAGCTCTGAGTACTGTTTCTTCATCCTATGTAATGTATTCTCAGTGAATCTGGTGCTGTTTTTTTCCCGCCTGTTCAGAAAAATGTGTCATGGAAGTTGTTAGGTTTATGTCCCATCCAACATCCTGATATTACCAGGTTCTGACCACTAGATGGTGCTGCTACTGCTATTAGGTTAACAAAGTTACTGCACACAGTATGTTAAAAACTTTAAGGGAAAATATACAAGTAATATTTTCAGGGTCAAATTCAGATATTTATTACTTTTATATTTTCCCTTAAAGTTTTTAACATACTGTGTGCAGTAACTTTTTGACTAATTGATGGAAATAAAACGTGCTGCACAATAAACAGTGCAATTAGCCAACACAGACAAAATATTACCATTAGAAGCTGACACACACAGCAAGCTACCAGATAACATTAATTAAACAACCATTATTTCATTGTACTGCAGTTTTACTGCATTTCAACGGCAGTGAATTTTTGTAAGGGTGTCCTGTATTATTGTGCATGTTTAACTTACAGTACCAGTCAAAAGTTTGGACACACCTACTCATTCAAGGGTTTTTCTTTATTTTTACTATTTTCTACATTGTATAATAATAGTGAAGACATTAAAACTATGAAATAACACATGGAATCATGTAAAAAACAAAAAAGTGTTAAACAAATCCAAATATATTTGAGATTCATCAAAGTAGCCACCCTTTGCCTTGATGACAGCTTTGCACACTCTTAGCATTCTCTCAACCAGCTTCATGAGGAATGCTTTTCCAACAGTCTTGAAGGAGTTCCCACATATGCTGAGCACTTGTTGGCTGCTTTTCCTTCACTCTGCGGTCCAACTCATCCAAAACCATCTCAATTGGGTTGAGGTCGGGTGATTGTGGAGGCCAGGTCATCTGATGCAGCACTCCATCACTCTCCTTGGTCAAATAGCTCTTACACAGCCTGGAGGTGTGTTTTGGGTCATTCTCCTGTTAAAAAACAAATGATAGTCCCACTAAGCGCAAACCAGATGGGATGGCATATCGCTGCAGAATGATCTGGTAGCCATGCTGGTTAAGTGTGCCTTGAATTCTAAATAAATCACCAACATTGTCACCAGCAAAGCACCCCTACACCATCACACCTCCTCCTCCATGCTTCACGGTGGGAACCACACATGCGGCGATCATCCGTTCACCTACTCTGCGTCTCACAATGACAGCGGTTGTAACCAAAAATCTCCAATTTGGACTCATCAGACCAAAGGACAGATTTCCACCAGTCTAATGTCCATTGCTCGTGTTTCTTGGCCCAAGCAAGTCTCTTCTTCTTATTGGTGTCCTTTTAGTAGTGGTTTCTTTGCAGCTATTCAACCATGAAGGCCTGATTCACACAGTCTCCTCTGAACAGTTGATGTTGAGATGTGTCTGTTACTTGAACTCTGTGAAGCATTTATTTGGGCTGCAATCTGAGGTGCAGTTAACTCTAATGAACTTATCCTCTGCAGCAGAGGTAACTCTGGGTCTTCCTTTCCTGTGGCGGTCCTCATGAGAGGCAGTTTCATCATAGCGCTTGATGGTTTTTGGAACTGCACTTGAATAAACTTTCAAAGTTCTTGTAATTTTCCGGATTGACTGACCTTCATGTTTTAAAGATGTTTCTCTTTGCTTATTTTAGCTGTTCTTGCCATCATATGGACACACCTGTTCATTGAAATGCATTCCAGGTGACTACTTCATGAAGCTGGTTGAGAGAATGCCAAGAGTGTGCAAGAGGGTGGCTTCTTTGAAGAATCTCAAATATAAAATATATTTTGATTTGTTTAACACTGTTTTGGTTACTACATGATTCCATATGTGTTATTTCATAGTTCTGATGTCTTCACTATTATTCTACAATGTAGAAAATAGTAAAAATGAGTAGGTGTGTCCAAACTTTTGACTGGTACTGTACATGCTGGTAGCCTAGAACAAATGTTATGGAAGTGAATGTGCATTTCAATTGGTTGGACTTTAACTACGAAAAACACTGTGGTAAAAGCAGTAATAGCATCAGAGATTCTCTAAATTAGGGACCATCTCTGATAGCTATAGGTCTCAAACGGAATAGGCCAGAGCCCAGTGTGTTGACTGGGTACAGTATGCCACGAGACCCTAACCCGCTTTGGTGCACTCTGCCAACTGTGCTAAGCTGAATAATGCAAACACTGTTGAAAAAGAACATTACTCCAATTGTAATAATTGTAATGGTTCTAGTGTCTCATATCCAATGGATGCATGGCCCACAAACACTATGCACTTGTTTATATAGATTGGTGTCTATTAATTGAGTAGCATTTAGATAACTGGTTAGTAGTTCAATCAGATTTCAACCAAAAACCAGATATAAACCCAAATAGTATATTTTTAATGACATCAAAAAGATTAAAATAAGTCTTAATCTTGTTGTGATCTGGTTATAAGACGTCCCGGCCAGATTTCAACCAGATAAATACATCTTTATCACGTCGTATGTCCACTGGATAGCTTATGCTATAGTGATCTCTAGAACTAATGACAAACAAAAAAGTATCATGTTGAGTGGGGATGCAGCATCAGTAATACAACCAGAAATACTCACCACACTGACCTGGCTAGTCTGGCATCATAAAGCACAAGGAGACAGAGTCAGACTATCCACAGGTAAAGACTACTACTGTCAATGAACCTTCTCTAGCCTAGATCACTAGCCTATGCAATCAATATGCTATATCATGGTGATCTCTAGACCTAATGACAAATAAATCATCATTATCATGTTGATACTGCAAGGTATTTCAAATTATTAGAACTACCTACTATTGTAAAGATATGTAAACCTAGGTTATTTGTTTTGCCATTTATTGTATGCTATCTATTGTAATTCGGACTTTAACCGTATCGAAAAGTAGGCTATATTATCTATTACAAAAGTATTGTTGTTTTAGAGAACTAACGATACTAGTTAGGCCTACTAGTAATTATGCTATTTTAAATGTATTTCCAGGCAGAGGAGATGGACATCCCAGAAGATCTGCAAGAAGACAACCTGATCGAGCAGGAACACTTCCACAGTTCTAATAATGAGAAGCAAGATGGACATTTGGCAGTCAGGAGGAATGTAATATTAGAACGAACTAAATTCAACCAAAGACAACAAGAAGCAGGAGAGACAGCTGATGATTTTATCACTGCACTTCATTGTTTGTCAGAACATTGCAGTTATGGAGCTCTGCTCAGTGAGATGATAAGAGACAGACTAGTTGCAGGCTTACGTGACAGAAGACTGTCCAAGCAATTACAAATGGACCCAGAACTAACACTGGATAAAGCTGTCGCACGCATTCGTCAAATTGAACTTGTGGAAAAGCAACAGGACCTGCTGGAGAATACTTTCAAAACTGCCAGCAGTGCGGCAAATGTAGACAGTGTGCGCACACAGCAGAGAACATTCAGAAACGTTAGAGGGAGCAAAAGACAGCAGAGGAAAGTACAAGCTAGAGAACCAGGAAAGAGAACACCATCACATAGCAAAACAATGCAGGAGAAGGAAGAGGAGCCCCTAGATACTGATGACTCTGATGAGTGGATCGAGGGTTTCAGTCCTGGAGGAGTGAAGCCACACTACTGCTCCGACTGCAGTAAGAGTTTTAGAAAAGTGAGGGATCTTATAAGACACCAGCGATTACATACCGGAGAGAAGCCTCAACGCTGCCCTGTTTGGGACAAAAGTTTTGCTCGATTAGATAAGCTTAAATTACACAACAAAATACATATGAAAGAGGAACATAATGTCACACATAACCATCAAACTGAACTGAATGTAGACCGTGTGCACACACAGCAGAGAACAGCCAGCAAAGGCAGGCAGAAGAGTAAAATTCGAACTAGAACACCAGGGGAAAAAATTGTCCAGTTACAGCCAGGCAAAGACCCGCCTTGCAAAAGTTCAGTTAGAAAGAATCAACACTCAGAAAAACTGCAACTACCCCAAAAAACGCAGGAGAATGAAAAGGATCCTGAAAATACTTCTGATGACTGGACCGAGAGTTTTAGTACTGTAGAGAAGCCATACGTCTGCTCCGACTGTGGTAAGAGCTTTAAACAAGAGAGTTGTCTTATAAGACATCAGCGAACACATACAGGAGAGAAGCCTTACAACTGCCCTGACTGTGAAAAAAGTTTTGCTCGATTAGATAATCTTAAATTACACCAAAAAACACATATGAAGGAGGAACGTAATTTCCACTGCTCTGACTGTGTGAAAAGCTTTGTCCGATTGAAGCAGCTTGAAAAACATCAGCTAACACACAAGAAAAGTTTAGAAAGACACAGGAGAACACATTTGAGCAAAAGACAAAAGTTTCTCTGCACAATATGCGGGAAGGAGTGTCGCAACATGAAAACACACATGCGAGTACACACTGGAGAGACACCGTATCACTGCACTGTGTGTGGGAAGAGTTTTCCATATACAAAATCGTACCAAAGACACATACTAACACATAATACTTCTGGAGAAAGAGCAACCTATCCTTGTTTGGAATGCGGAAAGACTTTCACTCGCAGAGATGGCATGGTGAGACACGTGAGGAGGGTTCATACTGGAGAGAGAAATCACCAGTGCAGATACTGTGAAAAACGATTCTTTCGAAAACATACACTGAAGATACACATGCTAGTTCACTCTGGAGAGAAACCATACCAATGCTCTGTCTGCGGACAAGGCTTCTCCCAAGATGGAGACAGAAAACGCCACGAGAAGAGGCACTACTCTGGTGTCTCAGATTTCCTCGATCTATAATGCAGAAGTGGTGTTTGGCATTGCAGGAACCCACCCAATCATTGTGATATGGCAATCTAATAATCTGTTAACTACATTGTTGGTGGCCTGGAATTGCCACCACAGACTGTAGAAGAGACACACAGACTGTTGCTGATACAAGACTGAGTATTACTGTCTTTGGATAAATCGAACGTATGCATCATTGTATGCGTAGACACTTGACAGAAATGATAACAAGGTGAATGTTGAACTTTTTTTGCACACATATCCAGATGATGCTGCGTACCATTTAGCGCAATGACACTCAGTGTGTTCGAGGCGTCAGACCAACAGCGTCATCTTGTTTTGGTACAACAGAAGTACATTCATTTCCAATGGAATGTTGTATTTGCCTTGCAGAATTGCGTTGCAGAATTGTGTTGCAGAATTGCGTTGCAGTGCGTTCTGTGTGGCACATTCGGTGTATGCATCAAATTGCATGCGGAGACTTCACACAAATAGTAGCAGAAGGTGAATGTTGAACTTTTGCACACATATTCAGTACAGATGTTGGATGACATCATGAAAAAAGTTTAACTGTAGAATTTATTACGCAGCATTGATGCATTAACGCTTCGAACACACCGACTGCGTCATTGTGTTTTGGTACAGCAGAAGTACATTAATTTCCAACGGAACGCTGCGTTTGCCTTGCAGCATTGCGTTGCAGAGGCAGTTGCAGTGCATTCTGTGTGGTTCATACGTTGGATTTATCGAACGGATAGGTCAAACTGTATGCGTAAACGGGTTGACAGAAATGGTAGCAGAAGGTGAATGTTGAACTTTTGTTGCACACATAGCTAGATGATGCTGCATACTATTTTGCGCAATGACGCAGTCGGTGGGTTCAAAGCGTAACGCTGTTGGTCTGATCGAGGTGTTGCGCCTTGATCACAACGATAGCGTCATTGCGCAAAATAGTACGCAGCATCATCTGGATATGTGTGCAACAAAAGTTCAACATTCACCTTCTGCTACCATTTCTGTCAAGCCATCTACAAATACAGTTTGACGCATACGTTCCAACGTATGCACCACACAGAACGCACTGCAACTGCCTCTGTAATGTTGCAAGGCAAACGCAGCGTTCTATTGGAAATTAATGTACTTCTGGTATGGGTATTCTGACACGGCCAGTATCTCAAGTTGAAGCCAACAGGGGTACTGCAGGCTGGTGGTAGCAACTAAATTAGCAACATTTACATTTACATTTACGTCATTTAGCAGACGCTCTTATCCAGAGCGACTTACATTATTATTATTTTTTCCATACCCCCTGTGGGAATCGAACCCACAACCCTGGCGTTGCAAACGCCATGCTCTATCAACTGAGCTACATCCCTGCCGGCCATTCCCTCCCCTACCCTGGACGACGCTGGGCCAATTGCGCGCCGCCCCATAGGTCTCCCGGTCACGGCCGGCTACGACAGAGCCTGGATTCGAACCAGGATCTCTAGTGGCACAGCTAGCACTGCGATGCAGTGCCTTAGACCACTGCGCCTCTCAGGAGACATATGTGTGCGATATTTTAATAATCAGTTCAAGCACATAAAGTTACATCTGGTGTAATAGAAGCAATTATTGGTACCATGATTATCCCCCCCCCCCCCCCCCCCCAAAAAAAAAAAACAACATGAATATTGACCACAAAGATGAACATTTTCTCATTCACTATAATGGGGGGTGCTGCTTTCTGGAAACAGCTTGCAGTATGGCAGGTTGGCCATGAACTTCATGGCTTCAGTGAGAGGGGGCAGTCCCAGTGGGCATACGGCGTGATAAAGACGTATTTTACTGGTTGAAATCTGGTTGGGATGTCTTTATAACCAGATCACAACCAGATTAAGACATATTTTTCATGACGTCTATTTGATGTCATGAAAAATACGTCTTATTTTGGTTGATATCTGGTTTTTGGTTGAAATCTGATTGAATTACTGACCAGTTATCCAATCTATATAAAACATGGGCATAGTGTTTGTGGGCCATGCACCCATTCCATATAAGACACTAGAACCATTACAATTATAACAATTGGAGTAATGTTCTTTTTCAGCAGGGTTTGCATGATTCAACTTAGCACACTTGGCAAACAACGGTTGGCAGAGAGCACAAAAACGGGTTAGGGTCTCATGGCATACTGTACCCAGTCAACATGCTGGGCTTGGGCCTAATCCGAGACTGGAGGGACTCGACATGGACTCGGACTCAGGGGGGCTTCATGCGGTCTGAGCTTTTCCCAAGTCCGGCAGAATTATATTACTCTGGACTCTCTAATGGTAACATGGCCGAGTCCACTTCAGCTTACCTGGCCTGATTAACTTTTTCAGGAGTAGGGCCATTTGAGGTTTTTATTTGGCAGGTGATGAAATAACAATTTTTAAAAACAAATACATTTGATATATTTCACCCTAAGTCATTAAAGGTCATTAAAAAATATTTTTTCCCCCCTATAGCTGTCAGAGATAGTCCCTCATTTAGAGAATCTCCGACGCTATACATGCTTTTGCGTTTACTACAGGCTATGGCAGTATTTTTCGTAGTTGCAGTCCACCCAATTGAAAAGTGTACATTCACTTCCATAACATTTGTTCTAGGCTACCAGCATTAAAGATAAACATGCACAATAATACAGGGTACCCTTCCAAAAATGCACTGCCATTAAAATGCAGTAAAAATGCAATACAATTAAATAATGGTTGTTTAATTAATGATATCTGGTAGCTTGCTGTGTGTGTTGGCATCTAATGGTAATATTTTATGCGTTAGCTAATTGCACTGTTTATTGTGGTGCACCATTTTCTTCTGTTCCACTTAATGCTGTTTTGAAGTTCTATTATTTATTTTTATTTCACCTTTATTTAACCAGGTAAACCAGTTGAGAACAAGTTCTCATTTACAACTGCGACCTGGCCAAGATAAAGCAAAGCAGTGCGATAAAAACAACAACACAGAGTTACATATGGGGTAAAAAAAACATAAAGTCAAAAAATACAACAGAATATATATATACAGTGTGTGCAAATGTAGCAAGTTATGGAGGTAAGGCAATAAATAGGCTATAGTGCAAAATAATTACAATTAGTATTAACACTGGAATGCAAGAGATGATGTGCAAATAGAGATACTGGGGTGCAAAAGAGCAAAATAAATAACAATATAGGGATGAGGTAGTTGGGTGGGCTAATTTCAGATGGGCTGTGTACAGGTGCAGTGATCGGTAAGGTGCTCTGACAACTGATGCTTAAAGTTAGTGAGGGAGATAAGAGTCTCCAGCTTCAGAGGTTTTTGCAATTTGTTCCAGTCATTGGCAGCAGAGAACTGGAAGGAATGGCGGCCAAAGGAGGTGTTGGCTTTGGGGATGACCAGTGAGATATACCTGCTGGAGCGCAGACTACGGGTGGGTGCTGCTATGGTGACCAATGAGCTAAGATAAGGCGGGGATTTGCCTAGCAGTGATTTATAGATGGCCTGGAGCCAGTGGGTTTGACGACGAACATGTAGTGAGGACCAGCCAACAAGAGCGTACAGGTCACAGTGGTGGGTAGTGTATGGGGCTTTGGAGACAAAACGGATGGCACTGTGATAGACTACATCCATTTTGCTGCGTAGAGTGTTGGAGGCTATTTTGTAAATGACATCGCCGAAGTCAAGGATCAGTAGGATAGTCAGTTTTACGAGGGCATGTTTGGCAGCATGAGTGAAGGAGGCTTTGTTGCGAAATAGGAAGCCGATTCTAGATTTAACTTTGGATTGGAGATTCTTAATGTGAGTCTGGAAGGAGAGTTTACAGTCTAACCAGACACCTAGGTATTTGTAGTTGTCCACATACTCTAGGTCAGACCCGTCGAGAGTAGTGATTCTAGTCGGGTGGGCGGGTGCCAGCAGCGTTCGATTGAAGAGCATGCATTTAGTTTTACTAGTGTTTAAGAGCAGTTGGAGGCTACTGAAGGAGTGTTGTATAGCATTGAAGCTCGTTTGGAGGTTTGTTAACACAGTGTCCAATGAAGGGCCAGATGTATACAAAATGGTGTCGTCTGCGTAGAGGTGGATCTGAGAGTCACCAGCAGCAAGAGCGACATCATTGATATACACGGAGAAAAGAGTCGGCCCAAGAATTGAACCCTGTGGCACCCCCATAGAGACTGCCATAGGTCCAGACAACAGGCCCTCCGATTTGACACATTGAACTCTATCTGAGTAGTTGGTGAACCAGGCGAGGCAGTCATTTGAGAAACCAAGGCTATTTAGTCTGCCAATATTATGGCTAAATTTGTTTTCAGAATTGAACAAATAACACGTAGGCATATGTCTATTATTTTAATATAATACCACCAGGATTTACAAAACCCAATTTTTATAGCATTTCCATAAATAATTAGTTTCACCTGAATTTGACCCTGAAAATATTACGATTATATTTTCCCATAAAGCTTTTAAGAAATTAACATAATGTGTGCAGTAATTTCATTTTAATTTTAGTAGCTAAATAAGGAGGTATATCAGTTCCGGCTTGGATTGGAATCTGTGCGTCGCAAGCAGTAAGAGATCTATGCAAGCAGGCAGCCTGCTGAAGTGCATCGGTCAACATTCCATACAGCAGTTGGGACAGAGCGCAAGTAGTCTACACAACAAAAGAGCTGGAAAACAAAGACAGTTTCTCAAAATGTACACAAAAAACATCGAAAAGATTTGACTGCTGTGGTAGTCCCTGTTCTCTTGCAATCTTGTTTTACCTTTGTAAGTAAAGCAGCGGTTTGTTGGGGAGAAGTACATCAAGGAAATATGTTCTAAAGAGATATCAAAATGGATTGTGGTCATTGTAGTTAATTACCACGTTTCTGAGTTGAACTAGGTTGAATATTTGCTTAATAAAACCTACAACTCCCGTTAGCCCAACGTCCCACAGTTCTTGACTTGATTTCTGACTTGAATGATTTGATTTCTCTAGAGAAGCAGTGCGTTGGGCTCACACACACAAAAAAGCTAAATGCAATTCAAGTAATTGAAGTGACGTCGGTTAATTAGTTGTTTAATAATCGACCCCTCCCCCTTTAGCTAGCGACCATATTTGAACTTCCGGATCCGGTGTTATATGCCTGTTTTTATACAACAGTTGGTTCTAATCATGAATGCTGATTGGTTAAAATCGCATTCCAGCCAGTGTCTATTCCACAAAATGATTCTCTTCACTGCAGATCCTTGATGCGGATCTACCTCATCACACCACTCTTATTAATCATTAATCAAATAAAACATTGGGCATTTATATACTGTGTCCCAGTCTTTTCTATGCATGTAATGGCTGTGGGTGAATTATGAAACAATTACTGTATGCAGATGTGCGAAAAATTGTGGTATAGATTTGTTTTTGCCATTGCTTGATCTATTTCAAATGTAAGAATATGTTGCAGATTATGGTGACTATGGAAACAAATAGAAATGTAATGAACAATGTTTTCAATATCCAACTATCATCTGCAATACTTTTTACAGTACACTCTTAGAAAAAAAAGGTGTAATCTAGAACCTGAAGGGGTTATTCGGCTGTCCCCATAGGAGAACCCTTTGAAGAACCCTTTTTGGTTCCAGGTAGGACCCTTTCCACAGAGGGTTCTACATGGAACCCAAAGGAGTTGTACATGGAACCAAAAAGGGTTCTCTTATGGGGACAGCCGAATAACCCTTTTGGAACTCTTTTTTTCTAAGATTGTTGATAATAACCTGTAGGCAGGTGGTCATTACTAGGTTATGATGGTCTTAACTATGACCAGTAGGCTACATAATATAGTGTTCAGAATTATGACCAACTGGTGTCAGAAAAAGACATAAAAAACGTCATTTTCAACCAGTTTGCAACCAGAATAAGACATATCAAAATATATCATACTGAGGTCTTTTCAACCAGTTTTTTGCCCACTGGGGTCGTTCTCTCCTGTTTTCTCTTATGCACACTTTTTGGTTTATCACTAGTTACCACAGCCACAAAGTCAAGATTTACATTTTTACATTTTAGTCATTTAGCAGACGCTCTTATCCAGAGCGATTTACAGTTAGTGAGTGCATCACTTTTTCATACTGGATTGTCCATTATAGTAAAAATTCATAAAAACAAAAATGTACTTTTTGGTCCTAATTCAAGATTAGCGTTAGGCATAAGGTTAGAAGTGTGGTTAAGGTTAGGTTTAAAATAAGATTTTAAGAAGATAAATGTTTTAAATAGGCGGGGTTTAGCCATAATTGTGACTTTGTGGATGTGGTAACTAGTGACGACCCACTTATTGGCCCTTTGGACTTTCCATACTCGGCATTGAGAAGTAAAGTGAAACGTCTGCATGCATTTTACGACATTTCGCAGTGCATGTGATTTGCATATCAGGTCATGTAAAATGCCAACTCTAAAGTGCCAATGACTGCAGAAAATAGTCAGCTAGAGTCGTTATCAATCGGTAGTTTAGGTTGCTGTGTTTTTCTTGTTCTTTCTAAACCTGATCACACTGCGTCTGGTGTGGAGAGAGGAATAGCTAAGCAGACAGTGGGATAGATATCCAGTAGCAACAACAAGCCTTGGATCGTGTGAGATGATGGGCTTTTTATTTTCTTTCACTTTGAGTCAAATCTAACCAAAAGCTTCAATTGCTACCTGCAAAATCAGACAAAACTGTTGTGTGTATAGGATAGCACAGCAGACTTCGTTGGTTTGTAACCTCTGGTTTTAACCGCACCCTTTCTGTTGGGATACAAAACACACATCAGAGAAAATGGCGGAACTTGAGAAGGAAGGACTGCCCCAAACAATGCAGGAGAACCGAGATGAAGAGGAGCCCCAATATACTGATGACTCTAAGCCGAGCAAGATTCAAGACGACGCATGTTTCGAGGAAAAGCTAATTGAAGAGGTCAGAAGGTACACCAATTTGTACAACACCTCATTGAAAGACTATAAAGACTTCACCATGACCAACAACAGCTGGAAGGAGATAGCTCAAACTCTGAGAGTAGAAGAACAAATTTGCAGGACGAAATGGAAGAACTTGAGAGACAGATATGTCAGACTGAGGAGGAAAATTAAGGGGAAGAGTGGGGATGCAGCATCAGGAATACAACCACAAATACTCACCACACTGTCCTGGCTGTCTGGCTTCATAAAACACAAGGAGACAGAGTCAAACTATCCAAAGGTAAAAATACAATTTCTACTGTCAATTAACTTTCTCTAGCCTAGATCACTACCCAGTGGGCAAAACCTGGTTGAAAAGACGTCACTATGATGTCTTATTCTGGTCGCAAACTGGTTGAATGATTTTTTTTTTACTGACCAGAGTATGACATATTTTATTGACCACCATAGGACCAGTTGGTCATAATTGTGACCTCTATATTATGGTCTATATTATGTAGCCTACTGGTCATAGTTAAGACCATCATAACCTAGTAATGACCACCTGACTACAGGTTATTACCTACTGTAAAAAAGTATTTCAGAGGATAAAGTTGGATATTGAAAACATTGTTCATTACATTTATATTTGTTTCCATAGGCACCAATTAAAGTTTAATCCTGCAACATATTCTTACATTTTAAAATAGATGAAGAAATGGCAAACTAATCTATATTTTGTTGCATATCTGCAAACAGTAATTGTTTCATAATTCACCCACAGACATGCATAGAAAGACTGGGACACAGGGTATATAAAGGCCCATTGTTTTATTTTATTCATGAACAATAAGAGTGGTGTGATTTTTACATTTTAGTCATTTAGCAGACGCTCTTATCCAGAGTGACTTACAGTTAATGATGGGGTAGATCCTCATCAAGGACCTCTGAGCACAGAAGGTGATCTGAAGCGTAGTGGCCTTGAAGAGTGGTGTGATGGGTCAGATCTGCAGTGAAGAGAATCAGCGCGTTACAACTTTATCATTTTGAGATTTTAAAAGAACTAGAAAATGACTTTCCTGAATAAACTTTGTGGACTCAGCTGGCTAAAAGTATTTCCATGGTACTAATTAAAGAAGTTTGTGGCTGTTGTAGCTTAGTGAGGAAAAAAATAGCAACTTGCTCATATACATACTTTGCGTCCTACTCCACCACGGAGGTCAGGGGCATATTTTAGGACTTTCCAGAGGGCCTGCAACACATCAACCTCCTGAGTTTTCTGGCTTTTCATGACACCATAGTGCCCACAAAGCTCATCACCCTGGGACTAAACACCTCCCTTTGCAATTGGATCCTGGACTTCCTAACGGGCAGCCCCCAGGTGGTAAGGGTAGGCAACAACACATCTGCCACGCTGATCCTCAACACTGGGGCCCCTCAGGGGTGCGTGCTTAGTTCCCTCCTGTACTCCCTGTTCACCCACGACTGCGTGGCCAAGCACGACTCCAACACCATCTTTACGTTTACTGACGACTCAACAATGGTAGGCCTGATCACCGACAACGATGAGACAGCCTATAGGGAGGAGGTCAGAGACCTGGCAGTGTGGTGCAAGGACAACAACCTCTCCCTCAATGTGAGCAAGACAAAGGAGCTGATCGTGGACTACAGGAAAAGGAGGCCCGAACAGGCCCCCATTAACATTGACAGGGATGTAGTGGTGCGGGTCGAGAGTTAAGTTCCTTGATGTCCACATCACCAACAAACTATCATGGTCCAAACACACCAAGACCATCGAAGAGGGCACGACAACACCTTTTCCCCCTCAGGAGACTGAAAAGATTTGGCATGGGTCCCAAGATCCTCAATAGGTTCTACAGTTGCACCATCGAGAGCATCCTGACCGGTTGCATCACCGCCTGGTATGGCAACTGCTTGGCATCCGACCGTAAGGCGCTACAGAGTGTAGTGTGTAGTGCGCAGTACGTCACTGGGGCCAAGCTTCCTGTCATCCAGGACCTATATACTAGGCGGTGTCAGAGGAAGGCCCAAAAAATTGTAAAAGGCTCCAGTCACCCAAGTCATAGACTGTTCTCTCTGCTATCGCACGGCAAGCTGTACCGGAGCGCCAAGTCTAGGTCCAAAAGGCTCCTTAATAGCTTCTACCCCCAAGCCATAAGACTGCTGAACAATGAATCAAATGGCGACCCAGACTATTTACGTTGTTTTTACACTGCTGCTACTCACTGTTTATTATCTATGCATAGTCACTTTATCCCTACCTACATGTACAAATTACCTCGACTAACCTGTACCCCCGCACATTGACTCGGTACCGGTACCCCCTGTATATAGCCTCGTTATTATTTTATTGTTACTTTTTATTTTTTACTTTATTTTATTTAGTAAATATTTTCTTAACTCTATTTCTTGAACTGCATTGTTGGATAAGGGCTTGTAAGTAAGCATTTTCACAGTAAGGTCTACACATTTACATTTACATTTTAGTCATTTAGCAGACGCTCTTATCCAGAGCGACTTACAGTTAGTGAGTGCATACTTTATTTTATTTTTCATACTGGCCCCCCATGGGAGTCGAACCCACAACCCTGGCGTTGCAAACTTCATGCTCTACCAACTGAGCTACATCCCTGCCGGCCATTCCCTCCCCTACCCTGGACGACGCTAAGACAATTGTGCACCGCCCCATGGGTCTCCCAGTCGCGGCCGGCTACGACAGAGCCTGGATTCGAACCAGGATCTCTAGTGGCAAAGCTAGCACTGCGATGCAGTGCCTTAGACCACTGCGCCACTCGGGAGTACAAGATCGTACACCTGTTGTATTCGACGCATGTGACAAATAACATTTGATTTGATTTGACTTACTGTAAGCATGAACTCACTGAAGTCTGAGATTTCCCAGTTCCGAGTTTCCAGTTGTTTTGAACGCAGCAGAAGTCAATCTGGATTGACAGCATGGCCAATGTATTTAAACTTTTCTTAACTATGGTGTTACCGCCCTTTTTCGTGATATCCAATTGGTAGTTACGATCTTGTCACATAGCTGCAACTCCCCTACGGACAAGGCGAAGGTCGAGAGCCAAGCCGTAATGCTTCTTGACACACTGCTCGCTTAACCCGGAAGCCAGCCGCACCAATGTGTCGGAGGAAACACGGTCAAACTGACGACCGAAGTCAACTTGCATTTTCCCGGCCCGCCAGAAGGAGTCGCTAGAGCACGATGAGACAAGGACATCCGGCCAAATCCTCCCCTAACCCGGACAACGCTGAGGCCAATTGTGTGCCGCCTCATGGATCTCCCGGTCACGGCCGGCTGTGATACAGCCTGGGATCGAACCTGGGGCTGCAGTGGCGCCTTAGCAGTCATTGTTGAATTTGCGATTTCCAACTTGCAATGTTTGTCCAATGGCCGATGAGCACCGATACGTTTAATCTATTTGCCAGTAGATTGCCGACTTGATGCATGATGACGACTCCTTGTCTAGCTTGCTAGCTAAGATTTTGAAAGTTTGATGTTGACATGATCAGTCCAATCAAAGCTACGGTAGATATAACGTGATTTGACATCATTTTATCTGTGGCCAATGGCCTTGAGCCTTCTTGGATGGGCACTTCTAATGTAAGTCTATGGCAGCACCCAAGGGGCTAGAATTGTCGAGCTCTACCCGTAGATTTTGCGGTGATGTAGTGTCCCCATGAGTGACAGAACACTGAGCTAATCACGGCACAACTAGAGAATATTACCAACCCCTACGCTCCGTATTTTCCGCTGGCTGCCCCACCTCCTCAGAAAGCACTGAGCTAGGCTGAAACACCTGCATTTTGGAGCTGCCTTACTCAAGAAAGCAAAAAAGAGACCATGTTTGTATGCGGCTTTATTAGGGCAATGATTTATTATTTTTACATTTTTTGCAAACTGATATGACACATTAATGCCAAAATAACATGCAGAACAGGCTCTGCCCCACCAGCCCTGAATGACGCTTCGCCACTGGTCATGTTTAAAAAAGATCTGAGCGGTCGATCTCGGCTTGTATTTTGACTGAGAAAAGGTTGGTGACCACTGGGGTAGAGAATCATTCTACCATCTAAACCACTGTGAAATATATTTTCCGTAACCAAAAATATTGTATTTTCAGCTGTTTGAAACTGTTATACAAAACTGAAAGTAAAAGACGCCAAAATGAAACTTAAGAACGGGAGCATGGAAATGGCGCACATAGAACAGATCTACCTCTTCTTAGACTTGCTTTCAATGAGAGTGACAGATCTATAACTCACATTTCTATGTGAATTTGATTGGGTCGACCAAAAAGTGACATATTGCAGCGTTAACAAAAAATTCCAAATGCAAGCTTCATGAGTAAATGATCAATTTCAAGCAATTTTGGCCTAACTGTTGCTTGATGCCTCATTGCTGGTGAGCTTGAAAAGTAAACGTTTAATATTTTTTATCACCAAACCATTTTTGGAGCTGCATATTTATTTGTTATGGCAATCCTTTTCCCCTACAAATTGACATTTGCGCTGCACCCGATCCAATAGCTGTACAGCAAATCCGCAATCTGTTTGCTAGTTCACCGGACCTGTGCTGATTGAAAGTTTGCTGGTCCAATCAGAGGGCCGAGTGTGCATTTCAATAGACAATCTGTTGCACGTTTTGTTGCTAAGGTAATCCACAGAGACTGTGCCACAAAATTAGTGAAAAAACATTACAAAACCTGGCCAGATAATTTCAAGTCCCAGGTCTTGAGGCTCCAAGTCAAGTCTAGAGTTACAGTGAGGGAAAAAAGTATTTGATCCCCTGCTGATTTTGTACGTTTGCCCACTGACAAAGACATGATCAGTCTATCATTTTAATGGTAGGTTTTTTTTAACAGTGAGAGACAGAATAACAACAACAAATCCAGAAAAACGCATGTCAAAAATGTTATAAATTTATTTGCATTTTAATGAGGGAAATAAGTATTTGACCCCCTCTCAATCAGAAAGATTTCTGGCTCCCAGGTGTCTTTTATACAGGTAACAAGCTGAGATTAGGAGCACACTCTTAAAGGGAGTGCTCCTAATCTCAATTTGTTACCTGTATAAAAGACACCTGTCCACAGAAGCAATCAATCAATCAGATTCCAAACTCTCCACCATGGCCAAGACCAAAGAGCTCTCCAAGGATGTCAGGGACAAGATTGTAGACCTACACAAGGCTGGAATGGGCTACAAGACCATCGCCAAGCAGCTTGGTGAGAAGGTGACAATAGTTGGTGCGATTATTCGCAAATGGAAGAAACACAAAATAACTATCAATCTCCCTCGGCCTGGGGCTCAATGCAAGATCTCACCTCGTGGAGTTGCAATGATCATGAGAACGGTGCTGAATCAGCCCAGAACTTTTATCCCCGAACTGCCAGCCCTGGCCCGCTAGCACACGCAAACTACAACTGTGCTCCCTGCTAGCTGTGCTGAAGCACCAATTTGAACTGCTCTCGGACTCACATATTGCTGTTCACTGGACCTTATGATCACTCAGCTGCACAGCTGATGCCTGCTGGACTGTTCCTTTACACGGTACCCTGTCCTGTTTATTCTGTTTAGTCTTAGCCCAAACGTTATCGCTATTTCCAGTTGTTGTCTTAGCTCTCTCTAATAACACCTGTGACTGCTTTATGCCTCTCTCCCATGTCAATTATGCCTTGCCTATTGCTGTTTGGGTTAGTTCTTATTATACAATTTCACTGTAGAACCCCTAGTCCCTCTCAAACTGCCTCATATAGTTCCTTTGTTCCACCCCCCATACACGCCGAGACCGGCTCAATCGGTGCCTCCAATGACGCTATCTCTTTCATTGTTACCCAACGCTTAGGGTTACCTGAACTGTACTCATATCCTTCCATATCCTTTTCTGTACATAATGCCCTGAATCTTTTCTACAACGCCCGGAGAACTGCCCCCTTTATTCTATGTACCCAACGCACTAGAAGACCAGTTCTTAAAGCCTTTAGTCGTATCCTTATTCTAGTCCTCCTCTGTTCCTCTGGTGATGTAGAGGCTAACCCAGGCCCTGCAGCCCCCAGTATCACTCCTACTCCCCAGGAGCTATCATTTGTTGACTTCTGTAACCGTAAAAGTCTTGGTTTTCTGCACATAAATATCAGAAGCCTCCTTCCTAAGTTTGAGTTATTCACTGCGTTAGCACACTCCGCCAACCCTGATGTTCTAGCAGTGTCTGAATCCTGGCTTAGGAAGGCCACCAAAAATTCTGAAATTTCCATCCCCAACTATAACATTTTCCGTCTAGATAGAACTGCCAAAGGGGGTGGAGTTGCAATCTACTGTAGCGATAGCCTGCAGAGCTCTATCATACTATCCAGGTCTGTGCCCAAACAGTTTGAGCTTCTACTTCTAAAAATCCACCTTTCCAGAAATAAATCTCTCACTGTTGCCGCTTGCTACAGACCCCCCTCAGCCCCCAGCTGTGCCCTGGACACCATATGTGAATTGATTGCCCCCCATCTATCCTCAGAGTTCGTACTGCTTGGTGACCTAAATTGGGATATGCTTAACACCCCGGCCATCCTACAATCTAAACTAGATGCCCTCAATCTCACACAAATTATCAACGAACCTACCAGGTACAACCCTAAATCCGTAGACATGGGTACCCTCATAGATATCATCCTGACTAACTTACCCTCTAAATACACCTCCGCTGTCTTCAACCAGGATCTCAGCGATCACTGCCTTATTGCCTGCGTCCGTAACGGGTCCGCGGTCAAACGACCACCCCTCATCACTGTCAAACGCTCCCAAAAACACTTCAGCGAGCAGGCCTTCCTAATTGACCTGGCCCAGGTATCCTGGATGGATATAGATCTCATTCCGTCAGTAGAGGATGCCTGGTTGTTCTTTAAAAGTAATTTCCTCTCAATCTTAAATAGACATGCCCCATTCAAAAAATACAGAACTAAGAACAGATATAGCCCCTGGTTCTCCTCAGACTTGACTGCCCTTGACCAGCACAAAAACATCCTGTGGCGTACTGCATTAGCATCAAATAGCCCCAGCGATATGCAACTTTTCAGGGAAGTTAGGAACCAATATACACAAGCAGTTAGGAAAGCAAAGGCTAACTTTTTCAAACAGAAATTTGCATCCTGTAGCACTAACTCCAAAAAGTTTTGGGACACTGTAAAGTCCATGGAAAATAAGAGCACTTCCTCCCAGCTGCCCACTGCACTGAGGCTAGGAAACACTATCACCACCGATAAATCTACAATAATCGAGAATTTCAACAAGCATTTTGCTACAGCTGGCCATGCTTTCCACCTGGCTACCACTACCCCGGCCACCAGCTCTGCACCCTCCGCTGCAACTTGCCCATGCCCCCCCCCGCTTCTCCTTCACACAAACAGCTGATGTTCTAAAAGAGCTGCAAAATCTGGACCCCTACAAATCATCTGGGCTAGACAATCTGGACCCTTTCTTTCTAAAACTAGCCGCCGAAATTGTCGCAACCCCTATTACTAGCCTGTTCAACCTCTCTTTCGTAACGTCTGAGATCCCCAGAGATTGGAAAGCTGCCGCGGTCATCCCCCTCTTCAAAGGGGGTGACACTCTAGATCCAAACTGTTACAGACCCATATCCATCCTGCCCTGCCTTTCAAAAGTTTTTGAAAGCCAAGTCAACAAACAGATCACCGACCATTTCGAATCCCACCGTACCTTCTCCGCTATGCAATCCGGTTTCCGAGCTGGTCATGGGTGCACTTCAGCCACGCTCAAGGTCCTAAACGATATAATAACCGCGATCGATAATAGACAGTACTGTGCAGCCGTTTTCATTGACCTGGCCAAGGCTTTCGACTCTGTCAACCACCGCATTCTTATTGGCAGACTAAATAGCCTTGGTTTCTCAAATGACTGCCTCGCCTGGTTCACCAACTACTTCTCAGATAGAGTTCAATGTGTCAAATCGGAGGGCCTGTTGTCTGGACCTATGGCAGTCTCTATGGGGGTGCCACAGGGTTCAATTCTTGGGCCGACTCTTTTCTCTGTGTATATCAATGACGTCGCTCTTGCTGCTGGTGACTCTCAGATCCACCTCTACGCAGACGACACCATTTTGTATACATCTGGCCCTTCATTGGACACTGTGTTAACAAACCTCCAAACGAGCTTCAATTCCATACAACACTCCTTCAGTAGCATCCAACTGCTCTTAAACACTAGTAAAACTAAATGCATGCTCTTCAACCGAATGCTGCTTGCACCCGCCCACCCGACTAGAATCACTACTCTCGACGGGTCTGACCTAGAGTATGTGGACAACTACAAATATCTAGGTGTCTGGTTAGACTGTAAACTCTCCTTCCAGACTCACATTAAGAATCTCCAATCCAAAGTTAAATCTAGAATCGGTTTCCTATTTCGCAACAAAGCCTCCTTCACTCATGCTGCCAAACATGCCCTCGTAAAACTGACTATCCTACCGATCCTTGACTTCGGCGATGTCATTTACAAAATAGCCTCCAACACTCTACTCAGCAAATTGGATGTAGTCTATCACAGTGCCATACGTTTTGTCTCCAAAGCCCCATATAATACCCACCACTGTGACCTGTACGCTCTTTTTGGCTGGTCCTCACTACATATTCGTCGCCAAACCTACTGGCTCCAGGCCATCTATAAATCACTGCTAGGCAAATCCCCGCCTTATCTTAGCTCATTGGTCACCATAGCAACACCCACCCGTAGTCTGCGCTCCAGCGGGTATATCTCACTGGTCATCCCCAAAGCCAACACCTCCTTTGGCCGCAATTCCTTCCAGTTCTCTGCTGCCAATGACTGGAACAAATTGCAAAAATCTCTGAAGCTGGAGACACTTATCTCCCTCACTAACTTTAAGCATCAGTTGTCAGAGCACCTTACCGATCACTGCACCTGTACACAGCCCATCTGAAATTAGCCCGCCCAACTACCTCATCCCTATATTGTTATTTATTTAGCTCATTTGTACCCCAGTATCTCTATTTGCACATCATCTCTTGCACATCTATCATTCCAGTGTTAATACTAATTGTAATTATTTTGCACTATAGCCTATTTTATTGCCTTACCTCCATAACTTGCTAAATTTGCACACACTGTATATATATGTATTTCTGTTGTATTTTTGACTTTGTTTTGTTTTACCCCATATGTAACTCTGTGTTGTTGTTTTTATCGCACTGCTTTGCTTTATCTTGGCCAGGTCGCAGTTGTAAATGAGAACTTGTTCTCAACTGGTTTACCTGGTTAAATAAAAGTGAAATAAAAAAAATAAAAAAAAGAACTACACATGAGGATCTTTTCAATGATCTCAAGTCAGCAGGGACCATAGTCACCAAGAAAACAATTGGTAACACACTACGCCGTGAAGGACTGAAATCCTGCAGCGCCCGCAAGGTCCCCCTGCTCAAGAAAGCACATATACATGCCCGTCTGAAGTTTGCCAATGAACATCTGAATGATTCAGAGGAGAACTGGGTGAAAGTGTTGTGGTCAGATGAGATCAAAATCGAGCTCTTTGGCATCAACTCAACTCGCCGTGTTTGGAGGAGGAGGAATGCTGCCTATGACCCCAAGAACACCATCCCCACCGTCAAACATGGAGGTGGAAACATTATGCTTTGGGGGTGTTTTTCTGCTAAGGGGACAGGACAACTTCACTGCATCAAAGGGACGATGGACGGGGCCATGCACCGTCAAATCTTGGGTGAGAACCTCCTTCCCTCAGCCAGGGCATTGAAAATGGGTCGTGAATGGGTATTCCAGCATGACAATGACCCAAAACACACGGCAAAGGCAACAAAGGAGTGGCTCAAGAAGAAGCACATTAAGGTCCTGGAGTGGCCTAGCCAGTCTCCAGACCTTAATCCCATAGAAAATCTGTGGAGGGAGCTGAAGGTTCGAGTTGCCAAACGTCAGGCTCGAAACCTTAATGACTTGGAGAAGATCTGCAAAGAGGAGTGGGACAAAATCCCTCCTGAGATGTGTGCAAACCTGGTGGCCAACTACAATAAACGTCTGACCTCTGATTGCCAACAAGGGTTTTGCCACCAAGTACTAAGTCATGTTTTGCAGAGGGGTCAAATACTTATTTCCCTAATTAAAATGCAAATTAATTTATAACATTTTTGACATGTGTTTTTCTGGATTTTTTTGTTGTTATTATGTCTCTCACTGTTCAAATAAACCTACCATTAAAATTATAGACTGATCATGTCTGTCAGTGGGCAAACGTACAAAATCAGCAGGGGATCAAATACTTTTTTCCCTCACTGTGTTTTATATCAAGTCAAGTCTCAAGTCATCAAATTTGTGACTCAAGTCAGACTCGAGTCCAAGTCATGTCACTAGAGTCCACAACTCTGGCTAGTACAAACCTAGCTCTTACCAAGCTTAGTAGGAATCAATACACATTGAAGATCAGAGTATCAAAGAGGAAAAAAACATTTGACACATCTTACTGTAAATGACTATGGATTTAAGGAGGGATGGTTCAGCTCTCTCCTTTCACTGGGATGTGGCTGAATGGTCACTGGTAACTGAGTGGGTGGCCAAGCACTGCTGTAGAGGCCATGCATCAGGTCATTTACATGTTTCAGGAATTGTAAAGACGAATCATGATTAACCATTACCTAAGGTCTTCACTAGGTTAGTCAATGTACAGTTGAAGTCAGAAGTTTACATACACCTAGGTTGGAGTCATTAAAACTAGTTTTTCAACCACTCCACAAGTTTCTTGTTAACAAACTATATCTACTTTGTGCATGACACAAGTCATTTTCCAACAATTGTTTACAGACAGATTATTTCACTTATAATTCACTGTATCACAATTCCAGTGGGTCAGAAGTTTACATACACTACGTTGACTGTGCCCTTAAACAGCTTGGAAAATTCCAGAAAAAAATGTCATGGCTTTAGAAGCTTCTGATAGGCTAATTTACATCATTTGAGTCAATTGGGCGGCAGGTAGCTTAGTGGGTAAGAGCGTTGTGCCAGTAACTGAAAGGTCACTGGTTCTAATCCCTGAGCCGACTAGGTGAAAAATCTGTCGATGTGCCCTTAAGCAAGGCACTTAACCCTAATTGCTCATGTAAGTCGCTCTGGATAAGAGCGTCTGCTAAATGACTAAAATGTAAATGTAATTGTAATTGGAGGTGTACCTGTGGATGTATTTCAAGGCCTACCTTCAAACTCGGTGCCTCTTTGCTTGACATCATGGGACAAATAAAGAAATCAGCCAAGACCTCCACAAGTCTGGTTCATCCTTGGGAGCAATTTCCAAATGCCTGAAGGTACCACGTTCATCTGTACAAACAATAGTACACAAGTATAAACATCATGGGACCACGCAGCCGTCATACCGCTCAGGAAGGAGACGCGTTCTGTCTCCTAGAGATGAACGTACTTTGGTGCGAAAAGTGCAAATCAATCCCAGAACAACAGCAAAGGACCTTGTGAAGATGCTGGAGGAAACGGGTACAAAAGTATCTATATCCACAGTAAAACAAGTCCTATATCGACATAACCTGAAAGGCCGCTCAGCAAGGAAGAAGCCACTGCTCCAAAACCGCATATCCACAGTAAAACAAGTCCTATATCGACATAACCTGAAAGGCCGCTCAGCAAGGAAGAAGCCACTGCTCCAAAACCGCCATAAAAAAGCCAGACTAGGGTTTGCAACTTCACATGGGGACAAAGATCGTACTTTTTGGAGAAATGTCATCTGGTCTGATGAAACAAAAATAGAACTGTTTGGCCATAATGACCATCGTTATGTTTGGAGGAAAAAGGGGGAAGCATGCAAGCTGAAGCACACCATCTCAGCCGTGAAGCACGGGGGTGGCAGCATCATGCTGTGGGGGTGCTTTGCTGCAGGAGGGACTGGTGCACTTCACAAAATAGATGGCATCATGAGGAAGGAAAATTATGTGGGTATATTGAAGCAACATCTCAAGACATCAGTCAGGAAGTTAAAGCTTGGTCGCAAATGGGTCTTCCAAATGGACAATGACCCCAAGCATACTTCAAAAGTTGTGGCAAAATGGCTTAAGGACAACAAAGTCATGGTATTGGAGTGGCCATCACAAAGCCCTGACCTCAATCCTATAGAACATTTGTGGGCAGAACTGCAAAAGCGTGTGCGAGCAAGGAGGCCTACAAACCTGACTCAGTTACACCAGCTGTCAGGAGGAATGGGCCAAAATTCACCCAACTTATTGTGGGAAGCTTGTGGAAAGCTACCCGAAACGTTTGACCCAAGTTAAACAATTTAAAGGCAATGCTACCAAATACTAATTGAGTGTATGTAAACTTCTGACCCACTGGGAATGTGGTGAAAGAAATAAAATCTGAAATAAATCACTCTCTACTATTTTTCTGACATTTCACATTCTTAAAATAAAGTGGTGATCCTAACTGACCTAAGCAGGGAATTTTTACTAGGATTAAATGTCCGGAATTGCGAAAAACTGAGTTTAAATGTACTTGGCTAAGGTGTATGTAAACTTCCGACTTCAACTGTACATGCTAGGCTAAGTCTATGTTGCCCCTCAGCCAGGCATACCGAGAGAAAGACGGCAAAACATATTTCCATTTCTTTGTCAGCAGGCTGGATACATTCTGTTCTCTACCCTTCGTTCCCCCTTCTATCCAAGCAAAAACTGAGAATCAAGAATTGATAAGTGCAGTTGAGGTAACATTAGAATTAATGTTGTGGGGAGCAGAGATAGGCAAAATGTATTGTGTTGTCAAATACAAAATACACAAGAATCCCTGATGAATAAAGAAAAACTTCCCATCTATATTGGGGGGTACACGTTTCAAGAATTAGGCTAGCTAACAATGTCACACACACACACACAATCAATGTTTCTTATATGTATATTCATCAACCATCTCTCTGTCACTCACTCACTCACACACACACACACACAGCTAGCATGACACAATGTTGACATCATGACAATCTTTTCTATAAGTTATTGTGATCATCATATCTCTCTCACACAGAACACACACACGCAAATACACAGCTAGCATGACAATGTTGACATGACAATGTTTTCTAAAGTTGTGATCATCTCTCTCTCACACACGCACAGAGAACATACACGTTTACTGTCATTAACTAAACAGATGTCAAAATGTTAGCTAGTTAGCTACAACCAATGGCTACAACAGGTCATAATAAGTTAGCTAACAACAACAAACTGCCGCTTTACTTACCAAAGTAAAACAAGAATGCAGGAGAGCAGGGACTACCACTTAGCAGTCAAATCATTGACATTTGTTTGGGTAAATTTCGAGAAACTGTCGTTGTTTTCCTGCTAGGTTGTTGTGTAGCCTACCGGGCGCTCTGTCCCACCAGCCGTATGGAATGTTGACGCTTGAACGATACAGGCTGCCTGCACGCAGAGATTCCAATCCAAGTTTTAGCTGGAATTGATATGCATTACTTGTCTACTAAAATACAATTACTGCATGCATTATGTTGTTTGATTAAAAGCTTTAAGGGAAAATATTATAGTCATATTTTCAAGGTAAAATGAAGGTGCAATAATTTTTTATTATTTATTGATGGAAATAAATGCGATAAGAAATAGGGTTTTGTAAATCCTGGTGGATTTTAGTAGGATATTGAAATAAAAGACATAGTCCTATGTTATATTTGTTTAAATACAAAAATGTATGCACGCACGACTGTAAGTCGCTTTGGATAAAAGCGTCTGCTAAATGGCATATTAAATTAAAATTATATTAAATAAATTAAATTCTGAAAACAAATTTAGTTAGTCATAATAGAACATCAGAATTCAGTGGAACAGAAGGAAATGTGCAGCACAATAATCAGTGCAATTAGCTAACACACAGCAAGCTACCGGGTATAATTAATTAAACAACCATTATTTAATTGTACTGCAGTTCTACTGCATTTTAACCACAGTGTATTTCTGTGAGGGTATCCTGTATTATTGTGGATGTTTATCTTACATGCTGGTAGCCTAGAACAATTGTTATGGAAGTGAATGTGCACTTTTCAATTGGTTGGACTGCGACTATGAAGAACACTGTAGTAAAAGCAAAAGCATTTATGGCATTGGAGATTCTCTAAATTAGGGTCTCTGATAGCTATAGGACCGCAGAGACTGTCACAATTGTTTGCTTTTAATGACCTAGCAAATTAGATGACATGGAGGTGAAATATATTAAATTTTTCTGTTTATTTAAAATTGGTATTTCATCACCTGCTGAATAAAAGCCTCAAATGGCCCTACCCTATTAATCGGGCTGGATAAGCTGAAGTGGACTCGCCCCGAGTTCCATTAGCCAGAGCCACAAACACTATGCACTTGTTTATATATACTGAACAAAAATATAAACACAACATGCAACAATTTCAAAGATTCTACTGAGTTACAGTTCATATAAAGAAATCAGTCAATTTAAATAAATTCATTGGGCCCTAATCTATGGATTTCACATGACTGGGAATACAGATATGCATCTGTTGGTCACAGATACCTTAAAAAAAAGGTAGGTGCGTGGATCAGAAAACCAGTCAGTATCTGGTGTGACCACCATTTGCCTCATGCAGCGCGACACATCTCCTTCGCATAGAGTTTATCAGGCTGTTGATTGTAAATACTCTGTTAAGTATTTATGCATAGTCACTTTAACTCTACCCACATGTACATATTACCTCAACTACCTCAACTAGCCGGTGCCCCCGCACATTGACTATGCAACGGTACCCCCCTGTATATATAGCCTCCCTACTGTCACTTTATTCTATTGTATATATAGCCTCCCTACTGTCACTTTATTTTTTACTTCTGCTCTTTTTTTCTCAACACTTTTTTGTTGTTGTTTTATTCTTACTTTTTTGTTTAAAATAAATGCACTGTTGGTTAAGGGCTGTAAGTAAGCATTTCACTGTAATGTCTGCACCTGTTGTATTCGGCGCATGTGACCAATAAAATTTGATTTGATTTGATTTGATTTGATTTGATTGTGGCCTATGGAATGTTGTCCCACTCCTCTTCAATGGCTGTGCGAAGTTTTTGGATATTGGCGGGAACTGGAACACACTGTTGTACACGTCGATCCAGAGCATCCCAAACATCCTCAATGGGTGACATGTCTGGTGAGTATGCAGGCCATGGAAGAACTGGGACTTTTTCAGCTTCCAGGAATTGTGTACAGATCCTTGCGACATGGGGCCGTGCATTATCATGCTGAAACATGAGGTGATGGTGGCGGATGAATGGCACGACAATGGACCTCAGGATCTCGTCACGGTATCTCTATGCATTCAAATTGCCATCAATATTAATAAAATGCAATTGTGTTGTTGTCCATAGCTTATGCCTGCCTGCCCATACCATAACCACACCGCCTCCATGGGGCACTCTCTTCACAACGTTGACATCAGCAAACCGCTTGCCCTCACGACTCCATACACATGGTCTGCGGTTGTGAGGCCGGTTGGATGTTTTGCCAAATGCTCTAAAACGACATTGGAGGTGGCTTATGGTAGAGAAATAAACATTAAATTCTCTAGCAACAGCTCTGGTGGACATTCCTGCAGTCAGCATGCCAATTGCATTCTCCCTCAAAACTTGAGACATCTGTGGCATTGTGTTGTGTGACAAAACTGCACATTTTAGAGTGGCCTTTTATTGACCCCAGAAAAAGGTGCACCTGTGTAATGATCATGCTGTTTAATCAGTTTATTGATATGCCACACCTGTCAAGTGGATGGATTATCTTGGCAGGAGAAATGTTCACAAATGATGTTGGCTATCTGCACTAATGTTGCTATTTTGTAGAAAGCCCTTGTTGATACTAGCCAGATGGCCACAGCTAGATAACTACCTAGCAAGATGAAAATAAACAATTTAGTTAATTCTCCATAATCCCATACTGCCAGTGCCAGCCCATAGCTAGCTAGCTAATGTTAGCATATTCGCTAGCTAGCACAACATAGCTAAGGACACTGCACTAACTCGGCAGCTAACACAGGCAGCTGTATCATGGAAACTAGCTAATCCGTAGTGATTTAATTATAATGTCAATACTAGCTACAGTAGTTATCTAGCTTGAAGGAAGTATTTAATGCTGTCTGCATTGTGTCTGTGCACTTAGCTAGCTACCATCCCATAGCATACATTGCATATGAAGTGTGACTGGCTCATCCGTGAATGTACGGAGACAATTCCCTATTTTTTCCCCTTTTTGTTGTCTCTCCTGTTGGTCCCACAAGTGGGGGTTCATGCTCTCTGATTGGGTTAAAGTCAAGTTGTTGGCCACTGACGAGTATTGGGATTCTACAAGTAGGAACGATAGGTTTGTCGCTACAGGGTTGGTACGCAGCAGGTACCACTACTGTTCTAGCAAGAGAAGGCCTCCCTCTGTGATAAATACCTATTGGCAGTCTATTGGCAGTGAGATTCTCAGTGTGTTTCATGCTTTGGATAACTGGTCAGTAGATCAATCTGATTTAAACAAAAAAACAGATATTAACCAAAATAATAAGTATTTTTCATGACAAAAAGACGTCATGAAAAATAAGGCTATATTATCTATTACAAAATTAATGTTGTTTTAGAGAACTGACGATACTAGTTAGGCCTACTAGTAATTCTGCTATTTTAAATGTATTTCCAGGCAGAGGAGATGGACACCCCAGAAGACCTGCAAGAAGACAGCCTGATCGAGCAGGAACACTTCCACAGTTCTAATAATGAGAAGCAAGATGGACATTTGGCAGTTAGGAGGAATGTAATATTAGAACGAACTAAATTCAACCAAAGACAACAAGAAGCAGGAGAGACAGCTGATGATTTTATCACTGCACTTCATTGTTTGTCAGAACATTGCAGTTATGGAGCTCTGCTCAGTGAGATGATAAGAGACAGACTAGTTGCAGGCTTACGTGACAGAAGACTGTCCAAGCAATTACAAATGGACCCAGAACTAACACTGGATAAAGCTGTCGCACGCATTCGTCAAACTGAACTTGTGGAAAAGCAACAGGACCTGCCCGAGAATACCTTCAAAGCTGCCAGCAGCGTGGCAAATGTAGACAGTGTGCTTTCATATAGCAAACATCCATGCCCAGCCAATGTCCAGTGCCAATCAGAGAAGAAGAATCAAAACTCAGAAAGACCACAACAACCCCAAACAACGCAGGACAATGCAGAAGAGCCCCTAGATACTGATGACTTCATTGAGGATTTCAGTCCTGGAGGAGAAAAGCCTCACTACTGCGCCTACTGCGGTAGGAGCTTTCAAAAAGTGAGGGATCTTATAAGACACCAGCGAACACATACTGGAGAGAAGCCTCACCACTGCCCTGATTGCGACAGAAGTTTTGCTCGATTAGATAAGCTTAAATTACACCAGCGAACACATACTGGAGAGAAGCCTCACCACTGCCCTGATTGCGACAGAAGTTTTGCTCGATTAGATAAGCTAAAGATCCACCAAGAAATACATATAGGAGTGAAACCTCACCGCTGCCCTGATTGCGACAGAAGTTTTGCTCGATTAGATAAGCTTAAGTCACACCAAAAAATACATGCGAAAGACAAACGTATTTTTCATTCCTCTGACTGTGTGAAAAGCTTTGTCCTTTTGGAGAAGCTTGAAAAACACCAGCTGGAGAATACCTTCAAAGCCACCAGCAGTGCAGCCAATGTAGACCGTGTGCTCACACAGCAGAGAACATTCAGCAAAGTCAAAGAGAGTAAAAGGCAGCAGAGTAAAATACGAGCTAGAGCTCCAGGAAAGGGAACACCATCACATAGCAAAACAATGCAGGAGAAGGAAGAGGAGCCCCTAGATACTGATGACTCTGATGAGTGGATCGACGGTTTCAGTCCTGGAGGAGAGAAGCCTCACTACTGCTTTGACTGCGGTAAGAGCTTTAGAAAAGTGAGGGATCTTAGAAGACACCAGCGAACACATACAGGAGAGAAGCCTCACCACTGCCCTGTTTGTGACAGAAGTTTCGCTAGATTAGATAAACTAAAATTACACCAAGAAATACATACAGGAGTAAAGCCTCACCACTGCCCTGATTGTGAGAAAAGTTTTGCTCGATTAGATAATCTTAAATTACACCAAAAAATACATATCAAAGAGGAACATAATGTCACACCGAACCATCAAACTGAACTGAATATAGACAGTGTGCACACACAGAAAAGATCAGCCAGCAAAGGCAGGCAGAAGAGTAAAATGCAAGCTAGTGCACCAGGGAAAAAAATGGGCCAGTCACAGCCAGGAAAAAACTCAAATTACAAAAGTTCAGTTCGAAAGAATCAACACTCAGAAAAACTGCAACTACCCCAAACATTGCAGGAGAATAAAGAGGATCCTGACGATACTTCTGATAACTGGACCAAGAGTTTCAGTAGTGTAGAGAAGCCATACGTCTGCTCTGACTGCGGTAAGAGCTTCAGACTAGAGAATCGTCTTATAAGACATCAACGAACACATACAGGAGAGAAGCCTTACGACTGCCCTGAATGTGACAAAAGTTTTGCGCGATTGGATCATGTTAAGTCACACCAAAAAACACACATGAAGGAGGAACGTAATTTCCGCTGCTCTGACTGTGTGAAAAGCTTTGTCCGATTGGAGCAGCTTGAAAAACATCAGCAAACACACAAGAAAAGTTACCGCTGTTCAAAGTGTGAGGAAAGGTTTTCAGACCTGGTTGACTGGAAAGCACACTTTTTAGTACACCGAGAGATCCTCCACTGTCCTGACTGCGACAAGCAGTTCTTGTACAAGGGACTTTTTGAAAGACACAGGCGAACACATTTGAGAAAAAAAGTAAAATTTCTCTGCACAATATGTGGGAAGGAGATTCACAACTTTAAAATACACATGCGAGTACACACAGGAGAGAAACCATATCACTGCACTGAGTGTGGGAAGAGTTTTGCATATACAAAATCCTACAAAACACATATATTAACACATACCTCTGGAGAAAGAACAACCTATCCTTGTTTGGAATGTGGAAAGACATTTACTCGCGTAGATGGCATGGTGAGACACGTGAGGAGGGTTCATACTGGAGAGAGAAATCATCAGTGCAGAGACTGTGGAAAACGATTCTTTCGAAAAGAGTCACTGAAGAGACACACGCTAGTTCACACTGGAGAGAAACCATACCAGTGCTCTGTCTGTGGGCAAGGCTTCTCCCAAGATGGCGACAGAAAACGCCACGAGAAGAGGCACTACTCTGGTGTCTCAGATTTCCTCGATCTATAATACAGAAGTGGTGTTTGTTATTGCAGGAACCCACCCAATCAATGTGATTTCTAACCGGGTGTTCTTCCGCCTCCAGGTGGCCTGGAATTGCCACCACAGACTGTAGGAAAGATACACAGACCGACTGTTGCTGATACACAACAAGACTGAGGATTACTGTCTTCATAGCAGTATTTTGTTTTTTCAAAAGTCTGTTATTTTAAATAGATTTGTCAAATGTGTTTTAATATTTTGTTTCAACAAAAGCATAGTACAGGATACTATCAATAGCGGTCATTGTTAAATTATGGGCCTTCCCCATTGGGGGTTTGCAGTCAGTTATATTGTATTAAAGATGCACTATACAGAAATCGCTCTACCATTTTCCTGGTTGCTAAAATTCTAATAGTTTGCCTAATGTCAGTTTATGTGACAAAACAAGCAAGTATAGTGTACAATGATACCATCTATACCACTGGGAAATATATTTTCCATAACAAACAATATTGTATTTTCAGCTGTTTGAAGCTGGTGTACAAAACCGAAAGTAAAAGACGAAACTTCAGAGCGGGAAGCATAGAAATGGCGCACATAGAACATATCTACTGCTTCTTAGACTTGCTTATGATGAGTGACAGATCTATAACACACATTTATATGTAAATTTGGTCGGGTCGCCCAAAGAGTTACATATTGCAGCTTTAATGTTGATATTATCAGGTGGGCCAAAAGCTACTTTAAAAACATGCCAATGAAAGGTTCCCAACTACAACCATCAGTGGAGTGTATACATTTGTCTGAAATTTGCTCTCAAGCTGCAGAGGTCAAATATATTCTCCAGCTGGCTGCCACCTACAAGGGACCAGCGACCCGGAGTTAGGACAAGGCAGGGCGGGCATCTACAGATCAGATGCACCACTGAACGCTACAGACGAAGCCCAATACCTTGCCTGGCTACCCATTTAAATCACTCCAGCCAACTGACATTTCTTCTCCACGATGAGTCTGGATTTGCTGTAGATTTCTAGAATGCGAACACATTCTGACTGATCCCAGAAATCGATGGGTTGGGCCAGTGCCGGCCTACATGATGACGTTATCAACTTTGACACTCTGCATGGTTAAGATTTGTTAGACTATCCAATCGCTGATTAATTTGTTTTGAACAATGCCCCTCATTTTGAAGTCACACAAACGACTTCTAGGATACCCCTTCACTTATTCCACAATCTGTTGTGTTACAGCCTGAATTAAAAATGGATTAAATATATATTTTTCTCACCCATCTACACCCATTACCCCATAATGACAATATGTAAACATGTTTTTTGAAATGTTAGCAAATGTATAGAAAATGAAATATAGAAATATCTAATTTACATACAGTACCAGTCAAAGGTTTGGACACACCTACTCATTCAAGGGTTTTTCTACATTGTAGAATAATAGTGAAGACATAAACTATGAAATAACACACATGGAATCATGTAACCAAAAAAGTGTTAAACAAATCAAAATATATTTTATATTTGAGATTCTTCAAAGTAGCCACCCTTTGCCTTGATGACAGCTTTGCACACTCTTGGCATTCTCTCAACCAGCTTCATGAGGTAGTCACCTGGAATGCATTTCAATGAACATGACCAAAGGACAGATTTCCACTGGTCTAATGTCCATTGCTCGTGTTCTTGGCCCAAGCAAGTCTTTTCTTCTTATTGGTGTCATTTAGTAGTGGTTTCTTTGCAGCAATTCGACCATGATGGCCTGATTCAATGTCTGAGGCTGGTAACCCTAATGAACTTTGGGACTTCCTTTCCTGTGGCGGTCCTCATGAGTGCCAGTTTCATCATAGCACTTGATGGTTTTTGCGACTGTACTTGAAGAAACTTTCAAAGTTCTTAAAGTAATGATGGACTGTCATTTCTCTTTTCTTATTTGAGCTGTTCTTGCCATAATATGGACTTGGTCTTTTACCAAATAGGGCTATCTTCTGTATACCACCCCTACCTTGTCACAACACAACTGATTGGCTCAAAGAAGGAAAGAAATTCCACAAATTAACTTTTAACAAGGCACACCTGTTAATTGAAATGCATTCCAGGTGACTACCTCATGAAGCTGGTTGAGAGAATGCCAAGAGTATGCAAAGCTGCCATCAAAGCAAAGGGTGACTACTTTGAAGAATCTCAAATATAAAATATATTTTGATTTGTTTAACACTTTTTTTAAACATCACTAGATGGGGTTGATGTTCACATAAGTGTGTTTCTGCTTTTAATCATGTTATTTTTATATTGTTGTTCCCCCTGTGTTATACAACATGCCTTGCAAACAAGAGTTTTGAATAAAAGATAAGTGGGGCATAGTTCAAATGTTGGGGAGACTCAGTGGCTGTGTTTACACAGGCAGCCCAATTCTGGGGTGCATTGTTATTTCAACGGTTGCTACATTGCGTGACGGTTTGTACTGAATGACACGTTTTCCCAAAATGGTGCACACCGTTCTTCAACAGCCTTTGAGGTACGTTTGGTGGGTGTGGCCTGATCAATATGGATGTGATCATCTGAAATCGCAAAACTCGTGCAGCACATGGTAACTGCCCTCTGGGCCACCATAATCACTTTTGTAAAAAAAAATGTACAGCTGGTTGTTCAGTATAGCACTGTTTCTGTTTACAATTAAAATAAATGTCTTCAAAAATAGAAGGCATTCGGGATGAGGCAAGATTAGATGCGGGACCATTCTAGCCAATGAGAGGACAGATAAGCGTGTGAACAACAGGCACAACCGATATAAAGTGTTTTTTCCAAAAGTTGCCAGGATGTCACGTGTCCTACTTATATCAGTACACTCATAACCACCAAGGACCTAAGCATTACTTAACTATTAGATCAAGTAAGCATTACGTTTTTTGTTAAACAAATTCGACACGCATTGACCTCCATACAAAAACTCACCTGCTGGAGAACACAGATTTTGGGCCCAGTTATCCCTCTCGCTTTTCCTCGTCCTCTCCATACTGAATGCAGCCCCTGCACGCACCCCAGAATTGGTCTGCCTGTGTAAGCACAGCCTTTTAGTTGTCAATCTGTAGTCATTCTCACTCCAGCCATTAAGTGAGAATGACTACAGCACTGTTGTATTCGGCGCAGGTGACAAATCAAATTGGATTTGATTTCATCACAATGTCTGACCAGTAAAACAAACAGAAAAAGGAAACACCAACATGCAGAAGAGGGATCGGGGTCACTAAACGACCAGTGTTGGGTTCCTTGATTTTTATTACAAAATATTGATTTCCCACAATTAACAGTACATATTTAGCCAAAACAAAGAGATCGGAAACAGCCAGAGGTTTGCAATGGATGACTAACCGTGTTTACTCCAGAACAGACCACAGCAGAGAAACAGGAGTTAACTACAGCAGGGGTGGCCAATCTGACCCAGGCTTTTGTTCCAGTCAAACAGTCTGATTCAACTAGACCACTAATCATCATCTTCATTAAAGACTGACTAGATGAAATGGGTGTGTTGCTAGAACAAGACCCCACATAGACCTTTTGTGGATAAGATTGGCCACCCTCAACTACAGCATTCTAGTCTTATGCCCGCTGACTTTCAATTCCCTGTTAAAAGCAATTTGAGTGATCATGGAACTCCCAGTACCTGTGACCTGTCTGTCGCTGATATGTCCCCACTAGTCCTCACCCACACATATCCCTTTACACTCCACATCAGCCGGCATCACGTACAGAAGGATGCAACGTTCCCCCTGTGCAGAAGAGGGATCGGGGTCACTAAACGACCAGTGTTGGGTTCCTTGATTTTTATTACAAAATATTGATTTCCCACAATTAACAGTACATATTTAGCCAAAACAAAGAGATCGGAAACAGCCAGAGGTTTGCAATGGATGACTAACCGTGTTTACTCCAGAACAGACCACAGCAGAGAAACAGGAGTTAACTACAGCAGGGGTGGCCAATCTGACCCAGGCTTTTGTTCCAGTCAAACAGTCTGATTCAACTAGACCACTAATCATCATCTTCATTAAAGACTGACTAGATGAAATGGGTGTGTTGCTAGAACAAGACCCCACATAGACCTTTTGTGGATAAGATTGGCCACCCTCAACTACAGCATTCTAGTCTTATGCCCGCTGACTTTCAATTCCCTGTTAAAAGCAATTTGAGTGATCATGGAACTCCCAGTACCTGTGACCTGTCTGTCGCTGATATGTCCCCACTAGTCCTCACCCACACATATCCCTTTACACTCCACATCAGCCGGCATCACGTACAGAAGGATGCAACGTTCTGAATGTTGCAGACAAAAAATGTTTTGTAGAGATATTAATCCCTATTTTATTACATGACAGAACTAATGTCTGTTTTACATTAAATAAATTGTCGCCTCAGTCCTCTTTGTATTGTCATTAGGAGTTTTTGAATCAGATCGATTGGCCAAAACCATCTTTCCCTGAGTTTGACACAGGCCATGGACAACTGAAGTCTAAAGCACAGAAACAGAAGGCCAAAACTAATCTCATAATTTAAGCTGCTATTTATCATTGTGATTTAACTCCTAAGCCCAAACCTCTACCCACAGACAGACAGTTGTTTAAGCAGGTGTCCTAATCAGTGCAAACATGGATGGATCAAAAATATTGGAGGGGAGGGGGGAAACTGTTGGAAATGTCAGATATTTCGTAATGATTAATGTCTTCACACACACATCCACACACTAACAGTCACCCCTACCATCCACTAACAGTCACCCCTACCATCCACTAACAGTCACCCCGACCATCCCCACCCAGCACCCCTTCCCTGTATCCTCGCCACTCTCAAAACAGAGAAAATACAAATAAATGGAAAATGAATGGGCATTGGTTTGCAGTCTGTCTGTCAATGCTGTTCCAAAGGAGAACAGCAGTGTCTATAAACATGGTTCCATCTTTTGTTACTGCTACAGCCACATCTTCCATCCACTGGTCTCTCACAACTCTATATGTGTATCATCTGGTAGAGAGAGAGAGAGGGGAGGAAGGAGAGGAATTAGTCAACTGTATTTGTTTGCCAATCAGTGTGTGTGTATATATATATATATATATATATATATATATGTGTGTGTGTGTGTGTGTACCTGGCTTGTCCTTCTGTGTGGTATAGTTCTCTGCTCCTCTCTCCTGGACTCTGTTCTGCAGGCGTTTGATCTCCTGGTCGTAGTCGCTCCACTCTGCTACGATACGAACAGCTGCCTGCAACTTGGGTTCTTTGGTCTGGGGGTTGTTACACTGGAGGAAGGGTTAAACATTTTAGCTTCACTGTCCAAATAAATACAGAGGGGAGTGTAAAAACACAGACATGACTAGAATCTGCACACACACACACACACACACACACACACTTCGTACCAGATCTATAGTCTTGGCCTTCTTCTTAGAGTTGTCGTCACACCAAGTCTCACACCAGAGCCACTCCTGAGGCAGAGACTTGATAGGAACCTGGTGGATCATATTATTAGGCAGATCCTGGGGAGAGAGAGCGAGAGAGAGAGTATAGGAAAATATTAGAAATATAAAAACATCAGTTCACAGCTTATTCAACTTCACAAACCTTGTTTGGGAATCTCAAATCATAGAATGTTGTACCCACATATTAACTTTTAATACACACAGAAGCATGTGCGCGCACACACACACACCTGGTCGAGGTTGGACAGGCTGTTGGGGTCTTGACTCAGGCCTTGGTATTGTCCTCTCAGTCTGTCTCCTGCTGCTATCTTACGGAACTTCTTCAGATCTACGACATACAGAGCACTGGAGAGACAGATGGTTACACACACACATATCCCTCTACTAACCCCCCCCCATACACACACACACACACACGCACAGTTACCTGATGTGGTATTTGCGTCCAGCGAGGTGACTCGCCCAGTAGCCAGACTTCCAGAAGCGGAATCCGTCCATCTCTCTCCGGCTCTCACAGAACGGTGTGTAGCCATATGGTGCTCCTTCAAGGTCAAAGTCACGGAGCTCCTTCAGGTCTGTACGCACTATCTGTAGGAGGAGAGAGGAAAGAGTGTACTTCTCAGGTCTACGCAAATCAGAGACATGGAGATTCAGAGAGTGTGTGTGTGTGTGTGTGTACCTGATCTGCATCCACGAATAAGAACTTGTCGACAGACAGAGGGAACAGTACATCCAGAAACAGGATCTTGTAACCCCAGATGATCCTCTGTTTCTCAGTCTGCTGGTGTAACCACCGCGGCCATTTGTACTGGACTAGTTCATACTGGAAACCATACTGCTCTGCCATGTACGGGATAAACTCCTGTAGGAGAGAACACACACACGTTAACATAACATTTATTCTGGACTAAACTCAATATTGAAAACCCTATTCATACTGCCACATTCAAAGTAAACTCCTAGAGGAGAGAATAACACATAATATTCATATTTTATACTTAATAAATACCTTAAATGCTGGGGACAGGTAGTTTTTGAGGAACCAGAACTTGACTGGTGTTTTAGTGTTCTTCAGAACAGACAACATCATGATCCTAAGAGAGAGAACAAATAGTGGGATTAAAAACAGACAAACATCTGGAAACACACAGACACACACACACACACAGAGGTGCGTACCTGAGGAAACGTTCGTAGAGGTGTCCAGAGGCCACAGAGAAGATGTTGATGACGTCATCCTTCTCCTGTTTACTCTCCTCCGGCTTCACACCTCCTGTAAACCCTCTGGGGGGGGGGGGGGGGGGGGGGGGGAGAGAAAGAGAGAGAGAGAGAGAGAGAGAGAGAAAGAGAGAGAGAGTGAGGGAGACAGAGAGAGAGAGTGAGGGAGGGAGACAGAGAGAGTGAGTGAGGGAGAGAGAGACAGAGAGAGAGAGACACACAGAGAGACAGAGAGAGAGAGAGAGAGACACACAGAGAGAGAGAGAGGGAGACACACAGAGAGAGAGAGAGAGAGAGACACAGAGAGAGAGAGAGGGAGAGACAGAGAGAGACAGAGAGAGAGGGAGAGAGAGACACACAGAGAGAGAGAGAGAGAGGGAGAGAGAGAGACACACACAGAGAGAGAGAGAGAGAGAGAGAGACACAGAGAGAGAGAGAGGTAGAGAATAAACACCATAAAATCCAGCAGAGATAAAATATCAAATAGGTATGAAACAGTAGACAGTGATGTAAAGGGTGGAGCTGGATGATTCGAGAGAGATACCTGGTGAGTGACTCCCAGAAGCCTGAGTCGTTCTCCTGAGTTCCATCACTCAACAGCTCCTCACTCAACTTCTCTGGCCTCTTCTGGACCTGATCAACAACAACACACGATCAATACATTATTTAGCCATGGACTTATTGAACAAATCTAATTCAACCTAAGCGCTAAGCTTCACTGGGACCTGACAGCAACCACCAATATGAAAGCTGTACTCTACAGCTGGGATCAGAGCAGTACCTTGACTTTGATGATCCGGCTCTTGAAGTTGTTCAGCACCACGATGAGGTCATCAGCGTCTGCTGGAGAGTCTGTTCCCTCATGACTGGAAGATAGGATGTGAGGTCAGAGAGAGGAACAAGAGGGTGTGCATTGTGCAGGCTTTTGTTCCAGCCCAGCACCAACACACCTGGTTCCACTAGTCGTGCTAAATTGAAGACTGTGTGATATGCTGGGATGTTATCTTCAGTACCTGTAGATCTTGTAGATTTCATCAGACCGTCCTTTTCTCAGCTTCAGTATCCAGGCTCCTGGGTTAGCCTTCAACTGGAAATAACCCTGAGGACGACAACACAACGCCCTTGTTCAACTACAACAACTTTATTGTCCATTCACAGTAGAATAGAAAGGTGTCTTCGGCTATCAACAGAGGTTAGGGTTAGAGGTCAGGGTTGGCCATGACGACGGAGTCAGAGATTAGGGTTAGAGGTCAGAGGTGACTCACCAGGTTGGCCATGACGATGGTGTCGACGATGACAGGGTCGGAGGAGGTTCCCAGGGTGAACTGGAGTCCTCTGGGGGGCTGACCTGTACTCACATCAAAACAGTGACCCTCCACCAGCAGATGTTCCAACTCATATTCTGCTGCTACTATACTATCCACCTAGACAGGGAGAATAGATCAAGTCATTTTAAAGGTTTAATAAATGGTTAACACAACAATTAGACAAATACCAAAATACTCTTAGTCCACGGTCACTACACTCTCCAACAGAAGTGGTAAAGGACAACATTCGCCAAGGCAACCTTGTAATAACTATAACACAACCCTAAAAAAAAAAAAGCATCACGAAAACATACCTCTTCCAGGTAGATATTGTCCAGGTCATATCTAGTGCGTATAGACTCCACCATCCAGCTCTCAGGGGTGTTGAGGTTGAGTGTGAAGAGGGGCGTTTGGGGCATGTCCAGGAACTTAGCCAGGGGACCAGGGGAGAAACTACCATCCGTCTGGAACACCACCTCAGGCTCCAACACATACCGGTAGAAACTGGGAGAGGAGGAGGGTTTAGAGAGGCACAGGCAAAACCCACAGACACTACCAGGGACTTCTAAGGGTAAGGACACTAAGACGCAACAGAAACGAGGTCTCTCAGCATCTCTCTGTTCAGACAGCGGGTAAAATAGGATGACCTGCATGGAGTGAAACAGTGTAGCTTGGGTCTACTCACCTTTTGAGAGGCAGGTCTGAGAGTTTGGACTGACAGTTCATAAACACGCGCAGGTTCACATTGACCAGCTTCTTCAACACCTGGTGGGGAGAGAAACATGGAAAGACAGATGGGCGTGAGACAGTATTTGGAGTGAGACAGAGCTCCTAAGTGACAGTTATTTGAAGCAGTACGAACCAATAGGAGCGGAGCTAGTTTCTGGGCGTCCCTGGTTACGGGGTCTACCACGGCAACCATGTCAAAGTAGACGTCTCCCTCTGTGGGCCGGATCTTTACAGCACTGTGGACCAATCATAGACCGGACAGAGGTAAACAGAAAGTATATAGGCAATGAAGAAAAACATGAAGAAAAAGTTGTATTAGTTTCAGTACCTGTATTGGTCATCAGCAAAGGCATGTTCTATTCTGGCCTCTCCTTTGGGCTGAGAGGAGAGCAGAGAGTCAATCTTCATCACCAGGTCACTGGCCCTGTCCTCCTCAACCCCAAACTGCTGGACCTTGCTTTTGATTCGCTCTCCCGAGGTCTTCGAAATGATACTCTCCAATAGGAGGAAGTCATCTTGGTTAAAGACCTCCCCATCCTCTAGCGGACCAATGAGCTGTCGGCAGAGAGAGAGAAATACTAATGTGACACTTCAATCACAATAGGAAGCGCGTGTGTGTGTGTGTGTTGCCCACTCACCCGTCCGTTGCTGATGACTGCTCTCTGTCCTTTCCCCAGCTTGAGAACGTCTCGGCAGTAGACAGCGTGAGACAGCAGGAAGTCAAACTTAGGACCTTCAAACGCACTCTTAAACAAGGCTACGTCCATACCCTGGAGAGAAAGAAATTGAATGAAAAATATGATTGTTTTTAGAGGCCAGTATAGTAAAGGGTGAGACAGAGAGAGAATGGTGTATAACGTGTGTGTATGTGAGTGTGTGTAAACTCCTTACCCCGACAGTGAACTGTGTGACGTCAGCCCCAGTCTCCAGTGCCTTAGCGGTCTCTTCTTTAGCTAGCTTGGTGATGTAGTTTTTAGCGTTGTTAGCTGTCTGGGTCTGTATGGTCGCCCATATCGCCCTGGCAACACGACTGTTCTCCTCGGATGGGCTGTCGCTGGGGTTGTTGATCAGGCCCAATCGCACGTTGTTACTCGTTTTCTGTTGAAGGCAGATTTAGGGGAATCCGTCAGATGGTGGATTTTTGGGTTGTGTTATAGTGAAATCAGTGTGACATCATTACATTTTTACATTTTAGTCATTTAGCAGACGCTCTTATCCAGAGCGACTTACAGTTAGTGAGTGCATACATTATTTTATATATTTTCATACTGGCCCCCCGTGGGAATCGAACCCACAACCCTGGCGTTGCAAACACCATGCTCTACCAACTGAGCTACATCCCTGCCGGCCATTCCCTCCCCTACCCTGGACGACGCTGGGCCAATTGTGCGCCGCCCCATGGGTCTCCCGGTCGCGGCCGGCTACGACAGAGCCTGGATTCGAACCAGGATCTCTAGTGGCACAGCTAGCACTGCGATGCAGTGCCTTAGACCACTGCGCCACTCAGGAGTGCCTTAGACCGATGCCATCATCATACCATGTGTCTGATGGCATCGTATAGTAGCTGGCGGCCGGAAGGTTGGTCAAAATCTCCCACAACCCAGAATGTGACTGGACGGATGTAGCCATCATCTAGAGGAGAGGAGGGAGAGGGAGTTGAAGAGGAGGAGAGGAGATTGGGGGAGTAAAGTGTCACAGACTTTCTTAATCCTGAAATGTATGCGGTTTGATGTTGCCGTGCCATCTCAATACTTAGTCTTTGAGCAAGACTCTCTTGAGCAAAGGCAGTTGGCAGAAACATACACAAACACATCCAAGCATGTCATTGTAACTCCCAGAAAGATGCAAGATGGTGTTATAATGTTCACATCTAGATCTATTGATGAGGAGTGAGATATGGTGAATTCACAGAACTATGGATCGCAATATTGTCTGTTGAGAGCGAGAGCGACAGAAAGCGCAGAAAAAGAAATAAGGGTTACCATGGTGGTCCTTGGGGGCCTTCCCTGACAGAACAAAAACAAACATACAGTGGAGAAAGAAGAGAATAGATAGACAAGAGATTTAGGGCCGAAACGTAGGAGCACATAACGTTTAGCTCAATAAGATAAAGCTCTGGATGTAGCTTACCTTTCTTGGTCATGTAGTTCATGCTGTTAGCCACAGCAGTGCTCTTCTCTCTGGTGTCCAGGAACAGAAAGCGAGCGTACTCGTCTATGAAGTGGTTATCTGTCAGGAGAAAGAGGTGGTTAAGACGGTTATGTCTGTGTGTGTGTGTGTGTGTGGGTTGTGTGTGTGTGAAACTCACTGGTATTAGATAGGTCCAGGTATGTCCTGGCAGTAGACAGGATTCGGGGGTTGATACGAGGGACAACGTTGGGTTGGGTCATCATGAAATCCACCACATCTTGATCAGTGGCCAGCTCACCCTAGGAAGACACAACAAGAGAAGGTCAGTGTGTGTGTGTGTGTGTGTGTGTGTGTGTGTGTGTGTGTGTGTGTGTGTGTGTGTGTGTGTGTGTGTCTGTGTCACTCACCAGGTAGACAGCCCGTTGGTAGAAGCTGGTAGTCTCCAGTATTTTGTGCATGGTGACAGTTTCTAGCTCCTCAGGGTCTAGCTGTTCTCTCTGGTATGGCATTCCGTTGAACATCACCACTGGCAACGGACCTACCCCCGTCTGCAAGTAGTAACCACGCCCTTCCTGGAGGCCGAGATAGATAGGGAGACAATAAATGAAAATCCTACCGTTCTGTCAAGAAACATAACAGTACATAAAACCAGAACCATACCTTCCTGTTGTCGTCATAAGTGGAGTCAGGTCCTAGAATGCTGCTGACCTCCACGTAGGGAAACTTCTTCTCCAACACCTTGACTACGTCACCTACACTTAGCTTACCACCGCTAGGCACACGGTTAAACATCTAGAGAGGGAGAGAGGAGATATGCTTCATTTAAAGACTTTCCATCTGATTGGTCAGGCTGATGTTCCAGATTACTGGGATTGGTCAAAAGACTCCTCAATTATTCTCATTGGTCAGATGGGCTCACCGAGATGATGGCGTCGAAGGCGGCGGGAGCGTCCAGCTCTTCTGTGATGTAGTTAAATGCTCTGAGCAGAGCCACACCTGCATCCTCCATACCATCTATCTCATCAACATCAGACACCACAAACACCAGCCCAATCCTACAACACACACAGCAGGGTTATTAGGGCTGGGAATTGCCAAGGATCTCATGATACAATATTATCACGATACTTATGTGCCGATACGATATCTATTGCGATTCTCATGATTCTATATGTATTTGCGATTCAATGCTGTGATTTTATTGCGAGTCGATGTTCCAAACATTGCTCACCATATGTCTACTGCAGAGAGACAAGAGAGCCATGAGAAAACAAAATAAAAGTCACGGAAATAAAATAAAAAGTGCTGAAAACAAATTGGCTCCCTACTTAAAAAGAAGATTGAGAACGAGCTATGAAGGAAAAATACTGGAGTTATATTGCAATAGTCAAAACGATGCGATACATCAAAAATAATACCCCCATATGTTAACTGTATCGATTCTTTCCACCTCACTAAGGGTTATACACAGTTACACACATCCACATAGAATATACAGCAGAATTAGAACCAACACGGCCTTCGCAAGACAGACACACACCCCTACCTGAGTGGGATGTTATTGCTGTAGAACATCTCAGCAACATTCAACAGCTCAGCAGAACTCTCATGGGTGGGGTCCAGAATCACCACCTAAAAAACACACACACCATTGGTTTTTGCTGTCAATTCCAGAATGTACGCAATATGTTTTGTGTACTGCAGATTCATCACACACGTTTATGCAAGTACGTTTAGTGTAGCTGTCTGACACATTTAGCATGTACTCACGAGGTTGTGGAAGTTTTTGCGGATCTGTCGTATGACTCCGGGGAAGGTTGGTCTGAGGAGCTCCTGGACATTGTAGGGCCATGAACCGTACCTGCTGTCTGTCTCCAGATTATTAATCCACTGAGAAGAGAGAGATTAGATTATCATCAAAATTATCAATGCAAAACAAGACTTGGGTTAAAAACGGTTTTTTTTTTACGTCTTGATTGTATACTGAACAAATATATAGCGCAACATGCAACAATTCCAACGATTTTACTGAGTTACAGTTGATATAAGGAAATCAGTCAATTTAAATTAATTAATTAGGCTCTAATCTATGGATTTCACATGACTGGGCAGGGGACCAGCCATGGGTGGGCATAGGCCCACCCACTTGGCAGCCAGGCCCACCCAATCAGAATGAGTTTTTCCCCACAAAAGGGCTTTTTACAGACAGAAATACTCCTCAGTTTCACCAGCTGTCCGGGTGGCTGGTCTCAGATGATCCCGCAGGTGAAGAAGCCGGATGTGGAGGTCCTGGAATGGTTTGCGGTTGTGAGGCAAGTTGGACGTACTGCCAAATTCTCTAAAACGACGTTGGAGGCGGCGTATGGTAGAGAAATGAACATTCAATTCTCTGGCAACAGCTCTGGTGGACATTCCTGCAGTCAGCATGCCAATTGCACGCTCCCTCAAAATTTGAGACATCTGTGGCATTGTGTTGTGACAGAACTGCACATTTTAGAGTGGCGTTTTATGTCCCCAGCACAAGGTGCACCTGTGTAATGATCATGCTGTTTAATCAGCTTCTTGATATGCCACACCTGTCAGGTGGATGGATTATCTTGGCAAAGGAGAAATGCTCACTAACAGGGATGTAAATACATTTGTGCACATAATTTGAGAGATAAGCTTTTTGTACATATGGAAAATTTCTGGGATCTTCTATTTCAGCTCATGAAACATGGGACCAACACTTTACATATTGCGTTTATATTTTTGTTCAGTATATACAGTTGAAGTCTGAGGTTTACATACACTTAGGTTGGAGTTATTAAAACTCGTTTTTCAACCACTCCACAAATTTCTTGTTAACAAACTATAGTTTTGGCAAGTCGGTTAGGACATCTACTTTGTGCATGACACAAGTAATTTTTCCAACAATTGTTTACAGACAGATTATTTCACTTATAATTCACTGTATCACAACTCCAGTGGGTCAGAAGTTTACATACACTAAATTGACTGTGCCTATAAACAGCTTGGAAAATTCCAGAAAATGATGGCATGGCTTTAGAAGCTTCTGATAGGCTAATTGACATCATTTGAGTCAATTGGAGGTGTATCTGTGGATTTATTTCAAAGCCTACCTTCAAACTCAGTACCTCTTCGCTTGACATCATGGGAAAATCAAAAGAAATCAGCCAAGATCTCAGAAAAAAAATGGTAGACCTCCACAAGTCTGGTTCATCCTTGGGAGCAATTTCCAAATGCCTGAAGGTACCACGTTCATCTGTACAAACGATAGTACGCAAGTATAAACACCATGGGACCACGCAGCCGTCATTCCGCTCAGGAAGGAGACGCGTTCTGTCTCCTAGAGATGAACGTACTTTGGTGTGAAAAGTGCAAATCAATCCCAGAACAGCAGCAAAGGACCTTGTGAAGATGCTGGAGGAAACAGGTACAAAAGTATCTATATCCACAGTACAACGAGTCCTATAGACATAACCTGAAAGGCCGCTCAGCAAGGAAGAAGCCACTGCTCCAAAACCGCCATAAAAAAGCCAGACTACGGTTTGCAACTGCACATCGGGACAAAGATCGTACTTTTTGGAGAAATGTCCTCTGGTCTGATGAAACAAAAATATAACTGTTTGGCCATAATGTCCATTGTTATGTTTGGAGGAAAAAGGGGGCGCTTGCAAGCCGAAGAACACCATCCCAACCGTGAAGCACGGGGTGGCAACATCATGCTGTGGGGGTGCTTTGCTGCAGGAGGGACTGGTGCACTTCACAAAATAGATGGCATCATGAGGAAGGAAAATTATGTGGGTATATTGAAGCAACATCTCAAGACATCAGTCAGGAAGTTAAAGCTTGGTCGCAAATGGGTCTTCCAAATGAACAATGACCCCAAGCATACTTCCAAAGTTGTTGCAAAATGGCTTAAGGACAACAAAGTCAAGGTATTGGAGTGGCCATCACAAAGCCCTGACCTCAATCCTATAGAAAATGTGTGGACAGAACTGAAAAAGTTTGTGCGAGCAAGGATGCCTACAAACCTGACTCAGTTACACCAGCTCTGTCAGGAGGAATGGGCCAAAATTCACCTAACTTATTGTGGGAAGCTTGTGGAAAGCTACCCGAAATGTTTGACCCAAGTTAAACAATTTAAAGGCAATGCTACCAAATACTAATTTAGTGTATGTAAACTTCTGACCCACTGGGAATGTGATGAAAGAACTAAAAGCTGAAATAAATCATTCTTTCTACTATTATTCTGACATTTCACATTCTTAAAATAAAGTGGTGATCCCAACTGACCTAAAACAGGGCATTTTTACTAGGATTAAATGTCAGGAATTGTGAAAAACTGAGTTTAAATGTATTTGGCTAAGGTGTATGTAAACTTCTGACTTCAACTGTATATATATATATATATGCGCATGACACAGTTGGATGGTTAGGGTTAGATAAAGGGGTAGGCGTGTCTTACGTTGATAGCAGGGTTGCGGATGTCCACAGCGTAGTCCGAGTCAGAAGGCTGTACGTTGAGCTTGAGGATGTCGTGGATGTAGGGAGTCTCGATGAGGAGAGAACGCAGACCTTCCATCACCCTGGCCTCACTACGGAGGACCTCAAACACACTGGAAACACACACACAGTCAGTCTCTGATCTTGTAGTGTTAGTGTAATTTAATTTTTCTACTAACCTGAAGATGTCCTGTGTGTGTGTGTGTGTGTACCTGAAGATGTCCTGTGTGTCCAGGTCTATGTGTAGTCCGTTGATGAAGAGAGCAGAGTCTCCAGGCTGCAATCCCAGAGTTCCCTTAAAGAACTGGAGAGAGAGAAGAAGAGAGGTACAGTCAGTACATGTTAATGGATAGTAGACAGACAGTGAAAGAGAGCTATGAATGACTGAACTCTTACCTTCTGGTTCTCTTCCATCTCTTTACGTATCTCAGAGCTGACCACTGTTTTAGTGATGGACCTGAGGTGAGAGAGACCAATTATCACACACTATACAGAGATAGGAAACGTGTTTGTTTGTGTGTGTGTGTGTGTGTGTACCTAGCCTTGGTAGGGAAGTTCTGACTGAGGTCTCTCATGACATTCAGGGCATCTGAAGATGGAGCAGCCAGGATCCGAGCTGCAGTCTGGAAACTCAGATCTGACACATATGAAAAGAGAGAAAAATGTAATATAGCGAGAGAAAAAAACCCAGTGGGAGGAGATGATGATTACTGTAGCTACGGTTGTCTTGATGAGATATGCAGGAGAAGAGGCAAAGAAAAAATTAAGTCCCGCCCACCTTGCATCTGCCAGACTTTGAGGGGAGCCATCTCATTGGTGCTCTCCACCAGGTGTTTCCTTAGCTCCTTCAGCTGCTCCTTCAGCTCAGGGTACAGAGTCCTGGAGAGAGGGAGAGGAGAGGTACAGAGAGGAGAGTGAGATGGAAGAAGAGAGGGGGGAGATGATATAAAAGCGTTTCTCAACCCATAACGCTCCAAAGCAGAGTGGGTTTGTGGAATAGCATTTCATGTTGGTAGGTTACTTACTTCAGTTTTCCAAAGAGGAATCCCTGGACCTCATCCACTGGGTCATTCTCTCCCATCAGTGTAGCATTCATTTCTGCTCCCTGGACCTGGGTATCATCCTTAGCCTTGTATTCCTGGTTCTTGATGGCCAGCTCCACTCCATAACCAGACAAATACACTCTACCACTGCTGGGAGACTGGGAAAGACAGAAAGAGGAAAAGATTAACATGAAATGCTATCGCAATTATGTTTTCCCATCATGTGTATTTGTATGTTTTTCTTACAGCCAGGTAGTGACGAAGCACATATGTGGCCAGTCCCTTGTTGGCTTTGGACAGCATCAGCTGATGGAACATTGTGAATTCCGAACTTCCAATCTCGGCATACAGGATAACAACCGGAGCGTCGGGATTTGATCCCGGGAACCTGTGATCGCTTTTGAATAGATAGGGCTTGGGCCTGGGGCAAACAGGGATGAGATAAGGACTTTAAATTCATTATTATCACTTCAATAGAGGTCTTTATCAATCAAAGTGGATATTCCCAGTTTCTGTGTGGGTGTCTCCCAGTGTGTTTGAGTGTCCCAGTGTGTGTACCGTTCTGGTGCGTTCTCCATCAGTGCAGCCAATTTCTCCGTGTCACATGACTTCTCTCCGTGGACATTGAAGAAGGCTGAGCAACCAGAGGGAGGGGGCTCGTTGGACGCTATCTACAGGAGAGAGGCGAGAAACAGTGATTATACACACACACAGAGAGGGCGATAGTAGTCATTTATTAGTATTGTAGTAATATTACTTGTTGGAAGGAGTGTACAGTAGCAGAGTGGGCCCTGAGAGAGAGGGCGAACTTGAGCATGTTGAGTTGGACTGTGCTGAGCAGAGCACTGGCTCTCTTCACGATCAGGTCGTAGTATGCCTGGTCTGTATCTGTAACAGAGCGCCACTTTAATATATATTCCAGAGACCAAGTGCTACATACATCAACATTATAAGTGAAAGAAAACATTAAGGCTACCATCATGTTCCCCTTTGATGTTCTGATTGGCTTCGACAAAATCCCAGAACTTCTCCTGACTCTCTTCTGCCAGGAACTCACTGAGAGAAAGAGGGAGTGGGGGGCAGGGGTGAAAAGAAAGAGGGGGTGGAGGTGGGGGTGAAGAGAAAGAGGGAGTGGGGGGGCGAGGACAGGGGTGAAGAGAAAGAGGGGGTGGAGGTGGGTGTGAAGAGAAAGATGGAGTGGGGGGGCGGGGGCAGGGGTGAAGATAAAGAGGGAGTGGGGGGGCGGGGGCAGGGGTGAAGAGAAAGAGGGGGTGGAGGTAGGGGGAAAGAGAAAGAGAGAGACATCATGACACCTGCATGACTGCATTCCAGAACGTTGAGCGAGTCTGCAGAATTTTCCAACGGACTCAAACCTACATAGACAGATGTGTTCTAGATGTGGTGTCTTGTGTAGGTGTTGAGCATAATGTTACCTGGCCTCCAGCAGCAGAGGGGTAGAGGCCCACTTGGTGGTGAGACTGGTGGTGACAGCCTTGGAGTCAGCTCCTCCAGACACCACTGGTAGCAGGGACAGGGACAGGAGCAGGGCACAGTGCTGCCACATCCTGGGGCCTGCAGAGGAGAGGGAGAGGAGGAAGGGAGAGGAGGAAAGGAGAGGAGGAAAGGAGAGAAGGAAAGGAGAGAAGGATGAGGGAGAGCAGTAGGAGAAAAGAGAACTGGGAAGTGTCAGTGGAGACTGACTGGCAACCATGCAAGTAATGCTGTTGCCTTACCTGTTTTATGTGTAAATTGCAGCAAAGAAGTGTTTGAGATTGTATAGCTGTATATTTTCTATTATAAACTGGGTGGTTCGAGCCCTGAATGCTGATTGGCTGACAGTCGTGGTATTTCAGACCGTATACCACTGGTATGACAAAACATTTATTTTTACTGCTCTAATTTACGTTGGTAACCAGTTTATAATAGCAATAAGGCAGCTCTGGGATTTGTGGTATATGGCCAATATAACACGGCTAAGGGCTGTATAAGAACAGCCCTTTGCCGTGGTATATTGGCCATATAACACACCCCATCGGGTCTTATTACTTAATTCTAATCGGCCCAAAATTAGCTGTGCAGTTAGTACACCTGTTGTGCTTGTAAACACTGCACCAAGAATTCTAACCAATTAGAGCGCTCAGCGTGGCTGTTCGAGGGAGAACTATCCAATGAGCATCTTGACAGCACATCCGGATTGCTTCAATAAAATCCGATATGGTCAGTTAACTAACAACTTAAAATTGAAGGGTTAGCTATACTTTAGCTATTTAAATTATGTGTCAGAAGTTGACACCATACGTGTTGGTCTTGCTCTGTGTGATGTTTAACTTGCTGTCGCTTGCTAGCTATTCGTTAGAAGAACTGCAGACTTCATTGGTTAGCTTGCTAGTACACAAGATAACCTAGCTAGTTAGTTAGCGTCAGAAAACGTGCAAACTTACAAACAATTTGTGGTGCAACCTCTGACATAGTAGCTAGCTGGGACACCCTACATAATGTTTTGCTAACATTAAATGAATGTAAATGTACATACCGAAACCGGCTTGGTAACTTCCCGCATCTGCCATGTTCAGAGGGTACTGGGAGTGGGTGGGGTCCTGGCAACTTCATTGTAGGTAGACTGCTGTTTTTGCCTATTCAAAATGAAATAAAAAGTATTGTCTGTAAGTTTACCTTTCTTTTTACTGGATATTTGACTACCCCTTGTTGTATATAATGGAATTCTGTTTTATAACTTAAATGAATCAAAGCAGTACAAAATACAATATTTGCTACATTTACCCGCTGCTTCAAGTTGGCGACTTAGGCGCCATGTTGGCTCAAAAGGGCCAAGATTTCGTTAGTTTCACTAGCTTATAGAGGTTTTCAATGCATTTTGTGGCACTGCAATACTGTTCAATGTATCAACAGAGATGTTAGAAATAGTTACTTCTCCGCATCTAATGTACCAAAACCAAGCCAACTCAACAGGTAACTCCCATTGAATTGCTAGACTTTCCACTTGTATTTTATCATCAGAAGCATTGATTTGTGATTGAATGCCCTTATAAAACAAAACCAATATTATTCCCATGTCCCTATACACCATCTTCTCTCTGGACCATAATTAACTGAACCAGGTGTGTTACTGCAGGGCTGGAATGAAACCCTGCGCACCCAGTAGCTCTCCAGAACCAAAGTTGTTGGAGAACCCTGGCCTATAGAGGGAGTTTCCACCACGAGGGGGAGTGATTGAGCCAAGTGCACGCCAAAGAGATAGTTACAGAGGATGCAACATTATATCTGTCTCTTTATGGCCTCAGTGAGAGCATGCGCAGCGCCATTGAGGCCATCTCCATTTTTAAGTAGTCCATTTTCTTCTACTACTGCTTATATGAGTTGGTTAACAAACTGAAAGGGTGCATACTGCCACTTGGAGTGTGTTGTTTGAACAGGCATAAAGCCAAGGTTGCTGATTTACTGCCACCTGAAGTTATGTAATGTTTGCTCAGGAGTATAATTCATTGGCTGATCCTTCCTGATGACCTGGGTGGAATTATGTGATCATTCCTTAACCCATAGGAAGTCCCACGCAGTTGACTACTTCAAAATGGTGAATGTCATCAAATCAAATACATTTGTATTTGTCACATGCTCCGAATACAACAGGTGTAGACTTTACCAGGAAATGCATACTTACGAGTTCTTTCCCAACAATGCAGAGTTAAAAAGTAAGACAAATTAGCAAAAAAGGAAATAGTAACACAATCAAATAACGAGACTATATACAAGGAGTTCCGGCCCAGAGTCAATGTGCAGGGGTACATTTTTACATTTTAGTCATTTAGCAGACACTCTTATCCAGAGCGACTTACAGTTAGTGAGTGCATACATTATTTTATTATTATTTTTATATACTGGCCCCCCGTGGGAATCAAACCCACAACCCTGGCGTTGCAAGCACCATGCTCTACCAACTGAGCTACACAGGGACCGTGCAGTTGAGGTAATTGAGGTAATTGAGGTAATATGTACAGGTAGGGCTAAAGGTGACAAGGCAATCAGAACAGATCATAAACAGAGTAGCAGCAGCAGCATATCTGAAGACTGTGAGTGTGTCTGTGTGTGGCCTCAATATGCATGTGTGTGTGTGTGTTTTGTGTGTGTGAGCGTATCTAGTCGTATGTGGTCTATGTGTGTGTTTGAGTGTCAGTGTAGTATGTGTAAGTGTGTAGGTAGAGTCCAGTGAGTGTGCATAAAAAGGGGGTCAATGCAAATAATCAGGGTAGCCACTTGATTAACTGTTCAGCAGTCTTATGAGTTGGAGGTAGAAGCTGTTCAGGAGCCTTTTGGTCCCAGACTTTGCACTCCGGTACAGCTTGCCGTGCGGTAGCAGAGAGAACAGTCTATGACTTGGGTGGCTGGAGTCTTTGACAATTTTTAGGGCCTTCCTCAGACACCGCCTGGTATAGAGGTCCTGTATGGCAGGGAGCTAGGCCCCAGTGATGTACTGGACCGTACACACTACCCTTTCAATGGCACTGCCCTTAGCAAGGACTCACATGAAACCACACACACATACGCTGCCCGTGCTAAAACAGCCTTTTGGGCACTACAGTGCCTCTCTATGGTGCACACATCAGAATCACCTTAATTTGCCAAGTAAATTTTCACATACCCAGAATTTGACTTAGTAAAGTGCTGTTGCTAGCAATAGACAAAATATACAGACAGAATATAGACAAAGACATTTACATAATCTACAGGTTATTGCGACTGCAGTCTGTAGCCCGTCTGCTTTAGAAATTACAGAGGAGAGAGGGCCAGTTCCTGAGGGACTGTACTAGCTCACTGGTTTGATTTAATATTAATACAAAAAAGAGCTGGTCCATTAATTATCCTGTCAGACCTGACCTTCACACACACCAATAGACACACCACACACATGCATGCAGATGCACACACACACATGCCCTCCTCCCCCACAAACACACGCCTGCACAAATGCACGCACGCACACACACACACACACACACTCCCCACAGGGGCCGTTTGTCTGTCAGGAAGGTGATGTCTCCAGATGAATTATGGGAGGTGGTGGTCATCTCTGGGGTCAAATATAAAATGGCGTCCCTGGGGCGGGAGGTCGGCGTTCTCCCTGGCTGCTGTCGCATCTCGCACGACTGCCATTTTATAGGTTACACACAGGACCAGCCCTGTGCAAACAACCCCAATTAAACTCACTCACATTAATATTAACACACTCTACCGTGTGTGTGTGTGTGTCTGTGGTTTCATGTGAGTCCTTGCTAATTAAAGTCTCCATGTCAGTATAATGGGGGTGAGGAGAGGTCCCCAACATGAAGCTAATTCATCACCAGTGAAGCGGGGAACACTATCATCAACATTAACCTGTAGAGAGGAGAAGGAGGCAGTTGTATTTGGTATTAATACTGGCTAGTCACAGTTATTGATGATATATTGCCATATCCTTTAAATATTATTCAACATATTAAATCACAAATAAGAGAAACACGTTAAGGCCCATCTCTAACTTGTAATCCATATAGCTTCCATTGACTCAGCCGAACCCACATCTGCTTTCCCGTTAGGTGTGTGTGTGTTTGTGTTCATAAATGTCTGATTAATGGTAATTCAAACAAGGGTCCACGAGGACAAGCCATGGGTCATGGCCAGATAGACTGGACAGTATAAATCTCTGGGTGTTAGTGGGGCTGTACTGTATATTCCTTTTATATTCAACGAGCAACACAGACACACAGACTCTGGGCTATGTTCTTTATAAGGACCCTCGATAAACTCAATGTCACAGGGGTACGATTTAGCCGTGACCTCGTAGGATGGCTGGGCCCTGATGAGATGGTAGGTCACGATATGGCCCGTTTTTCATTTTCCTATAGAAGAATCCACACGTGATAGATAGGGGAGTTGCTCCTTTATCTCTTGGATTCCAGTCCACTGCAGCTCACCCATTACTGTTAGTTTTACTTGTCTGCTCTTGGAATGACAGAGACCCAGGGTTTGTGTGTATTGACACAAAGGGCCAATCAGAGATTATAGACATGGAGTATACTATAGTACACCACATACTCTCTGTCCAGGGAAATATTGTTCAGCCCTGTGGTGTGTCTCTGACTTTGTGTTTTCCCCTTTGTGTTTTTTAAATGTATGCATTATATATGTGTGTTTTAACTGGCAAACAAAATCAATCAAAGATCACGAGTTGCTATTCATCATGAGTGAAGGCTGATTATGACCGCTGCTTCCTTACAGCTTCCCCCACTACCCTTGCTCCTGTCTTTGATCCATGAAGGGAATTAAGTGTTATTTACACCTCTACCCCCCCCCACCACCTCTAAAGACCTGACTGTACTTGATCCCTTACCCTCTCTGCCTCTACCCCCCCTCCCCCTCCCTCCCTCCCTCCCTCCCTCCCTCCCTCTTCTCCTCAATCCACCAAGGACATGAAGCTTAATTTACACCCTTCAACCCCCCACCATCCACTCAAGCCACAGGTCGTTCCCGCCTTGTTCTGGCTGGCCTTGGATGGAGATGTGTGTGTAGATTGAAGTAGACAGTAGATCAGTGTTGACAGGACCAAGCCTGTCATTAAGAGGGAACAGGCTGTTTTATGGGAGGTCAAGGTTCTGCAGTTTTACTGTGTGTGTGAGACAGAGAGAGAGAACAAGAGAGAGGACGAAGGAGAGAACGAAAGAGAGCGTGTATAACATATATACAGTATATGAGTGCACCAATGTTTGAAATAATAACACAAAAACAAGAAGGGACAGTTTTTACAAAAACAAAATATTTTAATTGGTGGTTTGATGATCCATTTTTGCAATCCTAAGAAAAATTGCCTGAATGGTGCTGATAGAGGGAACGGGACATCATGTGCAGAACATTTTAAAAACCAGTTGAGATAAACAGGAAGTAAATGTTTGTGATGGAAATGTTCAATTTCATTCAACAGAAATATTTAAGACACTAGTTTAAGCGATAAGATTATTGTAAAGGAAGTTTATAGCAGTTTGACTTGTTATAATTTGAGGTACTCCAAAAGCTTTATCATCACTGAGTAGTGCTGTATTTTGGACATAGTGGTATTCATGTGGGAGTGATACACAGTCAGATATTAAGGTTACCTAGGGTTAAGGGAAACCTCTACCTCAAGCGTTTGTCTGTGTGTGTCTCTCCCTCCATGTTAGGAATAAATTAAAAGGGTTCCCATTCAGCCCTCTAACACTATGGCAAGATATTTGTCATATAGCAAGTCAATCACACAGCAATGCTACAGCCATTCACTCTCTCTATCTCACACACAATCACACTGGATATTTACAAATGCATACACACTATTTACACTGACATACATGTATGCGCACACAGACAGACACACAGAAAAAGTAGTCAAAAAATAAAAGTGGTGTGAGCCTGAAATATCAGGTAGACCTAATAGTCATCATCCCTGTCCTGAGAGGCACTAACTACCAATCAAAAGTAGGGTTGGGCTCAGTTCCATTTACACTCCATCAGATCAGCTCGAACATTCATCACATCCATGGCCACATCTCAAATCACACCCTATTCCTTATAGGGCCACATAGGGCTCTGATGAAAAGTAGTGCACTATATAGGGAATAGGGCATCAGAAGTAGCATACTACATAAGGAATAATAAGGTGTTGGAATAGAAGTAGTGCCCCACAAAGGGAATAGGATGTCATCTGGATTCATTGTTACCCAGTTGTCTACACACATATATGCATAATGTCCCCATAATGTTTAAATAATGGCTATGGTCCATGGTACGTCCATCTAGCGGTTACATTTCCTTTAAAAAACATCAAAATAAAAGAATCACTTGTTTCTTTAGGCAGTAACATTGGTCTCAGCGTCATTACAATTCTGCTTTAAAAGAAAGCATAAAAACTAAATAATAACCAACATAGTAGTTCTAAAATGAGAATTGCGTCATTAAGACGCATGTTCTTCTCTGAAATGGTGGCTGATTTTCAAGCAAAAAGCTTTTTATACATAGTCCAACTCTTGCTTTACGTACAGTCTTTTTTCTGTAGATGTCACATTTTCACTTCCTTGGTTCAGCTCAGCCAATGGAAAACTTACTGTCCAATGGTTCAAAGCTCTGCTCTCTGATTGGAGCTATACATCCAGGAAGTACAGAGGTTTCCCCACTATAGCTATTTTCACCGTGCCCTTTACGTGGGGTACCAGAGAGAGACAGAGGGAGAGAGAGGGAAGGATGAAAGCCGGTTGTCAGCGACATTCAATCCATTTCACTCCTCTACTTCAGTCTCCATAGCTACCCTATACACTTTCACCCCTGACCTCTAACCTCCGATGAGTGTGTGTGTTACCAACGATTCATTATCTGGTTCATATAGTCTTCTGTCGGTAATCTCCCTCCCACCTCCTCTGTTCTCCCCCCTTCCTCTGGGTCCTCTACTTCTCCCTCTCCTGGTCCAGGGGTTTGTTTTGATCTAGAAGGCCACAGGCCCACTACCAGACCTTGACCCTCGACCCCTAACCCCTGACCATTGTGGTTCTGGTTGTGGGTCCTGAGTCGTTGCAGCCGTCGTTCCTGCTGCCTGGTGTACTGGTATCTCTGCTGGAACAGGTCTCTGGCGTAATCATACAGCTCCATGTCCAGCTCATTCAGCTCCTCGATGCGCTGCACCTGGAGTACAGAGGGAGGGAGGGAGGGAGGGAGGGAGGGAGGGAGGGAGGGAGGGAGGGAGGGAGGGAGGGATGGAGAGGAGGGAGGGAGGGAGGGAGGGAGGGAGGGAGGGAGGGAGGGAGGGAGGGAGGGAGGGAGGGAGAGCGAGATGGAGGGAAGGAGAAGGTCAGTTTACAATCCATTCCTGATGCAAACATCTGTGGATGGTGGGGCATTGTCTGTTCAACTTTGTTCAACAATTGAACAACCAAGTACAGCCAATATGGTGGAAAACTCTGAAAAGGGCACAGGATCCTGGTGTGATAAAACATTCCAAATGACAAAACACACACACTCACCGTAGTGTTGTCCAGATCCACTCCGGCCGCTCTGGTGCTGTTGTATTGCATAAAGGGTCGTATGAACCTCAGTCTGAAGGTGCGTTCGAACAGGAACTGGGTTTTCCTCTGGTACTCTGTCAGGCCGAAGAAGGCCATGTCCCTCAGGTTCTTCTTAGCAGAGTCTAATAACAGCTGGGAACGCCTCTGCTCTGGGACTGTAGACATGTTGTAGCAGCCTACCAAGCTCAGGTCCGCTAGCATACGAACCTACAGGAAAAAGTAAAGGTAGGTTAGTACATTTCAACATTGTGTGGACCATAAAATGAGTCTATCCTCTCCAAATGTGTGTGTGTGTGTGTGTGTGTGTGTCCATTCATTGGTCTCTCACCTGTCTGTTATTGGCCAGGTTATAAGGGCAGTCCATGAACTGCTGCAAGGTACATCCTGACCAATCAGAACCCTCGTAGCAGGCTGGTAGTTCCTCCGGCGTAGGGGTACGTCCATCACACATGTGTAATGAGGTCTTCCACGTCGCGCCCCTCTGGACGTGTCTCCATTCGCTGAGGTACCGAGACACTGGGTCCCTTAAGAGGGTTATGTAGTAGAATTTCCTAAAGGAGGAGAGAGAAGAGAGATGAGGGAGAGAGCAAGAGAGAGGTTAGTGGTAGTCTAGTGGTTAAGAGCATTGGGCCAGTAACCAAAAGGTTGCTGGTTCGAATCCCTGAGCCAACTAGGTGAAACATCTGTCGATGTGCCCTTGAGCAAGGCACTTAACCCTAAATGCTCTGGATAAGAGCGTCTGCTAAAATGTAGATGTACTGATAACTTTTACTGCATAGTTCCACAAATAGCCAAAGGGTGGCAGTGTTTGCAATGGTTTGTTACTATCGTTCCAATCCCTGGGAAATACAACTCATTGGAACCAGGGGGAAAGCGAGAGAGCGATTGGCTAGGGTCAGTGTTCAGGCTACGGTGCAGGAAACTGCTGGCACAGGCACAGTACACACAACATAAAAACAATACTCTCACCCCCCCCCCCCCCATCCCCAGATGCAGTATGAGTCATCTCTCAACAGCAGGGTAGATACTCTGGAGGAAGACGAACCCCACTAAGCCACCTCAGACACACCTGTGTGTGTGCCCATGAGAGAGAGGATGTTTTTCCTGTAATGTGTTATTGTCTTTACGCCATAGTGGCGTACACAGACACTCCTTATCCTGTCATACTGGTTGTATCACATCATCAAAGTTTACACATAACTCAGGAATGTACACGCACACACGCACAGTAATACAGGGGCGAGGAGAGGGCATCACAACAAGGGGAATGGAGTGTGATCTTTGAAGACTGTCACAGACACGCATGCACACCATCTCCCCATCGTCTCATTAGAAGACGCCTCAGTATTGCTCAGAGAAAAGTCCCCTTTACAGTACAGTACTTGATAACCGTACATGTTTCTCTCTCTCTCACACACAGTATGTTGATTGAGAAAGTGAGAGAAAACATGAGCTAGAGAAAGTAACAAATAAAGAGAAGGAGAAAGAGAGAGAAATATGAAGAGAGAGAGAGTGGGCGAAGGAGAAGAATGTTCAATTAGTTTTGTAATCCAGTGAGAGCAGCAGTGGCCAGAAGCCAGAGTGATTTATCAAAGTTATGGCTTCTGTTCTAATGAGAAAAGCCATCAGCAGGCTCAGCTATATCACCAGCTACAAAAAAACACAATAAATAAATAAATGCATATATGCAATGTTGTTGTCTTTGTTGCATAATAATATAAAAGAACAAATATCCAGCAAGGAATTCAACTCTGCTCTTAACCCTGGCTTGAAGCCGCCTGCAGTGGGATCAGCTACTGGAGTGTGTGTGTGTGTGTGTGTGTGTGTGTGTTTTCTACCAGTGCAGGTCTCCATGTTATCATAAGGAAACACAGTGCTTGTCTCCTGAGGAAATCCCAGCTTCCTGCTCTAGAACACAAACCTCTGGCTTCTCTCTCTCACCTCCCTCATCCTCATCCTCTCCCCGTCTCCCTTTCTCTCTCTCTCTCACTTTATTCTCCCTCCCTCTTTATCCTTCTCCACACCCTCCATCCCCTCTCTCTTATCTTTCTCTCTACCCTCCCTCCTTTCTCTTTCTCTCTATCCACCCTCCTTTCTCTCTCTCTACCCTCCCCTTTCTGTTTCTCTCTATCCACCCTCCTTTCTCTCGCTCTACCCTCCCTCCTTTCTCTCTCTCTCTATCCACCCTCCCTCCTTTCTCTCTCTATCCACCCTCCTTTCTCTCGCTCTACCCTCCCCTTTCTGTTTCTCTCTATCCACCCTCCCTCCTTTCTCTCTCTCTACCCTCCCTCCTTTCTTTCTCTCTCTCTATCCACCCTCCCTCCTTTCTCTCTCTATCCACCCTCCCTCCTTTCTCTCTCTATCCACCCTCCTTTCTCTCGCTCTACCCTCCCCTTTCTGTTTCTCTCTATCCACCCTCCCTCCTTTCTCTCTCTCTACCCTCCCTCCTTTCTTTCTCTCTCTCTATCCACCCTCCCTCCTTTCTCTCTCTACACACCCTCCTTTCTCTCTCTATCCTCCCTCCTTTCTCTCTACCCTCCCTCCTTTCTCTCTCTATCCACCCTCCCTCCGTTCTCTCTCTCTATCCACCCTCCTTTCTCTCTCTCCACCCTCCTTTCTCTCTCTCCATCATCCTTTCTCTCTCTCTACCCTCCCTCCTTTCTCTCTCTCTACCCTCCCTCCTTTCTCTCTCTCTACCCTCCCTCCTTTCTCTCTCTCTACCCACCCTCCTTTCTCTCTCTCTACCCTCCCTCCTTTCTCTCTCTCTACCCACCCTCCTTTCTCTCTCTCTACCCTCCCTCCTTTCTCTCTCTCTACCCACCCTCCTTTCTCGCTCTCTACCCTCCCTCCTTTCTCTCTCTCTACCCTCCCTCCTTTCTCTCTCTCTACCCACCCTCCTTTCTCTCTCTCTACCCACCCTCCTTTCTCTCTATCCACCCACCCTCCCTCTTTATCCTTCTCTCCCTCGATCCTCTCATCTCTCTCTCTATCCTACCTTCCTCTCTTCCCCGTTTCTCTCTCAATCATCCCTCTCTCCCCCCTTCTCTTGCTGTCCTCCCTTTCTATCCCCCCCTCACGTCATCTTACTCAAATCACTGCAACATTCTGCAGTAACAAAAAGAAGAAATATGCAGAGAAAACATTTCTCCCCAAATTGTTCTTTCCTCACCTACTGTCAAAAGACATTTCCCCTCTAAGCAAGGAAAGGGAAGCATCCACACACTGTCTGTTTGGCTGTGGCTGTATTAAGCTGCTTATTTCTTTGGCGGCAGAGATAAGTCAATCCAAACTCATATTTACACATGAAGAGAGAGAGAGGGAGAGCAAGAGTGAACTGCCAACATTTATTCCTGTAACGATTCCCAAATATGTGTGTATGTGAAAAGTATCAGTGTGTGTGTGTGTGTGTGTGTGTGTGTAGTTCTTTCTAGGGAAAGCCCTTGGCCTGTCTCCTCTCCACACCCCTCAGCCCTCTCAGACTGTGGGAGTCAGAGCCAATGGAATGTACTAGCTGTACATTCTGATGATATCAGCCCATGTCATCAGGGTGTGTGTGTGTGTGTAAACTGATTCCCTTGACCTCAGTATCTGGGGCAGGCATGCATCAAGAAACAGCTTGTTTTAGGTATTTTCCCAGCAAAACAACACACACACACACACACACACACACACACACACAGCGTTAGGATAGGGTTGAAGAGGGAGTTAAAGGCAGGAGGGGAGAGGTGAGTGAGTGACTGGCTTTAAGGTAGGTTGGGGTAATCAAGGACTGCTTAATGAGGTTAACAGTGACAGATGGCGTTAGTGACACACCCCCCCTCCCCTCAGGCCAGGATTAGTGTGTGTCATATCGTGGCTGGAGACGGGAGTGTGAAATTGGAGTGATAAGGTATTTAACATTTAAACACTCTAGACCTCCCCTCCTCTTCCTCTCCTCCTCCTCTTCCTCATCTCCTCTTCCTCGCCTCCTCCTCTTCCCTCTTCCCTCTTCCTCCTCCTCTTCTTCCTCTCCCTCCTCCATAGTATTACCACTAGTCTCTGTCCGTGTCGTGGAAAAGGTAGGACATGGTTAGTGTGTTTAAACACTGTTCTATAAGCGACTACGTATTTACTTAACAAGGGGATAATCCCCTAAACCAATCCAATAAGACAGTCTGTCTGCCCCCTCGCCAGCACCCTCCTAACCTTATTACCTAACTAACCTCAAGAGGTAATAGTCAAGTCTAGTCGAAACAAAGAAGAGAGACAGAGAGAGTGGTAGAAAGAGAGAAGAGCCCTACAGGCAAAAATACCATTTCGACACCATGCATATCTGCTTGTTACAGACAGACGAGTCAACAGCCATCCGGCCTAGTGCTTTCTGGGCCCGGAGAGAAGCCTGGGTCTGGATTAGAGATTCTGGCAGGGGACTGAGTGTTTTCCCTGGGGAGAGGGAGGGGGTGAATGGGGGGTAAGGATGAGTGATGTGAGCGTGTGTGTGTGTGTCGGGGGTCTCTGCCAAACATGGCCCACCTGTTTAAAGAAAGCCTAGGGGCTAATGAGCCATGCCTGGGGGAGTGTGTGAGTGTGTGTGTGTGTGTGTGTGTGTAGAGGAGGGAGGGGGCAACAACAGATTCCTAGGAAAAATGGAAAGACAGGAGAAGAGAGGAAAGGGGGGTATAATGAAATATTGTGCAACAGGGGCAACAACAGTCTTTCTTGTACAGAGCGGGGTGTGTGTTCCCCCACATAAAGAGCAGGGTGAAAGAGGCCTTTTGTCTGAGAGTGTAACTTGAGCTCCAAGCTTCACACAGACGTGCATACGCATAAGAACACGTACACACACAGACACAAAGGTGACCAACATAATGACTGAATTGGGAAGTCAGATTTGTCCCAACATTTTCCCAACACAAATGTATGCCCACAGGCACGCACGCACCCACACACTGGTGGCAGCTGCAAACTCAGAGATTAAGGCCAGTGTGACGGACATGCTTATGGCTGCAGCTCAGAAAGATCGAGAGAGAAAATAGAGAGAATGAAGGAGAGAGATAGAGAGAGAAAACTAAAAGATAATATTAAGTGAAAATTTGCATCAGGTCATTAAAGCCACACTCTGTAAGTGGGCCAGCAACAAATCAAAGGATAAACTTAATTAATTGAAATAACTGGATAACTTAAACTGTGGCTTTAAAGTGTAAAGGAAGCCAGTTGCATGTTCAGGCGTTCTGTTGGTGTTTAAACCCCTACTTTACTTTGTAGATCTGACTACTGCTAGAGCTAGAATTGAATTTCAGTTCCTCTGAGCTGAGCTAATGTTCTTCTCTCTCACCCCCCCCCCCCCCCCCCCCCCTCCTCTCTCCGTCTATCGATCTCTTTCTCCCTATGATGCTATCAAAAAAGAAGAGGAATGAGAAAAGGGGAGTGAAGAGGAGAGAGAAAGAGATAAGCTGAGTGTCTTTGTGTGATCAGTTCATTGATATGACATGTTGATTCTCTCTGCTCAGACTAGAGCCTGCATCTCTCCATTCTCCCTCTCCTTCCCCCTCTTTAATCCCTGTGACATCTCACCCCCCTAATCAACCCTTCACCTCTCCTCTCATCCCTCCCCTGATCCAGACAGATGCTCCCCTGCGATGCCCTCCTCTTTGTGTGTGTGTGTGTGTGTGTATATATGTATGTGTGTGTGTGTGTGTGTGTGTGTGTCCTTGGCAGACGCTCCCCTGCGATCCCAATCCCAGATCAGATGCACCGGAATTCCGAGCCAGCCCAGCTGTCGTCTTGGCAATGCTCCGTGATTGTCTGATCACCATGGCCAATCGACACACACAGCTTTATTTTTATTACATTTCAGGACATTTTGGAGTGTAGAAATGTTTGACAATTAAAAATCATATTTTCCCTAAACCCTACCCCTAACCTTAACCTCAAAACCCCTAACCCTTTAGCTTAAAATAGCATTTGAACAAATTCAGGACCAAAAAAGTTATTGTTTTTCTACCTTTTCAGGACATTCAGGTGAAATGTTAGGACATTGGGATCCTGATAGGAAAACAAGCACACACACAGATCTGCCAACCAGACAAGAAAGTCCTCAGAGCAGAAATACAGACTGCTGAGGGGAAAGAAGAGAAAGAGAGAGAGAGATCCCCAACTCCCTCTCCTTATGCTCCTCTGGTCCCAGACTTACCCATCTTACTGCACTCAACCATGGTGTGTGTGTGTGTGTGTGTGTGTGTGTGTGTGTGTGTGTGTGTGTGTGTGTGTGTGTGTGTGTGTGAGAGAAGCTCTCCAGACCAGACCAGCCCCAGGGAACAGAATTCTACTAATGAGGGAGGAATCAGAGAGAATCCAAGGAATCTTAAACAAATCCCAGATAAGACCCTGGGGGTGTGTGTGTGGCTGTAAACCTCCCACACTGGGTCAAGGCCTGCAGTCTCAACTAGCCTTCTACTATACTGTGTGTGTGTGTGTGTGTGTGTGCCAAGACGTTAAACATTAACACAGCAGAATACTCAGACTTCAGACCCGCCGGCAGATCCTCATCTCACCTACACTGTCTGTTTGTCTGTGTGTGTTTAACAGCGCGTTTATCACTTCTGCCCTTTGGAGTGGTTGCCGTGGGTTACTGATTCATCTTTGACAAGGGAAGAGATTGGGAAGGAGAGAGAGAGAGAGACTTAGTGTCTTGTTGGGCATGGATTATATAATGATGGATTTTACACTCATTGTCATTGACTGCAGACAACTAGTCTCTGGAGCGCCATGAGTCTGGCAAGCGAGACGATCAGACAACTCATTTCTCTGACAAGGTTCAACTTGAGAGTTTCTCAATACAGAAGGTTTTATAACTGTCTAGACCTCTGTGTCTCAAAATCCAATAAATGGGATAAGACCTCGGAGTTGGCCAACGTCCCCCCGTCTGATCTCTCTCCAGTTGTAACAGGGCCCTACTGGAACCTGACTGTCAACACACTGCTCCACAGGGGAAGGATTACAGAGCGACAAAGGGGGAACGATTCAAACGCAACACAGAGAAGGAATTAAAATCTGCCAAGTGATCCTACTATTATCTTATAGTTGATCAGTGGTCATGCTGCATGCAGCGCACACACCTCCACTTGGGGAATACTATTCTAACGTCAGCTAGCCTCTTGGGGAATGTGGTCCGGTTGCCAGTGGATACCAACGTTGTCCCAGAGCAGCAGAGTAATGATGTCACACAAACCCAATCCTTATTGTTGATGTGGTCCAGCTGTCATCAAACCCTCATATCCTCCCTCTACCCTCCCTCCCTCCCTCCCTCCTCTCCATCCCTCCCTCCCTCCCTCCCCTCCCTCCCTCCCATCCCTCCCTCCCATCCCTCCCTCCCATCCCTCCCTCCCATCCCTCCCTCAGCAAGTTATTGTAAGCTGGCCACAAGGGAAACTCCTTCAAATGATTTGGCGATAATCATTTATTTCATAAACACCGTTTACATCAGTCACAATAAAGAAAGTTATATAAAAGAAAAATCCACCCGTCGAACGGATAAAAATGTCGTCGATCTTTAGAGAATCTCTCTTATATCGTCCGTTTCCATTACACGTCGCAATGATTTGCGACATTGCTTTTGACGAATTAACCTGGTCAATGGAAACCTGCCTACTGAGAGGGTCAGATACAAGAGAGAAATGGAAGAGCAAATAGAGAAAGAGAAAGCAAAAAAAAGAAAAAGAGAAGGAGAAATAATCTACAAAAGGATAGAAAAAAAATGGGAGAAAATAAAGAAATTATAAGACTGTAAAGATAGAAGGATGGAAAATTAGAGGACTGTTTTGCAGGAAGAAGAGATCACTGGAAACTGCTCACACATCTCCACAAGTCTGAATGAGAGGAAGGAGGGAAGTCTCTCCCCCCCCCCCCACACACACACACACAAACAAGTGGAGTCTGGTGGGAGGAGCTATAGGATGACTGGCTTATTGTAATGTCTGGAATGGATCAAATGGAACGGAGTGAAACGTGGTTTCCTTAGGTTAGAAAATTGAAGCCTTTAGTCACACCGACCAGGCAAGCACCAAGATATTAAAACAACTCAATCTCTCAACAGGACAAACAAACACACATACGAATGTCCAGGCATGAGGCATCAAGGTTAAAACAACTTCGAATATTTGATTAACAAGCTGCAAAATCCCCCCCCCCCCCAACTCAACCTGGCTTACCTGATATGGAGGTCAGCAAACGACCAACAGGTTACCAGAGAGAGAAAGTCAGACTAAAATATTGATGCAACTGTTTCAAAACTCAGATTCCATCATGTCCAACACCTCGTTTATACACTTTTAATATAAAGCCAACATAGTAGGCTTCATAATAACCAGTTGAGTGTGTGTGTTTAAATTAAAGGATTACATTTATTTTTATCATCAATTGAGGTCCAACCGAAACGTAACTTCCGCTTGTAACCCAAACCCTCTAAAATCAGAGAGGTGCGGGGGGCTGCCACATTGGACGCCCGTGGAGCTGTTGTTGTGGGGGGTTAACTAAAAAGGTAGAGCGACAGATTTTTCACCTTGTCGATTCGAACTGGCAACCTTTCGGTTAGTGGCCCAACGCTGTAACCAATAGACCAGCTGCTGTGTTGAATCCTAGATGTGTGTCTATAGTCAGAGCCTTTCTGTGATCATCAGTCACACACACAAAAGGGTTACCCTCGTTGTGGCGATTAACATTCCACACTGGGGGGGGGAGGTGATGAAACATTCCTTTTCCTAGTGACTTTCTCTCTCTTTCTCCTCCTCTCTCTTTATCGCCCACCCTCTCCCGAAGTCTCTCCTCACTCTTACTCTCCATCCTTCCCCATCTCTTCTACCCTTTCTATCTCTCCCTCTCTCTAGTCCCATCTTCCTCTGTCTCTCACCCCTCCACTTCCTCCCTCATGGAGTTCTGATCAGTGCAGTATTAGGGACTGTAGCTGTGTCTGTAGTAAGGCTTGTCATCCTGGTTAGCTGTGTCTAGGCATGTTGAGACTGGTCCTCAGCTGAGCTGGGCTTATATCAACATCACTGACTGACTCCTCATACAACACTGGAGACACACACACACACACATTTGACATTTAACATGCACCAGTCAGGACACAGGCTTATTAATGAGAACAGGTCAAAGAAAACACACACAGCCATAACAGACAAACACAAAAGAAACGATTTTTTATAAAACACACACACACACACACACCCCAAACCAAACTATAGGTAAAAGGCTTTGAGGGTGACCGAGTTTAGAAAGCTCTCTTCAGGCACTGTTGACTGACATTTACATTAAACAAATAGTGTAAAGGTGAAGAATAAAGGGAAGAAGGAGAGACAAAAGAGTTCATGACAGGGAGGAGACAATGGGCCATGTGACACCAAACAACACATAACACAGTGACATCACCACATCAATCACACATTTTCATATGACTCACGCACACAAAAACATCACACTAGTCCAGAACTGCCAGCCTTTTTCATTACAGAGTCAGTGTGTGTGTGTGTCGGTCTCTGAAAATGCTGGATGAGTGTCTCGGATTGTTATGAGTAACATGTCATGGAGAAGAGAGGAGAGACTGATTCTAACGTAGCATCTCTCCCTCTGTCCCTCTGTCTTTCCCCTCTTCCTTGCTGTTGGTTCCTTTGGTCTCCCTGGCCCCATTCTCTCTGTCTTTCTCCCCCCCCCCCTTTCCTCTTTCTCCAGATAGATCTTCTGTCTGTGATGGCTGGGAAGCTGCCGTTTTTCAGGTCACTGGTTATTGCTACGCAGCAGGAGTCCACCCACCACCCCCACCCCCCCCCCCCCTCCCCTCCCCTCCAGGTGGAGCGAGGGATTATCGAGACAGCCCTTTGTGTCATCTGATGAGAAAAGAAAGAGGAAGAGTAGATAAAGAAAGAGAGAAGAGCAGGATGAACAGACAAGGTGTGGAGGAGATCATTAGTTAGTGTGTGTGAGTGAGTGTTTGAGTAGCACAAACATTACGACAATGTGCCCAATCATCAGGTACGGGCAAGTGTGTGTGTGTGTGTGTGTACACGTACGGGGGTAGGTTCAGACTACATTGCGTGTGGGTGAGTGAGTGTGTGTTTGTGACTCAGAGGTTCCCTGCGGTCAAGAAGCAGATCTCTCTTGTGCACTCACTCTTTTCTTCTCTCCCCCCTCTCTCTTTTCATACACTCCCTCTCTCTCTTTTCATACACTCCCCCTCTCTCCCCCCACTCTCTCTTTTCATACACTCCCCCTCTTCCCCCTCTCTCTCTTAGCCTAGTCTGAATAGGCTGTGTCAGTGATGAGTGACTGGTGAATGGAGCTTGTGTGTGTGTGTGTGTGTGTGTGTCTTTGAAGTCAAGAGTCAGAGTAGAAGCAGTGAAGCAAGAGAGAGAGAGAAGGTTGAGGGGAGTGGAGTGGTGGGGAAACACACAGACACGCATGCACGCACACACACACACACACACACACACACACACGTACCCACATTCAGAGTTCTTGCTTCTACCCATGATGCAAATCTCCAGTGCTCTGTGATGCAGAGCTAGGTGTGTGTGTGTGTATATATACACTACATGAACAAAAGTATGTGGACACCTGCTCATCGAACATCTCATTCCAAAATCATGGGCATTAATATGGAGTTCATCCCCCGTTTGCTGCTATAACAGTCTCCACTCTTCTGGGAAGGCTTTCCATGAATTGTTGAAACATTGCTGCGGGGACTTGCTTCCATTCAGCCACAAGAGCGTTAGTGAGGTCTGGCACTGATGTTGGGCGATTAGGCCTGGCTCGCAGTCGGAGTTCTGATTCATCCCAAAGGTGTTCGATGGCGTTGAGGTCAGGGCTCTGTGCAAGCCAATCAAGTTCTTCCACACCGATCACGACAAACCATTTCTGTATGGACCTCGCTTTGTGCAAGGGCCATTGTCATGCTGAAACAGGAAAGGGCCTTCCCCAATCTGTTGCCACAAAGTTGGAAGCACAGAATTGTCTAGAATGTCATTGTATGCTGTAGCGTTAATATTTCCCTTCACTGGAACTAAGGGGCCTAGCCCGAACCATGAAAAACAGCCCCAGACCATTATTCCACCTCCACCAAACTTTACAGTTGTCACTATGCATTAGGGCAGGTAGCTTTCTCCCGGCATCCGCCAAACCCAGATTTGTCTGTCGGACTGCCAGATTGTGAAGCATGATTCATCACGCCAGAGAACGCGTTTCCACTGCTCCAGAGTCCAATGGAAGCGAGCTTTACACCACTCCAGCCGACGCTTGGCATTGCGCATGGTGAGCTTAGGCTTGTGTGCGGCTGCTCGGCCATGGAAACCCATTTCATGAATCTCCAGACAAACAGTTATTGTGCTGACGTTGCTTCCAGAGGCAGTTTGGAACTCGGTAGTGTGTCGCAACTGAGGACAGATGATTTTTACGCTCTACGTGCTTCAGCACTCGGCGGTCCCGTTCTGTGAGATTGTGTGGCCTACCCCTTTGCGACTGAGCAGTTGTTGCTCCTAGACATTTCCACTTCACAATACCAGCACTTACAGTTGAAATTTGACTAACTGACTTTTTGGAAAGGTTGCATTCTATGATGGTGCCACGTTCAGTAAGGCCATTCTACTGCCAATGTTTGTCTATGGAGATTGCATGGCTGTGTGCTCAATTTTATACACCTGTCAGCAATGGGTGTGGCTGAAATAGCCGAATCCACTAATTTGAAGGGGTGTCCAATACTTTTGTATATATAGTGTATCTATCTCAAACCCAGATCAGAACATTTGGAGATAAGCACTTCCTGATCCTGACACATCATTTCCCCTCTGCGCAGGAAACTGGCACACATGGAACAGAAAACAACAGGATGACAAAAGAAACAACACCCTTCACACAGAGAGAGAGACAGACAGAGACAGACATACAGACACAGACAGACAGACAGAGCGAGACAGTCAGAGACAGACAGACACAGACAGACAGAGACATACAGAGACAGACATACAGAGACAGACAGACAATGTGGAAGAGAGTGGATAGGAAAGAGAGAGTTCAGTAGGTCTGTTGGTGTGTGTCACTTTAACTCCTTCTCCGCCGAGTCTGGAATTTGCATTTTCCCACAATTCAATTAGCATGGCTGTCAGAACATCGGCTCTGTTCACATGCTTGCCCTAACCGCCACTCACACACACACACACACTCACCATAGAAATGCTCTCTTCTTGCTAATCAGTCACTGGCTAGCAGTGGCTTTCGGTGCCGTTTATGATGAGGGAGGATGATTTTTTTTTAAATGAACATGACCTTATTTATATTACAGCATATTGGATGACTGTCATTCATATTCCATTCACCAAGCTCAATGTAACATTGATAGATTTAGGCTACTACATGATGCTCATATTTTCCCTATACCCATCATGAGGTTACTACAACCTAGTCTATGAATTTTACAACGTAGATTAACAACGTAGGTCCACAGGTCAAGAGAATCTTGAGTAATCAAGGTGACAGACAGTGACACATTCAATACCGCCTTGCACACTCTTGCCTGCATCTAGCTGATGTAGGGTAATCATTAGTCCAACAGTTGCAAAATGAGAGCTTCTTTTGGACAAATTCTGGTATGTTTATGTTTATCCCCGTATCATTCCGTTTGCTTCCGTTTAAGAAACGTTTTCAACAGAATCAGCGCAATGAATACACCCCTGATCACATGCAAACTCAGTTCACTTTCATAGTAGCCACATACAAACAGCTTGTTGTGTATATATAATTTCGCAGCTATCTACGCGCTCTCCTCCTCTCACCTTTTTCCTTCGCTTGTGGACTTCACATCAGGTGTCTGTGACCAGGCGGAAAAACCCATCCAAGCTAAACCTTCATATCATGACCGCTAACCGCTACACACAGAATACATCGTTGTCACGTCATAGTCAACATAGCTACTAGAACTAACGCGTTAGTAAACGCACTACAATCATGCAGTACAGTGTACAGTCAGCAGCAAGCAGTTTAGCAGTTACACCGGCGGGCCCCGGTGGCAATAAATTAATAAAACCAAAAGCTTACCTTGACTTGGAAGAGTTCCAGTGTTGGATAGGCAGCTAGCTAACATAACATCACTCTCTGTTTGAGCCGGGTGTTTGAGTAGGCTAAACTAGCTAGCTGCATTCGATGTTAGCTAAGTAAGTGAAAAAAATATTTTACTAAGAAATATAGCTCTCTCGCTTCTCCTTAAATTTGGAATAAATTAATTTGTTAACTGTTCAACTATTTTCTTTCTCTTTGAGTCAACTACTCACCACATTTTATGCACTGCAGTGCTAGCTAGCTGTAGCTTATGCTTTCAGTACTAGATTAATTCTCTGATCCTTTGAATGGGTGGACAACATGTCAGTTCATGCTGCAAGAGCTCTGATACTGTAAGTCCATGGAAGGGGGTGATAACCATTAATGTACCCAGAGGAGGACAGAAGCTAGCTGTCCTCCGGCTACACCATGGTGCTACCCTACAGGGTGCTGCTGAGGCTACTGTAGACCTTCATTGCAAAACAGTGCGTTTTCATAAACTATTTGGTGACGTGAATATATTTAGTAAAATTGTATCTATAAAATGATAACTTTTGTAATGTTTCACTATTTTTATGAAATTCACTGAGGAGGATGGTCCTCCCCGTCCTCCTCTGAGGAGCCTCCACTGCTGCCCAGCTAACGCTATGCTAAATGCTAGGCTAATTAATAAGCTGTAATCATGTTCCCACTGCAAGCATAGCTTAGCGTAGCGGCCCTTATTAAGAACCATAGAAATGCTGGCTAATTGCTAATCAGTCAGTGCACGGCTAATTGTTCTGTGGGCTGAGAAATCCCTTAGGAGAGAAAGAGCAGGGTTGCGTTCAGTAGGGCAGAACATTGTGGAATGTTCAGATAGAAATATGTTGAGTAGAACATGCCTAAATGGAGCCCAGTGGCGCAGTATGTAACATGTCCTTCAATCCCTGGGTGGGTTGTGAACTAGAGTTCAACTCTAGTTGTAGTCCTGCCATCACTATCGTCAACTTGTTGTGAGCGAAAACGCCACAGAGAAAACCTCTCACCTCACAGTGTGTGTGTTTAACCAGAAGTCCCCACAAGAATAGTAAACGAACAAACATTTTGTTAGTCCCCACAAGGTCAAATGCTATTTCTAGGGGGTTTAGGGTTAAGGTTAGAATTAGTGTTAGAATTAGGTTTAGGGTTAGGAGCTAGGGTTAGGTTTAAGGTTTGTTTTTTGGGTTAAGGTTAGGGAAAATAGGACTTTGAATGGGACTGAATTATGTATCCCCACAAGGTTAGTTATACAAGACTGTGTGTGTATGTGTACACACACACACACACACACACACACACACACACAACACAGCACTCTCAAACATTTACTGGCATGACACCAAAAACCCAGAGTGAGAATGAAGCAAACTGTAACAATTTACACAGTGCAGGCTCTCCCTCTCTAACCATCTCTCCCTCTCTAACCATCTCTCCCTCTCTAACCATCTCTCCCTCTCTAACCATCTCTCCCTCTCCCCCCCACTGAGTGTACAAAACATTAGGAACACCTTCCTAATATTGCGTTGCACCCCCCCTCTTTTGCCCTCAGAACAGCCTCAATTCGTCGGGGCATGGACTCTACAAGGTGTCAAAAGCGTTCCACAGGGATGCTGGCCCATGTTGATTCCAATGATTCCCACAGTTGTGTCAAGTTGGCTGGATGTCCTTTGGGTGGTGAACCATTCTTGATACACACACAAAGCTGTTGAGTGTCAAAAACCCAGCAGCGCTGTAGTTCTTGACACAAACCGGTGCGCCTGGCACCTACTACCACACCCCGTTCAAAGGCACTTAAATATTTTGTCTTGCCCATTCACCCTCTGAATGGCACACATACACAATCCATGTCAAGGCTTAAAAATCCTTCTTTAACCTGTCTCCTCCCTTTCATCTAGACTGATTTAAGTGGATTTAACAAGTGACATCAATAAGGGATCATAGCTTTCACCTGGATTCACCTGGTCAGTCTATGTCATGGAAAGAGATGTTGTTTTTATGATTTGTATACTCAGTGTAGATTGTATGTGTGCGCGCGTGTGTGTTTGTCACCTGTTTGCAAACATCTAATTACTGCCTAAAAGCTTGCCTTGTATTCCACATTGAGAGAGAGAGCGACAGAGAGAGAGAAAAAGAGAGAGAGAAAGAAAGAAAGAAAGGATTGTAGAATGCTGGGAAAATGTGCACACAAACACACTTGTATAGGAAAACTGAGATTCCCAGTGTGGGAATGTGGTGTTGGGATTGTAGGGATGAAGGAGTAACCATCTTTGGAATGTCGAGCAGCCCAAGATTAATCCCTGATAATCTGATTGGATTAAAACACGACAACCTGTCTGGTCAGTCACGCACCCGCACACAGTTCACCCTGCAGTGATCTGAAACAGAGAATGATCCAGGCAGATTGACAGGCATGCTAATTGAATCCTCCCCCTCCACAGCAATGAAACAAAACACTCTCAGCCTTCACTCACACCATCCTCTTCTCCATCGTTTCACTCAAAAGCCCTACCCATTTTCCCATGCCTCCTCTTATCTTCTTCTTTCCCTCATTCTTCCTATGCCCTCCCCTCCTCTTACACGGCCTTCCTCTTCTACTCTCTTCCTCTACCCTTTCCATCCCCTCCCCTCCTCCACTCCCCCTCTTCATCCTCTCCTCTTCCCCCTCTTTCCACTCCTCTACTCTTCTTTACCCTCCTCCACTCCTCTTTCCCCTCCTCCACTCCACTCCACTCTCCTCCACTCCACTCCCCCCTCCTCCCATATATAACCATTCATTAGGACAGACAGTTGTCCATTAGGTAAAACAGACATTTGGGAAATTGCAGTAAATCTTCCATGAAAAAATACATTTCCCCTAATGCAGAAATCACGCTCTGATAAAGAGAGAGAGAAAGAGGGGGAAGAGAGAGGTCCAACAGCTATAAAGCCACCAAGCGGAAAGCATGCCTGCTGTTTGATTATAAAATGACACCATCACAGAGAGAGATAGAGAGAGGAGAGAAAGAGAGAGAGAGATGGAGAGAGGGGGGAAAGAGAGCGAGAGAGAGAGAGATGGAGAAGGAAAGAGGGAGAGAGAGAGAGGGGAAAATAGTGTTGAGGACACCAAGACACGCACACAAACACACACAAAGTAAACTGGGTAGAAACTGATGAGTGCAGATAAACATCCTCCCTCCAGCCTCCGGGGGTAGCTAGACGCATCATCACCTCTGACCATCACAGAGCCTGATGCCAGGAATACCAGCAGTACAGTGTATGTGTGTAACCAGCAGAAGTAATCGACCCGGATTTGAGTGGAGTCAACCCCCCTGCAGGGGTCCTCTTTCTCCAACAAACCTCCAAAAAAAGACAGACAGACAAAGAAAGAGAGAGAAGGCCAGGGCAGTAGCCAAAACCTATCTCTGAATTACAGTAATGGCAGTTTTCTCTTCCAACCTGTCTGACTGTCTGACTGTCTGCCTGCATAGTGATCCTTGATGATCAAGAAGTAAGCTATGTAGCAATGCTAAGATCTGCTTTTCCAAAATAAACTTTTTATTTCAGTAGAATCCTCAATTTAGGCCTAACTGTATTTGAACAATTCTATGATCGAATGTTGATCCAATGGTTTACAGTAATCAATGTTCAACATGTTTCAAGCGTTTAACATACCACTAAAACGATGCATCAGTGTTACAGTTGAAGTCAGAAGTTTACATACACTTAGGTTGGAGTCATTAAAACTCGTTTTTCAACCACTCCACAAATTTCTTGTTAACAAACTAAATTTTGGCAAGTCGGTTAGGACATCTACTTTGTGCATGACAAGTAATATTTCCAACAATTGTTTACAGAAAGATTATTTCACTTATAATTCACTGTATCACAATTCCAGTGGGTCAGAAGTTTACATACACTAAATTGACTGTGCCTATAAACAGCTTGGAAAATTCCAGAAAATGATGTAATGGCTTTAGAAGCTTCTGATAGGCTAATTGACATCATTTGAGTCAATTGGAGGTGTACCTGTGGATGTATTTCAAGGCCTACCTTCAAACTCAGTGCCTCTTTGCTTGACGTCATGGGAAAATCAAAAGAAATCAGCCAAGACCTCAGAAAAAAAATGGTAGACCACCACAAGTCTGGTTCATCCTTGGGAGCAATTTCCAAACGCCTGAAGGTACCACGTTCATCTGTACAAACAATAGTATGCAAGTATAAACACCATGGGACCACGCAGCCATCATACCGTTCAGGAAGGAGACGCGTTCTGTCTCCTAGAGATGAACGTACTTTTGTGCAAAAAGTGCAAATCAATCCCAGAACAACAGCAAAGGACCTTGTGAAGATCCTGGAGGAAAAATGTACAAAATTATCTATATCCACAGTAAAACGAGTCCTATATCAACATAACCTGAAAGGCCGCTCAGCAAGGAAGAAACCACGGCTCCAAAACCGCCATAAAAAAGCCAGACTACGGTTTGCAACTGCACATGGGGACAAAGATCGTACTTTTTGGAGAAATGTCCTCTGGTCTGATGAAACAAAAATAGAACTGCTTGGCCATAATGACCATCATTATGTTTGGAGGAAAAAGGGGGTACTTGCAAGCCGAAGAACACCATCCCAACCGTGAAGCACGGGGGTGGCAGCATCATGCTGTGGGGGTGCTTTGCTGCAAGAGGGACTGGTGCACTTCACAAAATAGATGGCATCATGAGGAAGGAAGATTATGTGGATATATTGAAGCAACATCTCAAGACATCAGTCAGGAAGTTAAAGCTTGGTCGCAAATAGGTCTTCCAAATGGACAATGACCCCAAGCATACTTTCAAAGTTGTGGGAAAATGGCTTAAGGACAACAAAGTCAAGGTATTGGAGTGGCCATCACAAAGCCCTCAATCCTATAGAAAATGTGTGGGCATAACTGAAAAAGCGTGTGTGAGCAAGGAGGCCTACAAACCTGACTCAGTTACACAAGCTCCGTCAGGAGGAATAGGCCAAAATTCACCCAATTTATTGTGGGAAGCTTGTGGAAGGCTACCCGAAACGTTTGACCCAAGTTAAACAATTGAAAGGAAATGCAACCAAATACTAATTGAGTATATGTAAACTTCTGACCCACTGGGAATGTGATGAAATAAATAAAAGCTTAAATAAATCACTCTACTATTATTCTGACATTTCACATTCTTAAAATAAAGTGGTGATCCTTACTGACCTAAGACAGGGAGTTTTTACTAGGATTAAATGTCAGGAATTGTGAAAAACTGAGTTAAAATGTATTTGGCTAAGGTGTATGTAAACGTACGACTTCAACTGTAGATATGCTACAATTTTGAAGAAGGATCAAGAGCTACTATTTTAATACTGCTTAGTTTGACAGCATGATTCTCTTATAGCTAATTCGAGTTGACAGTTAGGTTACCCTATAAATCTATCCCTTCGGATATGGTAAAAACCAGAACCGCTCAACACAAATTCATATGACAGCCTGTCATTAAAACACTGTCAAACAAACTGCGACGGATCTGCTGCTACAGCAAGGCCACACGTTCGCTACACACACACAGAGCTAGAGAGAATCGTCCAGGCATGCTCGCTAATACCACCCGATAATTAATGATCTTCAATCTTCAACAATTGTCAATTGTTGGAGACCCACAAGTTGTGCACGCATTTGTTCCAGCCCAACACTGACACGCCTGATACAACCAGTCAACTAGCCTGTTTTATCTCACCTTTCATTTTTCATCTTGGTCTCCTTTTTATCTAGAACTCCAGGAACACAATTTTTTAGCTCGGTCCAGTCCGCGTGCAAGCCACAACTCCAACCGGTGGAGAACCGGGAGAATAACCAGGTCTCTTTTCGGTTGGGTCGATAACAGGTACATTTCTTCTGACCCGGTCTACAGTCACACGGAACCTCCAACCTCACATTCTGAACCAGGTGTCTCCCGAACGTTGTCCCTCCTGTCTTCTGAATGTGTAAAAAAACTATCACGTCTTCACCTTTGATTTCAAATTCCACCGTTCGCTTCAAATCCCGGACTGGGAAGTAGTATTTCTTGACGTAGTGCGGGTCTGGGGAAGGGAAAATGTCCCCTCCATCGTCCTCCTCAGTGAAATACCCGTGTGGTGAGCCGAAATTGATAACCCCGGGCGCGACGTATTGATATAAGATCAGCATAAAACAGACGGAGCCGACTACAATTAGGAGAAATTTGCTGCTCGCCTCAACCATGGTCCTTCCAATGCCGTGCAAACGTTACCATTTCCCGGTAAACCGTCTCGAAGGGACCAGAACGGTGTAGCTACGATTAATTCCTGTTGTTGTACTCTCTCTCCCCAAGCAAGCGGAACAGGACGCGGTCATATCAATTGGGTAGGTTACAGAAGCGATTATGTGAATACAATGTAACTAAACTAAGCGTATTTACAGTGTAGAGAGAGACCCGTAAAATCCAGAGCAACAATGTATCCACAGGAGTGTGTGTTCTCAGTTTGCTCTCGTCCCTGTGTTGTTGCGTTGCATGTGTGTTTAAAGTACTCTACGCTGCATTACTATGGAGCTATGTACCCAGGATCCTCAGCGAAATAACCCACCTTCTTTCAGAAGAACACACACATTCCCTCTCTCCTCTGTCTCTCTCTCAGTATCTCTGTCTCTGTCTCTGTCTCACACGCAACAGGCCGAATTAAAATGTTGAGGAACAAGATCCGCATTGAATTCTACAAGTAGTCTAGTTCTACTATAGCATATTAACTTGTAGTTTATATACAATTAAAATAAATATATTTAAGGGTCTAAAAGATGGTGGTACTTTATTTAATACCCAAAGAAAACAAAATTGTAATAGGTACTAATTATGTAATTACCATTTTACAATGCAATTTCTTCGTAGCCTATCAAGTAGAAAATATTGTTTTATTGTAAAACCAGCCGTAAACCACTTAGCAAATAGCAATGCAAGGTTAGAGTATTCAATTGTCCACATCCAGCAGAAGTCACCAAAATGATGAAATGAAAACATAAGTGTCAGAGAGCAAACGCTGAACTAAATAGCCTTGGTTTCTCAAATGACTGCCTCGCCTGGTTCACCAACTACTTCTCAGATAGAGTTCAGTGTGTCAAATCGGAGGGCCTGTTGTCTGGACCTATGGCAGTCTCTATGGGGGTGCCACAGGGTTCAATTCTTGGGCCGACACTTTTCTCCGTGTATATCAATGATGTCGCTCTTGCTGCTGGTGACTCTCAGATCCACCTCTACGCAGACGACACCATTTTGTATACATCTGGCCCTTCATTGGACACTGTGTTAACAAACCTCCAAACGAGCTTCAATGCCATACAACAATCCTTCAGTAGCCTTCAACTGCTCTTAAACACTAGTAAAACTAAATGCATGCTCTTCAATCGAACGCGGCTAGCACCCGCCCACCCGACTAGAATCACCACTCTCGACGGGTCTGACCTAGAGTATGTGGACAACTACAAATATCTAGGTGTCTGGTTAGACTGTAAACTCAACTTCCAGACTCACATAAAGAATCTCCAATCCAAAGTTAAATCTAGAATCGGCTTCCTATTTCGCAACAAAGCCTCCTTCACTCATGCTGCCAAACATGCCCTCGTAAAACTGACTATCCTACCGATCCTTGACTTCGGCGATGTCATTTACAAAATAGCCTCCAACACTCTACTCAGCAAATTGGATGTAGTCTATCACAGTGCCATCCGTTTTGTCTCCAAAGCCCCATACACTACCCACCACTGTGACCTGTACGCTCTTGTTGGCTGGTCCTCACTACATGTTCGTCGTCAAACCCGCTGGCTCCAGGCCATCTATAAATCACTGCTAGGCAAATCCCCGCCTTATCTTAGCTCATTGGTCACCATAGCAGCACCCACCCGTAGTCTGCGCTCCAGCAGGTATATCTCACTGGTCATTCCCAAAGCCAACACCTCCTTTGGCCGCCATTCCTTCCAGTTCTCTGCTGCCAATGACTGGAACGAATTGCAAAAATCTCTGAAGCTGGAGACTCTTATCTCCCTCAATAACTTTAAGCATCAATTGTCAGAGCACCTTACCGATCACTGCACCTGTACACAGCCCATCTGAAATTAGCCCACCCAACTACCTCATCCCTATATTGTTATTTATTTTGCTCTTTTGCACCCCAGTATCTCTATTTGCACATAATCTCTTGCACATCTAGCATTCCAGTGTTAATACTATTGTAATTATTCTGCACTATAGCCTATTTATTGCCTTACCTCCATAACTTGCTACATTTGCACACACTGTATATATATTTTCTGTTGTATTTCTGACTTTATGTTTTTTTTTTACCCCATATGTAACTCTGTGTTGTTTTTATTGCACTGCTTTGCTTTTTCTTGGCCAGGTCGCAGTTGTAAATGAGAACCTGTTCTCAACTGGCTTACCTGGTTAAATAAAGGTGAAATAAAAATAAATAAATAAATTATTAATTAGCATAGATTAGGCCTATTATAATTAGGCTGAACACTTACTAAATAGGCACAATTAACCTATTGATTAATGTAACCATGTGGTATTGTATTTTATATATATAGCCTACCGCTGAAGAAGGCTGGGGTGTATCCTGTTGTTTCTTGGATTGCCATTATTAATAACAAATATTTATTTTTAAACGAGCCTACTCAATCACAAAAAGACTAACGACATTTCCCAGAAACATAGAACCAACCTCCTAGGAGCGCTGTTTAATATTTGGTATACATACGGCGCTGTTCGTGTTTCTACTGCTATAGGGAAACACTGAGCAGCGCTGGTCTTTTCTCCACAGATCGAACAAGTTGTCAGACGCATAGTTAGGCCAAAATACTTCCTTCAGGCTATTTTTGTCGAACAAGTTTTGACTTATCAGATGTTAGATGGGAAAGAATACAAGTTTCAAGCTCTAGATGTGGAGATAAATGTTTTTGTTACAGCTGAGCTGACGCTGTAATTTTGTGTAGGCCCATTTTCCCCTTTAGGCAAGTAACCTACTACAAGGTGAGCCAGATGAAATGCAGGTGCAGATTTTGCAGTGGGGTTGTTGGGATTAGACACAAATAGACTTGACTCTACACTTTCCCTGGTGTTTTTCTGTCTGTGTGGTTGGAGGTTAGAAACTTAACCTTGATTAAGGTGAATTCATGTCTGGCTTTAAAGGCACAGTTGTATAATAATATAATAATAATAATAATATGCCATTTAGCAGACGCTTTTATCCAAAGCGACTTACAGTCATGCGTGCATACATATGATTTTGCATGTTATTGTAATGTGCTGATTTTTTCATTCTTTATTTCTGACATATCTCTTAATCCTTTCTTCTTACAAGATCACAGCACGACACGACTAGCGGTAGGCTACACACTACACAGGCATATACAAAAAATGTGTGAGTGTGTGTTGAATAATTCAAAGTGCGCATTTAAATGCATTCCTTATTTTCCTGTGGAAAAGCCCACATCTGTCATAGGGCTGTTATTGTATTTAATTTCCTCTCAGAATTACTGTACTATCATTATAAACAGTCACTTATGGATGGCATGCTGTGTTGTGCCCTCTAGCTCAGTAATACAGCCATGACAGTCTCTTTATCACCACAATGACTTTATTGTGTGTGTGTGTGTGTCTACGTGTGTGTGTTTAAGAGAGAGTTGGTTTGTGTGTGTATGTAAGTAGGCCTATGCATAACCAGTAATAAAGTTATATACAGATCATGTTTTTTTCTGAAGGGAGTGACCCATGATAACAATAAAAAAATGTGCTTAGATATCATTTTCCTTCGTCAACACTAACCATGGGAAACCTGGTCTGTATAATGGAAGGAGACTCATATGGGAAACCTGGTCTGTATAATGGAAGGAGACTCATATGGGAAACCTGGTCTGTATAATGGAAGGAGACTCATATGGGAAACCTGGTCTGTTTAATGGTAGGATACTCATATGGGAAACCTGGTCTGTTTAATGGTAGGAGACTCATATGGGAAACCTGGTCTGTTTAATGGTAGGAGACTCATATGGGAAACCTGGTATGTATCACAGGAGGTTGGTGGCACCTTAATTTGGGAGGACGGGCTCATGGTAATGTCTGGAGAGGAATAGGTGGAATGGTATCAAATACATCAAACACATGGTTTCCATGTGTTTGATGCCATTCCATTTGCTCCATTCCAGCCATTATTATGAGCCAACCTCCCCTCAGCAGCCTCCACTGGTCTGTATAATGGTGGGAGACTCTTATGACCACAGCTCTTTGTTTGAGTGGAGCGACATCTGATATCACTGCTGCCCTGTTTTAAAGGGAGAGAGTGATGGAAAGAGAGAGAGAGCACGTACACACAGAAAGGCTAATTGCACTCACTCACGTTTCCTTCCATTTTCTTTCTGTAACCCCACACCCCATCTGATACACACACAGGGGATTCAAATCGGAGTTCAACTTTCAACCCATGTGCAATCGCTCTCTCTCTCTCCCTCTCACCCAAATGTCAGTGATGTGACTTTGCACACTTCTCTCTGCACTTCCCTTGTTTTCCTCCCTCCTCTCCCCCTCTCTCTCACTCTCTTCCCTTGTTCCTCTCTCCTTTACGTGACCTTCTCTCCCTCTCCTGGTGGGGGGTTGTTGCAACCTCTCCTCCCATTATCACTTAGATCCATCCCTCTCTCCATTCATCGCTCTCTCCCTTCATCCATCTCTCCATGGGGCAGGGGTTCACTCTGACTCTGTAAATCAGATTTTATTAAGTTTTATGTTGACACAGAGAGAAGGGGAGATGAGCAAAGAGAGCAATAGGAGATAGAGAGAGAGGGAGCTGGTGTTTGCTAACAGGAAATAGCCCTGTTTGTATAGATGCACTACTATAAAGGACCCAATGCTGGGCCTTGTGACTATGGAACAGCACTGCAAACACACACATCAATAGAGCCGCAGTCATTGCTCAGAACTGAGAGAGAGAGAGAGAGAGAGAGAGAGAGAGAGAGAGAGAGAGAGAGAGAGAGAGAGAGAGACACACTTTGTTACAACACTGTATATATACATAATATGACATTTGAAATGTCTTTATTCTTTTGAAACTTCTGAGTGTAATGTTTACTGTTAACATTTGTTTATTTCACTTTGGTTTACTATCTACTTCACTTGCTTTGGCAATGTTAACACACGTTTCCCATGCCAATAAAGCCCTTGAGAGAGAGAGAGAGAGAGAGAGAGAGAGAGAGAGAGAGAGAGAGAGAGAGAGAGAGAGAGAGAGAGAGAGAGAGAGAGAGAGATGTCTGCTGTATTTATGTAAATATGACATTATCCAGCCGGGAGGATACACAGAGGACAGAAAATAAAAGGAAAGGTTGTTTAGGAGCGAACTAGTCAAGATAAATAAAATACTTTATGGAGAAAAGAATGTGTATGTACGGCAAACTGTTTTTCTAGTGCATTTTCTTTATATCACTCTTTCTTTCACTCTTTATATCACTCTTTTTCTATCTCTCTTTCAATCTCTCGCATTATTTTGCCTTCTCTTCCCGTGGGATCAGCACTTTCCTTCCGTCTCCACCTTTTTAAATTATCACTGTTTCCATCTTTCAATAAATAATTACAGTAAAGGTGATCAATCAAAATGGAGACATTGATAACAGAGAGAAAATACCAATAGTCCCCTGGCACACCGCTCTAATGTCATAAATACAAGTAGGGGGATGGTGCATGTGTCTGTGTGTGAGAGATGTGTAAATATGGGCTGATGTGGTGTGACAGCAGTTTTCAGTGATTGTGAAAGGCATGTGAAAGGAACCAGAAAACTGCTGCGTGACATATTTTGAAGTTGCTGACATTCAGTATTATAGAACCATCGATATATGGTCTGTTGGGGGCAAAACGGCCTATATTACACTGCAATTTGTAAGCATTTTATACTCTATGTACAGTATGTATGCCTTTAGTAAGTATTCATATCCCTTGACTTATTCCACATTTTGTTGTGTTACAGTCTGAATTTGAAATGGATTAAAACTATCTACACACAACACCATAATGACAAAGTGAAAACATGTTTTTAGACATTTTTGCTAATTTCTTGATAATCAAATACAGAAATATATAATTTACATAAGTATTCACACCCCTGAGTCAATACTTTGTTGAAGCACCTTTGGCAGCGATTACAGCTGTGAGTCTTTCTGGGAAAGTCTCTAAGAGCTTTCCACACCTGGATTATGCAACATTTGCCCATTATTATTTTCAAAATTCTTCAGACTCTGTCAAATTGGTTGTTGATCATCGCTAGACAGCCATTTTCAGGTAGATTTAAGTCAAAACTGTACTTCGGCCACTCAGGAACATTAACTGTCTTCTTGGTTAGCAACTCCAGTGTAGATTTGGCCTTGTGTTTTAGGTTATTGTCCTGCTGAAAGGTGTATTCATCTCTCAGTGTCTGGTGGAAAGTAGACTGAACCAGGTTTTCCTCTAGGATTTTGCCAGTGCTTAGCTCTATTCCGTTAGTTTTTTAACCTGAGAAACTCCCCAGTCCTTAATGATTACAAGCATACAGTGGCTTGCGAAATTATTCACCCCCCTTGGCATTTCTCCTATTTTGTTGCCTTACAACCTGGAATTAAAATGGATTTTGGGGGGGTTTGTATCATTTGATTTACGCAACATGCCTACCACTTTGAAGATGCAAAATATTTTTTCTTGTGAAACAAACAAGAAATAAGAAAAAATAACTGAAAACTTGAGCGTGCATAACTATTCACCCCCCCCAAAGTCAATACTTTGTAGAGCCACCTTTTGCAGCAATTACAGCTGCAAGTCTCTTGGGGTATGTCTCTATAAGCTTGGCACATCTAGCCACTGGGAGTTTTGCCCATTCTTCAAGGAAAAACTGCTCCAGCTCCTTCAAGTTGGATGGGTTCCGCTGGTGTACAGCAATCTTTAAGTCATACCACAGATTCTCAATTGGATTGAGGTCTGGGCTTTGACTAGGCCATTCCAAGACATTTAAATGTTTCCCCTTAAACCACTCAAGTGTTGCTTTAGCAGTATGCTTAGGGTCATTGTCCTGCTGGAAGGTGAACCTCTGTCCCAGTCTCAAATCTCTGGAAGACTGAAACAGGTTTCCCTCAAGAATATCCCTGTATTTAGCGCCATCCATCATTCCTTCAATTCTGACCAGTTTCCCAGTCCCTGCTGATGAAAAACATTCCCACAGCATGATGCTGCCACCACAATGCTTCACTGTGGGGATGTTGTTCTCGGGGTGATGAGAGGTGTTGGGTTTGCACCAGACATAGCGTTTTCCTTGATGGCCAAAAAGCTCAATTTTAGTCTCATCTGACCAGAGTACCTTCTTCCATATGTTTGGGGAGTCTCCCACATGCCTTTTGGCGAACATCAAACGTGTTTGCTTATTTTTTTCTGGAAGCAATGGCTTTTTTCTGGCCACTCTTCCGTAAAGCCTAGCTCTGTGGAGTGTACTGCTTAAAGTGGTTCTATGGACAGATACTCCAATCTCCACTGCGAAGCTTTGCAGCTCCTTCAGGATTATCTTTGGTCTCTTTGTTGCCTCTCTGATTAATGCCCTCCTTGCCTGGTCCGTGAGTTTTGGTGGGCGGCCCTCTCTTGGCAGGTTTGGTGCCATATTATTTCAATTTTTTAATAATGAATTTAATGGTGCTCCGTGGGATGTTCAAAGTTTGGATATTTTTTATAACCCAACCCTGATCTGTACTCCTCCACAACTTTGTCCCTGACCTGTTTGGAGAACTCCTTGGTCTTCATGGTGCCGCTTGCTTGGTGGTGCCCCTTGCTTAGTGGTGTTGCAGACTCTGGGGCCTTTCAGAACAGGTGTATATATACTGAGATCATGTGACAGATCATGTGACAGTTAGATTGCACACAGGTGGATCTTATTTAACTAATTATATGACTTCTGAAGGTAATTGTCACGGTTTCGGCCGAGACTGCTCCTCCTCCTGGTTCGGGCAGGCAAAGGCGTTCGCCGTCCCCGGAGTACTAGCTGCCACCGTTGGATGTTTCATGTGCGATTGCTTTTGTCTGTCCTGTTCACCTGTGTCTGGTTTGCGTTGATTACATGTCCTATAAGTTCCCTGTGTTTGTATGGATTAGTTGTGTGTTGTTTTTCGCCTGTCGTTTGTGTTTCGTGTCGTGTTTTTGTGTATTTTTGTATTACGCTTGTTTTTGCGTAATTTGCGCATAGTCGCCTCCTTGGTTGTGTGAGGCCGTGCCTTTTGTATATTATATTGTTTCCTTGGGACTTTAGTAAACGTTTTTGGACTAAGCCTCGGTGTCCTGCGCCTGACTTCCACCCCACATACACCTCACCTTATGACAGAACAACACACCATCATGGAGTCAGCAGGAGCAGTGGCGGCACCCAGGTTGCTGGAGGAGCAGTTACGCTATCAAGACATCTTGTTCCAGCAACTTGAGGCCGCCCTTGACGAGGTGTCCAACAAGCTGTGTCGTTTGGTGACTAGGGAAGTGCCCACGCCATCACCCACTATCCCATCACCAACGGCCAGTCCTCCTCTCTCAGCACCGGAACCCAGTGGCATTCGGCTCTCGCTCCCGAGGGCATATGACGGTTCTGCAGCCGGGTGTCAGGGGTTTCTCCTGCAGATAGAACTATACCTGGCTACTATACACCCAGCGCCCTCGGGATACGAGAGCGTCTCCGCCCTCATCTCCTGTCTATCCGGTAAGGCGTTGGAGTGGGCCAACGCCGAATGGAGGAGAATAGACGCAGCTACCATCACCTACGCTGAGTTCTCCCGCCGCTTCCGGGCAGTCTTCGATCACCCACCTGAAGGGAAGGCGGCGGGGGAGCGTCTGTTCTACCTCCGACAGGAGAAGAGGAGCGCACAGGAGTTCGCACTGGAGTTCCGGACGTTAGCTGCGGATGCGGGATGGAATGAGAGGGCCCTCATCGACCAGTACCGGTGTAGCCTGTGAGAGGACGTTCGTCGTGAGCTGGCCTGCAGGGACACCAACCTATGCTTCGACCAGCTGGTGGACATCTCCATCAGGCTTGACAACCTGCTGGCCGCCCGCGGACGTCCCGAGTGGGGGTCGTCCATTCCATCCTCCAGCACCTCTGAGCCAATTCCTATGGAGCTCGGGGGTGCTGGCGCTAGAGAGAGGAGGAGGGAGAACCCGAGGAGGGCCAACCCCTGCACCAACTGTGGCCGTGGAGGACACACCGCGGCCCGGTGCTGGGGAAGGTTTTCTGAGAGAGGGGACAACAGGTCACGCACTGGGGAGTCATTTCAGGTGAGTAGGCGCCCCACTTACCCAGAGCTCTCTGTTGGTCACATGAGCATTCCTGTGCGTTTTCCACAGGTGGCACCTCATTCCCAGCATAAGGCGCTAGTAGATTCAGGCGCAGCTGGGAACTTTATTGATCGGGCATTTTGTGCTAGGTTAGGAATTCCCCTTCGGCCGGTAGAAGTTCCATTCCCTGTCCATGCATTAGACAGCCGGCCGTTGGGGTCGGGTCTGATCAGGGATGTCACAGCACCGCTGACGATGACTACGCAGGGGGGTCATGAGGAAATCATTCAGTTCTATCTGATTGACTCTCCTGCGTACCCAGTGGTGTTGGGGCTTCCCTGGTTAAGCACCCACGATCCTACCATAGCGTGGCAACAGAGGGCTCTTATGGAGTGGTCTGCCCAGTGTGTAGGGAGATGTCTAGGTGTTTCCATAGGGGCGACCTCGGTAGAGAGTCCGAACCAAGTGCCCGCACTGCGCATTCCCCCCGAGTATGAGGATTTAGCACTAGCGTTTAGCAAATCGAGGGCAGCACGGCTACCTCCTCATAGACAGGGGGACTGTGCAATAAATCTCCAGACCGGAGCAGCTTTTCCCAGGAGTCATGTGTATCCCCTGTCTCAAGAGGAAACTGCGGCTATGGAGACTTACATAGCCGAGTCCTTGGCACAGGGATACATACGGCCCTCTACTTCTCCGGTCTCCTCGAGTTTCTTCTTTGTGAAGAAGAAGGACGGGGGATTGCGCCCGTGTATTGATTACCGTAGTCTCAATCAGATCACAGTAAAATACAGTTACCCACTTCCACTGATTGCGACGATGACGGAGTCATTACGCGGAGCGCGTTTCTTCACAAAGTTGGATCTCAGGAGCGCGTACAATTTGGTGCGCATTAGGGAGGGGGATGAATGGAAAACAGCATTTAGCACCACCTCGGGTCATTACGAGTATCTCGTCATGCCGTACGGGTTAATGAATGCTCCTTCAGTCTTCCAATCCTTTGTTGATGAGATTTTCCGGGACATGCATGGGCAGGGTGTAGTGGTGTACATTGACGACATTCTAGTGTATTCCTCTACACGAACCGAGCATGTAGCCCAGGTGCGCCGAGTATTGAGACGACTGTTGGAGCATGACTTGTATGTCAAGGCAGAGAAATGCTTGTTCTTCCAGGAGTCCGTCTCTTTTTTGGGTTATCGGTTGTCCGCGTCTGGCGTGGAGATAGAGGTAGATCGGGTATCGGCTGTGCGTAATTGGCAAACTCCAACCACCGTAAAAGAGGTGCAGCGGTTCTTGGGTTTTGCTAATTACTACCGGAGGTTTATCCGGGGCTTTGGACAGGTTGCAGCTCCCATTACGTCTCTGCTAAAGGGGGGTCCGGTGCGCTTGCAGTGGTCAGCTGAGGCGGACAGGGCATTTGGCAAGCTGAAGAACCTGTTCGCCTCGGCCCCGGTGCTGGCGCATCCGGATCCCTCTTTGCCTTTCCAAGTAGAGGTGGACGCGTCCGAGACCGGTATTGGGGCAGTCCTGTCACAACGGTCAGGCACGCCACCTAAGCTCCGCCCCTGTGCGTTCTACTCCAAGAAGCTCAGCTCGGCGGAGCGCAATTATGACGTTGGGGACAGGGAGCTGTTAGCTGTAGTCCAGGCCCTAAAGGTGTGGAGGCATTGGCTTGAGGGGGCTCAACACCCTTTTCTCATTCTGACTGATCACCGTAACCTGGAGTACATCCGGGCAGCTAGGAGATTGAACCCTCGTCAGGCTAGGTGGAACATGTTCCTGACCCGGTTTGTTTTTAAAATCACATACATCCCTGGGTCCCAGAACGGTAAGGCAGACGCGCTGTCCCGGCAGTATGACACGGAGGAGAGGTCCATTGAGCCCACTTCCATACTTCCGGAGTCTTGTCTGGTGGCTCCGGTAGTATGGGAGGTCGATGCGGAAATCGAGCGGGCGCTGCGTACCGACCCTACTCCCCCCGAGTGTCCTGTGGGGCGGACGTACGTTCCGCTCGAGGTTCGTGATCGGCTTATTTCTTGGGCTCATACATCACCCTCCTCTGGACATCCTGGTATTGGTCGGACGGTGCACTGCCTTAGCGTGAAATACTGGTGGCCAACGTTAGCCAGGGATGTGAGGGTTTATGTCTCCTCCTGCTCGGTGTGTGCCCAGTGTAAGGCACCTAGACATTTGCCCAGGGGTAAGTTACATCCTCTGCCCGTTCCACAACGACCATGGTCCCACCTATCGGTAGATTTTGTGACCGATCTACCCCCTTCCCAGGGTAATACCACCATTTTGGTCGTTGTTGATCGGTTTTCTAAGGCCTGTCGTCTCCTCCCACTGCCGGGTCTCCCTACTGCCCTACAGACCGCCGAGGCCCTCTTTACCCACGCGTTCCGGCACTATGGGGTCCCCGAGGATATTGTGTCCGACCGAGGTCCCCAGTTCACCTCCAGAGTCTGGGGGGCTTTTATGGAACGCCTGGGGGTCTCGGTTAGCCTTACCTCGGGGTACCACCCAGAGAGCAATGGGCAGGTTGAACGTGTTAACCAGGATGTGGGTAGGTTTTTGAGGTCCTATTGCCGGGACCGGCCGGAGGAGTGGTCGAGGTATATCCCCTGGGCAGAGATGGCCCAGAACTCTCTCCGCCACTCCTCCACCGGATTAACACCTTTCCAGTGTATTTTAGGGTATCAGCCGGTCCTGGCACCGTGGCACGAGAGCCAGACCGAGGCCCCTGCGGTGGACGAGTGGATTCGGCGCTCGGAGGAGACGTGGGACGCTGCCCATGTCCATCTGCAGCGTGCCATCCGTCAACACAAGGCGAGCGCCGATCGCCACCGCAGTGAGGGGCCGGTGTACGCACCGGGAGATCGAGTCTGGCTCTCGACTCGAAACCTGCCCCTCCGCCTGCCCTGCCGGAAGCTGGGTCGGCGGTTTGTGGGGCCCTTCAAAGTCCTGAGAAGATTGAACGAGGTGTGTTACAGATTACAACTGCCTATTGAGTACAAAAATATTAACCCCTCGTTCCATGTGTCTCTTCTCAGGCCGGTGGTAGCTGGCCCACTCCAAGAAGAGGAGATAGGAGAGACCCCTCCGCCCCCTTTGGACATCGAGGGGGCCCCGGCGTACAGGGTCCGGACCATCTTGGACTCCAGGCGCCGGAGGAGTGGTCTCCAATATCTCGTGGAGTGGGAGGGGTACGGTCCGGAGGAACGGTGCTGGGTGCCCAGGAGGGACATCCTCGATCCATCCCTCCTGACAGAGTTCCACAATGGTTATCCCACGCGCCCTGGTCCGCGTCCTCCTGGCCGTCCCCGAGGCCGGGGTCGGCGCACGGCTGGAGCCGCGCGTCAAGGGGGGGGTACTGTCACGGTTTCGGCCGAGACTGCTCCTCCTCCTGGTTCGGGCAGGCAAAGGCGTTCGCCGTCCCCGGAGTACTAGCTGCCACCGTTGGATGTTTCATGTGCGATTGCTTTTGTCTGTCCTGTTCACCTGTGTCTGGTTTGCGTTGATTACATGTCCTATAAGTTCCCTGTGTTTGTATGGATTAGTTGTGTGTTGTTTTTCGCCTGTCGTTTGTGTTTCGTGTCGTGTTTTTGTGTATTTTTGTATTACGCTTGTTTTTGCGTAATTTGCGCATAGTCGCCTCCTTGGTTGTGTGAGGCCGTGCCTTTTGTATATTATATTGTTTCCTTGGGACTTTAGTAAACGTTTTTGGACTAAGCCTCGGTGTCCTGCGCCTGACTTCCACCCCACATACACCTCACCTTATGACAGTAATTAGTTGCACCAGATCTTATTTAGGGGCTTCATAGCAAAGGGGTGAATACATATGCACGCACCACTTTTCCGTTATTTATTTTTTGTGTAGAAATAACGATTTACATTGAAAGATCACATGGTGTTACATACGTACGCATAGTAAAAAAGAGAGAGAGAGAGAGAGAGAGATATGGCAATGTTCATTTGCAACTCTTCAGACAGACACACATAGACAGACACACACATAACATCCATATTTATTGACGTTGTCAGTTTTGCTGCTGTAATTTGTGATCTGACAGTGAGGGGTGTTTTAACTGGGGGAGTAATTAGAAATATTGAAGGCTGTGTCGTTGTGTGTGTGTGTGTGTGTGTGCGTGCGCATATGTAATTAAAGGTTATTAAAGTCTATAGGGTCCCAGCAGATCCAAGTAGAACAGCTTAATCAATATTAAATCAGAAACACAAGAGGAGAAACACATCAACATGTAGACAGAGAGAGAGGGAGGGAGGGAGGGAGGGAGGGAGGGAGGGAGGGAGGGAAGCTCATCTTTCAGGTTTTCTGGAAAAGCACAGAAATAGAATGGATCAGCACTGAATTCTGATGAGTGTGGTATGTTTGTGCATGTGTCCATGTGTGTGTATGTGTTATTAACAAGGTTGATGATCAGCAACCGTGTTAATTGAGGAAGACACACTGCTTAGATAAGGATCTGCTTAGTGATGCACAGACACACACACACACACACACACACATTTCTGTCTTTGTGCAAGAGTGGATGTGTGTGAAGGTGTTAAATCCCGTAGCATCCAAGCAACAGAAACTCATTTTGGCTGGTACATCAGTGAAAGCCTAAGGCTCCCATTCATCCAGCCTAGGGGGGGTAGAGCTTCCATTTCTCCCCGCTTATCATCGCTCTTCTCTGGGCTTGGCCTGGCAGGAGGCCTGGGCACCACACCGTACCTCCAGGCAAGGCAGATAGGAACCAATCACTCACACCAAAAGAGCTGCCCAGGGGCTCCCGATGCAGATAGCTACTAGCAAATCAACATAACCAGGTGTGGGTGTGGGGAGGGGGGGGGTTTGGAATATCAAAATGTACTGATATTGCTTTGCTGCAGTGTTGATTGTAAAACCAACAACCTCAACTTCATTCCTCGGATTAACAACGTTGCGTATGATATGGAATGTTTTGGTTCACAACTGAACGTTCTAAAGTAAAAACATCCAACAAAGTGCAGGGGACAGATAATGCCTTAGGTAAACAAATGAGATAGGGGGACCAGTATGAAAAATGTATGCACTCACTAACTGTAAGTCGCTCTGGATAAGAGCGTCTGCTAAATGACTAAAATGTAAAATGTAAATGTAAATGAGAATATAAATGATAAACAGTATACTAATATATACTGTTATACACACACACACACACACACACACACACACACAGAAAGTATTCATACCCCCAAATTAATTACAAATTATAAGCTGAAATGTCTTGAGTCAATAAGTATTCAACCCCTTTGTTATGTCAAGCCTAAATAAGTTCAGGAGTAAAAATGTGCTTAACAAATCGCATCATAAGTTGCATGGACTCATTCCGTGTTCCATAATAGTGGTTAACATGATTTCTGAATAACTACCCCATCTCTGTACCCCACACATACAAGTATCTGTAAGGTCCCTCAGTTGAGTAGTGAATTTCAAACACAAATTCTACCACAAAGACCAGGGAGGTTTTCCAATGCCTCGCAAAGAAGGGCACCTATTGGTAGATGTTTTTTTTTAAAGCAGACATTGAATATCCCTTTGAGCATAGTGAAGTGTCATGCCCTGGCCGTGAGAGGCCTGTTGTCTTTAGTTGGTTTGGTCAGGGCGTGAGTTTCTATGTTATATATTCTATGTTCTATATGTATATGTTCTAATTAGTCTATTTCTATGTTGCAGTTCTAGGTTGTGTGTCTATGTTTGGCCGGGTGTGATTCCCAATCACTAGTTGTCTCTGATTGGGGATCATACTTAAATAGCCTGTTTGCCTACCTTAGTTGTGGGATCTTGTTCCTGTTAGGCTGGTATGTGTATAGCCCTTTGGACTTCACGTTACGTTGTTTTCTTGTTTTGTTGTATGTTTATTTGAGTTAATAAACATGTACGCTTTTCACGCTGCACCTTGGTCCGACCCGTCTCTCAACGAACGTGACAGAAGATACCACCACAAAAGGATCAAGCAGCGTGCCCAGAAGGAGCAAACGCCTGGTACTCAACGGGAGGCTACGTTGGTAGGTGTCCTCCTCGGTTGGGGGAAAATCACAGAGGAGGAGGCCGTCCGTTACGGTAATGCAATGAAGGAGGAAGCCCGGGTAGGAGAGGATCAACGGCGACATCAACGATGCCGGCCGAAGAGGAAGCCCGAGAAGCAGCCCCAAGAAAATTGTGGGGGGGGGCTCACGGGGTGGACGACGAGGCAGCAGGAGGCCGTGAAAGGGCTGACTAGAGAGGAGGAGGCCGCTATTTTAGAGGTCCTCCAAGACCTATGGATCGAGAGAGAAGAGCCCCGACCACTGCACCCGGTGGGGTTCCAGTTGGAGTCCCTACGACCATGGGAACAGGAATGGGAACAGTTTTACACTGAGGAGTCGGAGGATGACGACGACGATGAGTTTCTGTTTCCTAACTCGTGGGGGCTCCCGGAGGAGTCCTCACTGGAGGAGGATTGGGCGCGAGCAGGAGCTCCTAAACGTGTCGGTGCCCAGTCTGGGGCCGGCAACCAGTCCTACTACAGGGCTGGAATTTTCCTCTGCGTCGGTGCCCAGGCTGGGCACAGCGTTTAGTCCTGCTCCAGAGATGGGGATGGATAGGGGTCTGGAAGTTTGCTCCACTCCAGAGCCAGAGCAGACCGCTCCACCGGGATCCAGTTCAGCTCCGGTCAGCTGCGCCACGCCGGAGCCAGAGCAGTCCGCTCCACCGGGGTCCAGTCCAGCTCCGGTCAGCGGCTCCATTCCGGAGGCAGAGCTGTCCGCTCCACCGGTGCCTAGTCCAGCTCCGGTCAGCGGCTCCACTCCGGAGCCAGAGCAGTCAGCTCCACCGGTGCCAAGTCCAGCTCCGGTCAGCGGCTCCACTTCGGAGCCAGAGAAGTCCGCTCCACTGGTGCGTGTATCCAGCCCGGCACAGCCCGTACCTGCTCCCCGCACCAAACCAGTGGTGTGTGTCGCCAGCCCGGTACGCCCCGTACCTGCTCCCCGCACCAAACCTGTGGTGCGTGTATCCAGTCCGGTAAGCCCCGTACCTGCTCCCCGCACCAAACCTGTGGTGCGTGTATCCAGTCCGGCCTGTTCCTGCTCCTTGCACCAGACCAGTGGTGCGTGTTCCCAGTCCGGCCCGGCCCGTTCCTGCTCCTCGCACCAGACCAGTGGTGCGTGTCCCGAGTCCGGCCCGGCCTGTTCCACCGGTGCCTGGTCCAGCTCTGGTCAGCGGCTCCACTCTGGAGCCAGAGCAGTCCGCTCCACCGGGGTCCAGTTCAGCTCCGGTCAGCGGCTCCACTCCAGACCCAGACGTCAGCCACTCTCCAGGTTCGGGGTCTCCCACACCATGGTCCAGACAGGGCTTGGGGCATCGTGGGGGGATTGCCGATCCAGGCCCAGACGTCAGCCCCTCTCCAGGTTCGGGGTCTCCCACACCAGGGTCCAGACAGGGCTTGGTGCATCGTGGGGGGATTGCCGATCCAGGCCCAGACATCAGCCCCTCTCCAGGTTCGGGGTCTCCCACACCAGGGTCCAGACAGGGCTTGGTGCATCGCGGGAGGATTGCCGATCCAGGCCCAGACGTCCGCCCCTCTCCAGGTTCGGGGTCTCCCACACCAGGGTCCAGACAGGGCTTGGTGCATCGTGGGGGGATTGCCGATCCAGGCCCAGACGTCAGCCCCTCTCCAGGTTCGGGGTCTCCCACACCAGGGTCCAGACCGGGCTTGGTGCATCGTGGGGGGATTGCCGATCCAGGCCCAGACGTCAGCCCCTCTCCAGGTTCGGGGTCTCCCACACCAGGGTCCAGACAGGGCTTGGTGCATCGCGGGAGGATTGTCAATCCAGGCCTAGACGTCCGCCCCTCTCCAGGTTCGGGGTCTCCCACACCAGGGTCCAGACAGGGCTTGGTGCATCGTGGGAGGAAGGATAGGGGAAGCATCGCGCAGAGGTCCAGACCAGACCAGGGGTGCAACGGGGAGGCAGAGAGGAAGAGGTCGTCCCACCCGGACCCTCCCCTAATGAGTCAGGTTGGTGCGGCCGGAGTACGCACCTTTGGGGGGGGTACTGTCACGCCCTGGCCATGAGAAGCCTGTTGTCTTTAGTTGGTTTGGTCAGGGCGTGAGTTTCTATGTTATATGTTCTAGTTAGTCTATTTCTATGTTGCAGTTCTCGGTTGTGTGTCTATGTTTGGCCGGGTGTGATTTCCAATCAGAGACAGCTGTCACTCGTTATCTCTGATTGGGGATCAGACTGTAGCCTGTTTGCCTACCTTAGTTGTGGGATCTTGTTCCTGTTAGGCTGGTATGTGTATAGCCCTTTGGACTCCACGTTACGTTGTTTTCTTGTTTTGTTGTATGTTTATTTGAGTTAATAAACATGTACGCCTTTCACGCTGCACCTTGGTCCGACCCGTCTCTCAACGAACGTGACATGAAGTTATTAATTACACTTCGGATGGTGTATCAATACACCCAGTCACTACAAAGATACAGGTGTCTTTCCTAACTCAGTTGCCGGAGAGGAAGGAAACCGCTCAGTGATTTCACCATGAGGCCAATGGTAACTTTAAAACAGTTACAGAGTTTAATGGCTGTGATAGGAGAAAACATTGTAGTTACTCAACAATACTAGCCTAATTGACAGAGGGTAAAGAAGGAAGCCTGTACAGAATACAATTATTCCAAAACATGCATTATTCCAAAACAAGGCACTAAAGTAATACTGCAACAAATGTGGCAAAGCAATTAACTTTTTGTCCTGAAAACAAAGTGTTATGTTTGGGGCAAATCCAAGACAACACATTACTGAGTACCAATCTCCATATTTTCAAGCATAGTGGTGGCTGCTCATGTTATGGGTACAGTGCCTTGCAAAAGTATTCATCCCCCTTGGCGTTTTTCCTATTTCTTGCATTACAACCTGTAATTTAAATGGATTTTATTTGGATTTCATGTAATGGACATACACAAAATAGTCCAAATTGGTGAAGTGAAATGTTTTTTTTTGTTTTTTTGTTTTATGCAAATAAATAAATACCGGAAAAGTGGTGCGTTCATATGTATTCACCCCCTTTGCTATGAAGCCCCTAAATAAGATCTGGTGCAACCAATTACCTTCAGAAGTCATATAATTAGTTAGATTGCACACAGGTGGACTTTATTTAAGTGT